>NC_034188.2:83646749-83764343 GCF_002021735.2 Oncorhynchus kisutch | reverse complement strand
AGAGAAGTCAGAGGGATGATTAATGTTGAGGCTGTCGGAGAGGTTGAGAGGGGAACCATGGTGATGGGAGTGTGGGCCCGGGGAATGTGGGCACAGCCAGGTGCAGCACAGGAACATGGCAGATAGATAGAGAGAGAAAGAAGATGAGGATGAGGGGGAAGCAGAAAGATATGTGAGGATGTAGAGAAATGAAGAGAAGGATAGCGAGAGTAATGGGAAAGGGAGAATGTGACATGGTAGGAGAAATGATAGACAGATGAAGAGAAGAGAGTAAAATGAGAAGGATGAGGAATAGAGAGTCAAGTGACAGAACGAGCCATTCTGTATCAGCTGAGAAATCACAAAGCTAGGATGTAAGTCTTTTTGTGTGTGTTTCTCTCTCTCTCTCTCTCTCTCTCTCTGTGTGTGTGTGTGTATTTGTGTGGGAACTCTACAGTTGATAAATCACAGCCTTGTGTTTCTCCAGACATACCCCATATTGGCCAACGGCTGCAGTTATTGTTCAGCATGACCTTTGACCTCGCTCTGGTTTATTACCTCATTCTAGGAAACTGCTGCTATCATGTGTGTGTGTGCGTGTGTGTGTGTGTGTGCACGTGTGTGTGTGTGTCTGTGTGTGTGTGTGTGTGTGTGTGTGTGTGTCTGTCCTTCTGTGAGAATGTGTGTGTGTGTGTGTGTGTGTGTGTGTGTCTGTCCTTCTGTGAGAATGTGAGTGTGTGTGAGTGTGTGTGTGTGAGTGTGAGTGTGTGTGAGTGTGTGTGAGTGTGTGTGTGTGTGTCTGTCCTTCCGTGAGAATGTGTGTGAGTGTGTGCTGTTATCCTGACAGATCGCAGCAATAACGTGTGGAGAGGGAGTTAACGGCAGGGAAATAGGCAACCCTTTACTCTGAGCCCTCTGTCAAACAGTCTATTTTACACTGGTGGATAGGCTGTGTGACGGATTATATATTCCTCCTAACAACTGGTACAACAGCTTCAATAAGAAACGCTTTTGGGCCTGGAATACACACACACTTATGGACACAAGCAGCCACACACACATGCAAGCGAGTGAACACACACAGGTGCGTACAAGCTGCCTTATTCCATCTTACCCTCATTTATAAGCCCATAAGAGTGACCAGTTTGTCATGACTCCCTCCGAAGGTGATTCCTCTCCCTGTTCGGGCGGTGCTCTGCGGTGCTCTGCGGTGCTCGGCGGTGGTCTGAAGGTGCTCTGTGGTCCTCTGCGGTGCTCGGCGGTGCTCTGCGGTGCTCTGCCGTGCTCGGCGTTGCTCGGAGGTGCTCTGCCATGCTCTGCCGTGCTCGGCGGTGCTCTGAGGTGCTCTGCCGTGCTCTGCCGTGCTCTGCGGTGCTCGGCGGTCAGCGTCGCCGGCCTACTAGCCATCACCGATCCATTTTTCCTTTTCCGTTGGTTTTGTCTTTGGTTCATTCTCACCTGGTGTGTATATTCACCGCTTATGTTTGTGGTTATTTATCTTGTTCCTCGTGGAGGTTTGTTCCTCAGTTTATTCACGTGTCTACCGTGTGTTTAGGATAGTGTCTACCGTGTGTTTAGGATAGTGTCTACCGTGTGTTTAGGATAGTGTCTACCGTGTGTTTAGGATAGTGTCTACCGTGTGTTTAGGATAGTGTCTACCGTGTGTTTAGGATAGTGTCTACCGTGTGTTTAAGATAGTGTCTACCGTGTGTTTAGGATAGTGTCTACCGTGTGTTTAGGATAGTGTCTACCGTGTGTTTAGGATAGTGTCTACCGTGTGTTTAGGATAGTGTCTACCGTGTGTTTAGGATAGTAAGGAGCGTTGTTTTCCTCCTTCCGTGAATAACTGTGTGTTCTATATTGTCTTGGGCGTTTATGGACATTGTTCCTGTACCGTTTTGGGACTTGCCTATTAAAGACGCTACATTGACATCTCTGCTCTCCTGCGCCTGACTCCTTACCTGCCTTCAATACGATCACGCAACACAGTTAATATGCGACCCTTGTTGACAATATCTGAAAAAATTATTTGAATAATGTCGCTAATTCAGGTACTTTACCAGGGGTGTAAAAACACTTATTGCACAAAAACATCCTATGGCGTTATGCATTAGCATCGAACAGCCCCCGTGATATGCAGCTGTTCAGGGAAGCTAGAAACCATTATAAATCAAATCAAATCAAATCAAATTTATTTATATAGCCCTTCGTACATCAGCTGATATCTCAAAGTGCTGTACAGAAACCCAGCCTAAAACCCCAAACAGCAAGCAATGCAGGTGTAGAAGCACGGCAGTTAGAAAAGCCAAGGCTAGCTTTTTCAAGCAGAAATTTGCTTCCTGCAACACTAACTCAAAAAAGTTCTGGGACACTGTAAAGTCCATGGAGAATAAGAACACCTCCTCCCAGCTGCCCACTGCACTGAAGATAGGAAACACTGTCACCACTGATAAATCCACCATAATTGAGAATTTCAATAAGCATTTTTCTACGGCTGGCCATGCTTTCCACCTGGCTACTCCTACCCCGGACAACTGCACTGCACCCCCAACAGCAACTCGCCCAAGCCTTCCCCATTTCTCCTTCTCCCAAATCCATTCAGCTGATGTTCTGAAAGAGCTGCAAAATCTGGACCCCTACAAATCAGCCGGGCTAGACAATCTGGACCCTTTCTTTCTAAAATTATCTGCAGAAATTGTTGCCACCCCTATTACTAGCCTGTTCAACCTCTCTTTCGTGTCGTCTGAGATTCCCAAAGATTGGAAAGCAGCTGCGGTCATCCCCCTCTTCAAAGGGGGGGATACTCTTGACCCAAACTGCTACAGACCTATATCTATCCTGCCGTGCCTTTCTAAGGTCTTCGAAAGCCAAGTCAACAAACAGATTACCGACCATTTCGAATCTCACCATACCTTCTCTGCTATGCAATCTGGTTTCAGAGCTGGTCATGGGTGCACCTCAGCCACGCTCAAGGTCCTAAACGATATCTTAACCGCCATCGATAAGAAACATTACTGTGCAGCCGTATTCATTGATCTGGCCAAGGCTTTCGACTCTGTCAATCACCACATCCTCATCGGCAGACTCGACAGCCTTGGTTTCTCAAATGATTGCCTCGCCTGGTTCACCAACTACTTCTCTGATAGAGTTCAGTGTGTCAAATCGGAGGGTCTGCTGTCCGGACCTCTGGCAGTCTCTATGGGGGTGCCACAGGGTTCAATTCTTGGACCGACTCTCTTCTCTGTATACATCAATGAGGTCGCTCTTGCTGCTGGTGAGTCTCTGATCCACCTCTACGCAGACGACACCATTCTGTATACTTCCGGCCCTTCTTTGGACACTGTGTTAACAACCCTCCAGGCAAGCTTCAATGCCATACAACTCTCCTTCCGTGGCCTCCAATTGCTCTTAAATACAAGTAAAACTAAATGCATGCTCTTCAACCGATCGCTACCTGCACCTACCCGCCTGTCCAACATCACTACTCTGGACGGCTCTGACTTAGAATACGTGGACAACTACAAATACTTAGGTGTCTGGTTAGACTGTAAACTCTCCTTCCAGACCCATATCAAACATCTCCAATCCAAAGTTAAATCTAGAATTGGCTTCCTATTTCTCAACAAAGCATCCTTCACTCATGCTGCCAAACATACCCTTGTAAAACTGACCATCCTACCAATCCTCGACTTTGGCGATGTCATTTACAAAATGGCCTCCAATACCCTACTCAACAAATTGGATGCAGTCTATCACAGTGCAATCCGTTTTGTCACCAAAGCCCCATATACTACCCACCATTGCGACCTGTACGCTCTCGTTGGCTGGCCCTCGCTTCATACTCGTCGCCAAACCCACTGGCTCCATGTCATCTACAAGACCCTGCTAGGCAAAGTCCCCCCTTATCTCAGCTCGCTGGTCACCATAGCATCTCCCACCTGTAGCACACGCTCCAGCAGGTATATCTCTCTAGTCACCCCCAGAACCAATTCTTTCTTTGGCCGCCTCTCCTTCCAGTTCTCTGCTGCCAATGACTGGAACGAACTACAAAAATCTCTGAAACTGGAAACACTTATCTCCCTCCCTAGCTTTAAGCACCAACTGTCAGAGCAGCTCACAGATTACTGCACCTGTACATAGCCCACCTATAATTTAGCCCAAACAACTACCTCTTTCCCAACTGTATTTAATTTAATTTATTTATTTATTTTGCTCCTTTGCACCCCATTATTTTTATTTCTATTTTGCACATTCTTCCATTGCAAAACTACCATTCCAGTGTTTTACTTGCTATATTGTATTTACTTTGCCACCATGGCCTTTTTGCCTTTACCTCCCTTCCCACCTCATTTGCTCACATTGTATATAGACTTGTTTATACTGTATTATTGACTGTATGTCTGTTTTACTCCATGTGTAACTCTGTGTCGTTGTATCTGTCGAACTGCTTTGCTTTATCTTGGCCAGGTCGCAGTTGTAAATGAGAACTTGTTCATTGGTCATTCCTACTGAATCTGATCTGGAGGACTCACTAAACAGAAAACATCTCTGGTCATTCCTCCTGAATCTGATCTGGAGGACTCACTAAACAGAAAACATCTCTGGTCATTCCTACTGAATCTGATCTGGAGGACTCACTAAACAGAAAACATCTCTGGTCATTCCTACTGAATCTGATCTGGCAGACTCACTAAACAGAAAACATCTCTGGTCATTCCTACTGAATCTGATCTGGAGGACTCACTAAACAGAAAACATCTCTGGTCATTCCTACTGAATCTGATCTGGAGGACTCACTAAACAGAAAACATCTCTGGTCATTCCTACTGAATCTGATCTGGAGGACTCACTAAACAGAAAACATCCCTGGTCATTCCTACTGAATCTGATCTGGAGGACTCACTAAACAGAAAACATCTCTGGTCATTCCTACTGAATCTGATCTGGAGGACTCACTAAACAGAAAACATCTCTGGTCATTCCTACTGAATCTGATCTGGAGGACTCACTAAACAGAAAACATCTCTGGTCATTCCTACTGAATCTGATCTGGAGGACTCACTAAACAGAAAACATCTCTTGTCATTCCTACTGAATCTGATCTGGAGGACTCACTAATCAGAAAACATCTCTGGTCATTCCTACTGAATCTGATCTGGGGGACTCACTAAACAAAAAACATCTCTGGTCATTCCTACTGAATCTGATCTGGAGGACTCACTAAACAGAAAACATCTCTGGTCATTCCTACTGAATCTGATCTGGAGGACTCACTAAACAGAAAACATCTCTGGTCATTCCTACTGAATCTGATCTGGCAGACTCACTAAACAGAAAACATCTCTGGTCATTCCTACTGAATCTGATCTGGAGGACTCACTAAACAGAAAACATCTCTGGTCATTCCTACTGAATCTGATCTGGAGGACTCACTAAACAGAAAACATCTCTGGTCATTCCTACTGAATCTGATCTGGCAGACTCACTAAACAGAAAACATCTCTGGTCATTCCTACTGAATCTGATCTGGAGGACTCACTAAACAGAAAACATCACTGGTCATTCCTACTGAATCTGATCTGGCAGACTCACTAAACAGAAAACATCTCTGGTCATCCCTACTGAATCTGATCTGGAGGACTCACTAAACAGAAAACATCTCTGGTCATTCCTACTGAATCTGATCTGGCAGACTCACTAAACAGAAAACATCCCTGGTCATCCATCTGCCTCTGCCTCTGATCTGGCAGACTCACTAAACAGAAAACATCCCTGGTCATCCATCTGCCTCTGCCTCTGATCTGGCAGACTCACTAAACAGAAAACATCCCTGGTCATCCCCCTGCCTCTGATCTGGCAGACTCACTAAACAGAAAACATCTCTTGTCATCCCTACTGCCTCTGATCTGGCAGACTCACTAAACAGAAAACATCTCTAGTCATCCCTACTGCCTCTGATCTGGAGGACTCACTAAACAGAAAACATATCTGGTCATCCCTACTGCCTCTGATCTGGAGGACTTACTAAACAGAAAACATCTCTGGTCATCCCTACTGCCTCTGATCTGGCAGACTCACTAAACAGAAAACATCTCTGGTCATCCCTACTGCCTCTGATCTGGCAGACTCACTAAACAGAAAACATCTCTGGTCATCCCTACTGCCTCTGATCTGGAGGACTCACTAAACAGAAAACATCTCTGGTCATCCCTACTGCCTCTGATCTGGAGGACTCACTAAACAGAAAACATCCCTGGTCATTCCTACTGAATCTGATCTGGAGGACTCACTAAACAGAAAACATCTCTGGTCATTCCTACTGAATCTGATCTGGCAGACTCACTAAACAGAAAACATCTCTGGTCATCCCTCTGCCTCTGCCTCTGATCTGGCAGACTCACTAAACAGAAAACATCCCTGGTCATCCCTCTGCCTCTGATCTGGCAGACTCACTAAACAGAAAACATCTCTGGTCATCCCTACTGCCTCTGATCTGGCAGACTCACTAAACAGAAAACATATCTGGTCATCCCTACTGCCTCTGATCTGGAGGACTCACTAAACAGAAAACATCTCTGGTCATCCCTACTGACTCTGATCTGGAGGACTCACTAAACAGAAAACATCCCTGGTCATCCCTCTGCCTCTGATCTGGCAGACTCACTAAACAGAAAACATCTCTGGTCATCCCTACTGCCTCTGATCTGGAGGACTCACTAAACAGAAAACATCCCTGGTCTCCCTACTGCCTCTGATCTGGAGGACTCACTAAACAGAAAACATCCCTGGTCATCCCTCTGCCTCTGATCTGGAGGACTCACTAAACAGAAAACATCTCTGGTCATCCCTACTGCCTCTGATCTGGAGGACTCACTAAACAGAAAACATCCCTGGTCATTCCTACTGCCTCTGATCTGGCAGACTCACTAAACAGAAAACATCTGCTTAAGCATGTTTAAAACCAAATACTTTTCAACTTTTATTCAAGTAGTATTTTACTGGGTGACTTTCACTTTTACTTCCGTCATTTTCCATGAAGCTATTTTTAAGAAGTTGATTAATGATCACTATTGTTTAATGGGAGCATTTTTATAATCATGCCGATGTGGGGTCTACTCACCACATTTTACACTTCTGTATTTCCCCACTGCTTTTTGAGAAAACTGATGGAAATCCCTTGGATTACATGAAGTCAAATTTCCCTTCCCTGCTTCAGTTTGATCCTCCTGATGGACCTATGGACCTATGGACCTATAGACCTATGGACCTATGGACCTATAGACCTATAGACCTATGGTCCTATGGTCCTATGGACCTATGGACCTATGGACCTATAGACCTATAGACCTATGGTCCTATGGACCTATGGACCTATGGACCTATGGACCTATGGACCTATGGACCTATAGACCTATAGACCTATGGTCCTATGGACCTATGGACCTATGGACCTATGGACCTATGGTCCTATGGTCCTATGGACCTATGGACCTATGGACCTATGCAAACGTGCTTCAACACCTGCATTGCTTGCTGTTGGGGTTTTAGGCTGGGTTTCTGTACAGCACTTTGAGATATCAGCTGATGTACGAAGGGCTATATAAATACATTTGATTTGATTTGATTTGATTTAATGTAATGGAGGTGATGAGGTAATGGAGGTGATGAGGTAATGGAGGTGATGGAGGTAATGGATGAGATGAGGTAATGGATATGATGAGGTAATGGAGGTGATGAGGTAATGGAGGTGATGAGGTAATAGAGGTGATGAGGTAATGGAGGTGATGTGGTAATGGATGTGATTAGGTAATATATGTGATGAGGTAATGTAGACGATGTGGTAATGGATGTGATGAGCTAATGGAGGTGATGGAGGTAATGGATGTGAAGAGGCAATGAAGGTGATGAGGTAATGGATGTGATGAGGTAATGGAGGTGATGAGGCAATGGATGTGATGAGGTAATGTAGGTGATGAGGTAAAGGAGGTGATGAGGTAATGGAGTTGATGTAGTTAATGGATGTGATGAGGTAATTGAGGTGATGAGGTAATAGAGGTGATGAGGTAATTGAGGTGACAAGGTAATGGAGGAGGTGAGGTAATGGAGGTGATGAGGTAATGGATGTGATGAGGTAATGGATCGGATGAAGGTAATGGAGGTGATGGAGGTAATTGAGGTGACAAGGTAATGGAGGAGGTGAGGTAATGGAGGTGATGATGTAATGGATGTGATGAGGTAATGGAGCGGATGAAGGTAATGGAGGTGATGGAGGTAATTGGTAACTTAAAGATATCAGCAGCAGGTCATGATGAGATTGGTGCCTCATCTGAAATCAGTGTCTTCCTTGATTAGTGCGCCTGTAATTTATATCTTCACCAAATCTATGCAAACTGGTATTGTTGAATGCATTAAGTTGTGCAGCTGACTAGGTACCCCCCTTTCCCTTAACAACAATGAATACGCTCCTGGCATCTTTTAGATTTATCCAAAACGTTCGACATGGTTGTACATGAAATATTACTTTCTGAACTGCATTATTACAGTTTTCATGATTATACATATAATTGGTTCTATAGTTATGTTTATGATAAAGAACAATGTGTTTATGAAAACGTCTGTGCGTCTACCAGGGCCAAGACATCCTGTGGTGTGGCATAGGGTTGCATAGTTGGACCTTTGCTATTTCTAATCCGTATAAATGACCTTGCTGCTGTGTGTTTGGTTCATCAGGCTTGCTTCCTAACTCTATACAATTGTCTGGGCCAGTACATACGCCTCCTTCCTGCACAAATTACTTATCATACAAAATATATTTGCAAGAGTAGCCACTTCCTCTAATTACGTGGCTCCATCTTCGCCTTTGTTAAAGAAACTCAATATCTTGTCTATTTACAACATTAATGTAAGCCAAAAATACACTTTCATCTATACAAATACTCCTAACTCCCAGAGAGTTTACCTAAACTCTTCAATGAATCTTTCCACGTTCATTCTGAAATACATCTACATAACACATGACACTACGATAACCTGGAATTCTTATCTTCACATTGCCAAACCTCAGCATCCCTCAATCACTAAAGAGAAGACTGGGGGGGGGCAGCCTGATGAACAAAACTACCCAATACTGTCACACCCTGTCTTTGTGATTATCTCCAGCCCCCTCCAGGTGTCGGCCATCTTCCCCATTATCCCCTGTGTTCTCTGTTATCTGTTGGCAGGTAGTTTGTTTCGTCAAGCCTACCAGCGATTTTCCCTCTGCTCCTGTCTCTTGATTGTTCCTGTTTCCTAGTTTTCCCAGTGTTGACCATTCTGCCTGACCCTGACCCTGAGTCTGCCTGCCGTCCTGTATCTTTGCCCCACCTATCTGGATTACGGAACTCTGCCTGACCCTGAGTCTGCCTGCCGTCCTGTATATTTGCCCCACCTATCTAGATTACTGACCTCTGCCTGACCCTGACCCTGAGTCTGCCTGCCGTCCTGTATCTTTGCCCCACCTATTTAGAATTCCTCACAATCAAATGTAGACCGCATTATCTACCAAGAGAATTCTCTTCGATTATAATCACAGCCGTATATATCCCCCCCCAAGCAGACACATCGATGGCTCTGAACGAACTTTATTTAACTCTCTGCAAACTGGAAACGATTTATCCGGAGGCTGCATTCATTGTAGCTGGGGATTTTAACAAGGCTAATCTGAAAACAAGACTCCCTAAATTTTATCAGCATATCGATTGCGCAACCAGGGGTGGAAAGACCCTGGATCATTGTTACTCTAACTTCCGCGACGCATATAAGGCCCTGCCCCGCCCCCCTTTCGGAAAAGCTGACCACGACTCCATTTTGTTGATCCCTGCCTACAGACAGAAACTAAAACAAGAAGCTCCCACGCTGAGGTCTGTCCAACGCTGGTCCGACCAAGCTGACTCCACACTCCAAGACTGCTTCCATCACGTGGACTGGGAGATGTTTCGTATTGCGTCAGCCAACAACATTGACGAATACGCTGATTCGGTGTGCGAGTTCATTAGAACGTGCGTTGAAGATGTCGTTCCCATAGCAACGATTAAAACATTCCCCAACCAGAAACCGTGGATTGATGGCAGCATTCGTGTGGAACTGAAGGCGCGAACCACTGCTTTTAATCAGGGCAAGGTGTCTGGTAACATGACTGAATACAAACAGCGCAGCTATTCCCTCCGCAAGGCTATCAAACAAGCTAAGCGCCAGTACAGAGACAAAGTAGAATCGCAATTCAACGGCTCAGACACAAGAGGCATGTGGCAGGGTCTACAGTCAATCACGGACTACAGGAAGAAACCCAGCCCAGTCACGGACCAGGATGTCTTGCTCCCAGGCAGACTAAACAACTTTTTTGCCCGCTTTGAGGACAATACAGTGCCACTGACACGGCCTGCAACGAAAACATGCGGTCTCTCCTTCACTGCAGCCGAAGTGAGTAAGACATTTAAGAGTGTTAACCCTCGCAAGGCTGCAGGCCCAGACGGCATCCCCAGCCGCGCCCTCAGAGCATGCGCAGACCAGCTGGCCGGTGTGTTTACGGACATATTCAACCAATCCCTATACCAGTCTGCTGTTCCCACATGCTTCAAGAGGGCCACCATTGTTCCTGTTCCCAAGAAAGCTAAGGTAACTGAGCTAAACGACTACCGCCCCGTAGCACTCACATCCGTCATCATGAAGTGCTTTGAGAGACTAGTCAAGGACCATATCACCTCCACCCTACCTGACACCCTTGACCCACTCCAATTTGCTTACCGCCCAAATAGGTCCACAGACGATGCAATCTCAACCACACTGCACACTGCCCTCGGTGTGGGGTCCTCTAGGAAACAAATGGACCGGTGTGGGTTCTCTAGGAAACAAATGGACCGGTGTGGGGTCCTCTAGGAAACAAATGGACCGGTGTGGGGTCCTCTAGGAAACAAATGGACCGGTGTGGGGTCCTCTAGGAAACAAATGGACCGGTGTGGGGTCCTCTAGGAAACAAATGGACCGGTGTGGGTCCTCTAGGAAAAAATGGACCGGTTGGGGTCCTCTAGGAAACAATGGACCGGTGTGGGGTCCTCTAGGAAACAAATGGACCGGTGTGGGGTCCTCTAGGAAACAAATGGACCGGTGTGGGTCCTCTAGGAAACAAATGGACCGTGTGGGGTCCTCTAGGAAACAAATGGACCGGTGTGGGGTCCTCTAGGAAACAAATGGACCGTGTGGGGTCCTCTAGGAAACAAATGGACCGTGTGGGGTCCTCTAGGAAACAATGGACCGTGTGGGGTCCTCTAGGAAACAAATGGACCGGTGTGGGGTCCTCTAGGAAACAAATGGACCAGTGTGGGTTCTCTAGTGAAACAAATGGACCGGTGTGGGGTCCTCTATGAAACAAATGGACCGGTGTGGGGTCCTCTAGGAAACAAATGGACCGGTGTGGGGTCCTCTAGGAACAAATGGACCGTGTGGGGTCCTCTAGGAAACAAATGGACCGGTGTGGGGTCCTCTAGGAAACAAATGGACCGGTGGGGTCCTCTAGGAAACAAATGGACCGGTGTGGGTCCTCTAGGAACAAATGGACCGTGTGGGGTCCTCTAGGAAACAAATGGACCGGTGTGGGGTCCTCTAGGAACAAATGGACCGGTGTGGGGTCCTCTAGAAACAAATGGACCGGTGTGGGTCCTCTAGGAAACAAATGGACCGGTGTGGGGTCCTCTAGGAAACAAATGGACCGGTGTGGGGTCCTCTAGAAACAAATGGACCGTTGTGGGTCCTCTAGGAAACAAATGGACCGGTGTGGGGTCCTCTAGGAAACAAATGGACCGGTGTGGGGTCCTCTAGGAACAAATGGACCGGTGTGGGGTCCTCTAGGAACAAATGGAATGGACCGTGTGGGTCCTCTAGGAAACAAATGGACCGGTGTGGGGTCCTCTAGGAAACAAATGGACCGGTGTGGGGTCCCCAGGAAACAAATGGACCGTGTGGGGTCCTCTAGGAACAAATGGACCGGTGTGGGGTCCTCTAGGAAACAAATGGACCGGTGTGGGTCCTCTAGAAACAAATGGACCGGTGTGGGGTCCTCTAGAAACAAATGGACCGTGTGGGTCCTCTAGGAACAAATGGACCGGTGTGGGGTCCTCTAGAAAAAATGGACCGGTGTGGGGTCCTCTAGGAAACAAATGGACCGGTGTGGGGGTCCTCTAGGAAACAAATGGACCGGTGTGGGGTCCTCTAGGAAACAAATGGACCGGTGTGGGGTCCTCTAGGAAACAAATGGACCGGTGTGGGGTCCTCTAGGAAAAAATGGACGGTGTGGGGTCCTCTAGGAAACAAATGGACCGGTGTGGGGTCCTCTATGAAACAAATGGACCGGTGTGGGGTCCTCTAGGAAACAAATGGACCGGTGTGGGGTCCTCTAGGAACAAATGGACCGGTGTGGGGTCCTCTAGGAAACAATGGACCGGTGTGGGGTCCTCTAGAAACAAATGGACGGTGTGGGTCCTCTAGGAAACAAATGGACCGGTGTGGGGTCCTCTATAGAAACAAATGGACCGGTGTGGGGTCCTCTATGAAACAAATGGACCGGTGTGGGGTCCTCTAGGAACAAATGGACCGGTGTGGGGTCCTCTAGGAAACAAATGGACCGGTGTGTGGTCCTCTAGGAAACAAATGGACCGGTGTGGGGTCCTCCAGGAACAAATGGACCGGTGTGGGGTCCTCTAGGAAACAAATGGACCGGTGTGGGTCCTCTAGGAACAAATGGACCGGTGTGGGGTCCTCTAGGAAACAAATGGGCCGTGTGGGGTCCTCTAGGAAACAAATGGACCGGTGTGGGGTCCTCTAGGAAACAAATGGACCGGTGTGGGGTCCTCTAGGAAACAAATGGACCGGTGTGGGGTCCTCTAGGAAACAAATGGACCGTGTGGGGTCCTCTAGGAACAAATGGACCGGTGTGGGGTCCTCTAGGAAACAAATGGACCGGTGTGGGGTCCTCTAGGAAACAAATGGACCGGTGTGGGGTCCTCTAGGAAACAAATGGACCGGTGTGGGGTCCTCTAGGAAACAAATGGACCGGTGTGGGTCCTCTAGGAAACAAATGGACCGGTGTGGGGTCCTCTAGGAAACAAATGGACCGGTGTGGGGTCCTCTAGAAAACAAATGGACCGGTGTGGGGTCCCTCTAGGAAACAAATGGACCGGTGTGGGGTCCTCTAGGAAACAATGGACCGGTGTGGGGTCCTCTAGGAAACAAATGGACCGGTGTGGGGGTCCTCTAGGAAACAAATGGACCGGTGTGGGGTCCTCTAGGAAACAAATGGACCGGTGTGGGGTCCTCTAGGAAACAAATGGACCGGTGTGGGGTCCTCTAGGAAACAAATGGACCGGTGTGGGTCCTCTAGGAAACAAATGGACCGGTGTGGGTCCTCTAGGAAACAAATGGACCGTGTGGGGTCCTCTAGGAAACAAATGGACCGGTGTGGGGTCCTCTAGGAAACAAATGGACGGTGTGGGGTCCTCCGGAAACAAATGGACCGGTGTGGGGTCCTCTAGAAGAAATGGTCCGGTGTGGGGTCCTCTATGAAAACAATGGACCGGTGTGGGGTCCTCTATGAAACAAATGGACCGGTGTGGGGTCCTCTAGGAAACAAATGGACCGGTGTGGGTCCTCTATGAAACAAATGGACCGGTGTGGGGTCCTCTATGAAACAAATGGACCGTGTGTGGGTCCTCTAGGAAACAAATGGACCGGTGTGGGGTCCTCTAGGGAAAAATGGACGTGTGGGTCCTCTAGGAAACAAATGGACCGGTGTGGGGTCCTCTAGAAACAAATGGACCGGTGTGGGGTCCTCTAGGAAACAATGGGCCGGTGTGGGGTCCTCTAGGAAACAAATGGACCGGTGTGGGGTCCTCTAGGAAACAAATGGACCGGTGTGGGGTCCTCTAGGAAACAAATGGACCGGTGTGGGGTCCTCTAGGAAACAAATGGACCGGTGTGGGGTCCTCTAGGAAACAAATGGACCGGTGTGGGGTCCTCTAGGAAACAAATGGACCGGTGTGGGGTCCTCTATGAAACAAATGGACCGTGTGGGGTCCTCTATGAAACAAATGGACCGGTGTGGGTCCTCTAGGAAACAAATGGACCGGTGTGGGGTCCTCTAGGAAACAAATGGACCGTGTGGGGTCCTCTAGGAAACAAATGGACCGGTGTGGGGTCCTCTAGGAAAAAATGGACGGTGTGGTTCCTCTAGGGAAAAAATGGACCGGTGTGGGGTCCTCTAGGAAACAAATGGACCGGTGTGGGGTCCTCTAGGAAACAAATGGACCGTGTGGGGTCCTCTAGGAAACAAATGGACCGGTGTGGGTCCTCTAGGAAACAAATGGACCGGTGTGGGGTCCTCTAGAAACAAATGGACCGGTGTGGGGTCCTCTAGGAAACAAATGGACCGGTGTGGGGTCCTCTAGGAAACAAATGGACCGGTGTGGGGTCCTCTATGAAACAAATGGACCGGTGTGGGGTCCTCTAGGAAACAAATGGACCGGTGTGGGTCCTCTAGGAAAAAATGGACCGGTGTGGGTCCTCTATGAAACAAATGGACCGGTGTGGGGTCCTCTATGAAACAAATGGACCGGTGTGGGGTCCTCTAGGAAACAAATGGGCCGGTGTGGGGCCCTCTAGGAACAAATGGACCGGTGTGGGGTCCTCTAGGAAACAAATGGACCGGTGTGGGGTCCTCTAGGAAACAAATGGACCGTGTGGGTCCTCTAGGAAACAAATGGACCGGTGTGGGGTCCTCTAGGAAACAAATGGACCGGTGTGGGGTCCTCTATGAAACAAATGGACCGGTGTGGGTCCTCTAGGAAACAAATGGACCGGTGTGGGGTCCTCTAGGAAACAAATGGACCGTGTGGGGTCCTCTAGGAAACAAATGGACCGGTGTGGGGTCCTCCAGGAAACAAATGGACCGGTGTGGGGTGGGGGGGGGGTCCTCTAGGAAACAAATGGACCGGTGTGGGGTCCTCTAGGAAACAAATGGACCGGTGTGGGGTCCTCTAGGAAACAAATGGACCGGTGTGGGGTCCTCTAGGAACAAATGGACCGGTGTGGGGTCCTCTAGGAAACAATGGACCGGTGTGGGGTCCTCTAGGAAACAAATGGACCGGTGTGGGGTCCTCTAGGAAACAAATGGACCGGTGTGGGGTCCTCTAGGAACAAATGACCGGTGTGGGTCCTCTAGGAAACAAATGGACCGGTGTGGGGTCCTCCAGAAACAAATGGACCGGTGTGGGGTCCTCTAGGAACAAATGGACCGGTGTGGGGTCCTCTAGGAAACAAATGGACCGTGTGGGGTCCTCTAGGAAACAAATGGACCGGTGTGGGGTCCCCAGGAAAAAATGGCCGGTGTGGGGTCCTCCATGAAACAAATGACCGGTGTGGGGTCCTCTAGGACAAATGGACCGTGTGGGTCCTCTATGAAACAATGGACCGGTGTGGGGTCCTCTAGGAAACAAATGGACCGTGTGGGGTCCTCTAGGGAAGAAAATGGACCGTGTGGGTCCTCTATGAAACAAATGGACCGGTGTGGGGTCCTCTATGAAACAAATGGACCGGTGTGGGGCCTCTAGGAAACAATGGACCGGTGTGGGGCCCTCTAGGAACAAATGGACCGGTGTGGGTCCTCTAGGAAACAATGGACCGGTGTGGGGTCCTCTAGGAAACAAATGGACCGGTGTGGGTCCTCTAGGAAACAATGGACCGGTGTGGGGTCCTCTAGGAAACAAATGGACCGGTGTGGGTCCTCTGAAACAAATGGACCGGTGTGGGGTCCTCTAGGAAACAAATGGACCGTGTGGGTCCTCTAGGAACAAATGGACGGTGTGGTGGTCCTCTAGGAAACAAATGGACCGGTGTGGGGTCCTCTGAAACAAATGGACCGGTGTGGGTCCTCTAGGAAACAAATGGACCGGTGTGGGGTCCTCTAGGAAACAAATGGACCGGTGTGGGGTCCTCTAGGAAACAAATGGACCGGTGTGGGGTCCTCTAGGAACAAATGGACCGGTGTGGGGGTCCTCTAGGAAACAAATGGACCGGTGTGGGGTCCTCTAGGAAACAAATGGACCGGTGTGGGTCCTCTAGGAAACAATGGACCGGTGTGGGGTCCTCTAGGAAACAATGGACCGGTGTGGGGTCCTCTATGAAACAAATGGACCGGTGTGGGGTCCTCTAGGAAACAAATGGACCGGTGTGGGGTCCTCTAGGAAACAAATGGCCGGTGGGGTCCTCTAGGAAACAAATGGACCGGTGTGGGGTCCTCTAGGAAACAAATGGACCGTGTGGGGTCCTCTAGAAACAAATGGACCGGTGTGGGGTCCTCTAGGAAACAATGGACCGTGTGGGGTCCTCTAGGAAACAAATGGGCCGGTGTGGGGTCCTCTAGGAAACAAATGGACCGTGTGGGGTCCTCCAGGAACAAATGGACCGTGTGGGTCCTCTAGGAAACAAATGGACCGGTGTGGGGTCCTCTAGAAACAAATGGACCGGTGTGGGGTCCTCTAGGAAACAAATGGACCGGTGTGGGTCCTCTAGGAAACAAATGGACCGGTGTTGGGTCCTCTAGGAAACAAATGGACCGTGTGGGTCCTCTAGGAACAAATGGACCGGTGTGGGGTCCTCTAGGAAACAAATGGACCGGTGTGGGGTCCTCTAGGAAACAAATGGACCGGTGTGGGGTCCTCTAGGAAACAAATGGACCGGTGTGGGGTCCTCTAGGAAAAAATGGACCGGTGTGGGGTCCTCTATGAAACAAATGGACCGGTGTGGGGTCCTCTATGAAACAAATGGACCGGTGTGGGGTCCTCCGGAAACAAATGGACCGGTGTGGGGTCCTCTATGAAACAAATGGACCGGTGTGGGGTCCTCTATGAAACAAATGGACCGGTGTGGGGTCCTCTAGGAAACAAATGGACCGTGTGGGGTCCTCTAGGAAACAATGGTCCGGTGTGGGGTCCTCTATGAAACAAATGGACCGGTGTGGGGTCCTCTATGAAACAAATGGACCGGTGTGGGGTCCTCTAGGAAACAATGGCCGGTGTGGGGTCCTCTAGGAAACAAATGGACCGGTGTGGGGTCCTCTAGGAAACAAATGGACCGGTGTGGGGTCCTCTAGGAACAAATGGACCGGTGTGGGTCCTCTAGGAAACAAATGGACCGGTGTGGGGTCCTCTAGGAACAAATGGACCGGTGTGGGGTCCTCTAGGAAACAAATGGACCGGTGTGGGGTCCTCTATGAAACAAATGGACCGGTGTGGGGTCCTCTATGAAACAATGGACGGTGTGGGGTCCTCTAGGAAACAATGGACCGGTGTTGGGTCCTCTAGGAAACAAATGGACCGGTGTGGGGTCCTCTAGGAAACAAATGGACCTGTGTGGGGGTCCTCTAGAAACAAATGGACCGGTGTGGGTTCCTCTAGGAAAAAATGGACCGGTGTGGGGTCCTCTAGGAAACAAATGGACCGGTGTGGGGTCCTCTAGGAAACAAATGGACCGGTGTGGGGTCCTCTAGGAAACAAATGGACCGGTGTGGGGTCCTCTAGGAAACAAATGGACCGGTGTGGGGTCCTCCAGGAAACAAATGGACCGGTGTGGGGTCCTCCAGGAAACAAATGGACCGGTGTGGGGTCCTCTATGAAACAAATGGACCGGTGTGGGGTCCTCTATGAAACAAATGGACCGTGTGGGGTCCTCTAGGAAACAAATGGACCGGTGTGGGGTCCTCTAGGAAAAAATGGACCGGTGTGGGGTCCTCTATGAAACAAATGGACCGGTGTGGGGTCCTCTATGAAACAAATGGACCGGTGTGGGGTCCTCTAGGAAACAAATGGACCGGTGTGGGGTCCTCTAGGAAACAAATGGACCGGTGTGGGTCCTCTAGGAAACAAATGGACCGGTGTGGGGTCCTCTAGGAAACAAATGGACCGGTGTGGGGTCCTCTAGGAAACAAATGGACCGGTGTGGGGTCCTCTAGGAAACAAATGGACCGGTGTGGGGTCCTCTAGGAAACAAATGGACCGGTGTGGGGTCCTCTAGGAAACAAATGGACCGGTGTGGGGTCCTCTAGGAAACAAATGGACCGGTGTGGGGTCCTCTAGGAAACAAATGGACCGGTGTGGGTCCTCTAGGAAACAAATGGACCGGTGTGGGGTCCTCTAGGAACAAAATGGACCGGTGTGGGGTCCTCTAGGAAACAAATGGACCGGTGTGGGGTCCTCTAGGAAACAAATGGACCGGTGTGGGTCCTCTAGGAAACAATGGACCGGTGTGGGTCCTCTAGGAAACAAATGGACGGTGTGGGGTCCTCTAGGAAACAAATGGACCGTGTGGGGTCCTCTAGGAAACAAATGGACCGTGTGGGTCCTCTAGGAAACAAATGGACCGGTGTGGGGTCCTCTAGAAACAAATGGACCGTGTGGGGTCCTCTAGGAAACAAATGGACCGGTGGGGGTCCTCTAGGAAACAAATGGACCGGTGTGGGGTCCTCTAGGAAACAAATGGACCGGTGTGGGGTCCTCTAGGAAACAAATGGACCGGTGTGGGGTCCTCTAGGAAACAATGGACCGGTGTGGGGTCCTCTAGGAAACAAATGGACCGGTGTGGGGTCCTCTAGGAAACAAATGGACCGGTGTGGGGTCCTCTAGGAAACAAATGGACCGGTGTGGGGTCCTCTAGGAAACAAATGGACCGGTGTGGGGTCCTCTAGGAACAAATGGACCGTGTGGGTCCTCTAGGAACAAATGGACCGGTGTGGGGTCCTCTAGGAAACAAATGGACCGGTGTGGGGTCCTCTAGGAAACAAATGGACCGGTGTGGGTCCTCTAGGAACAAATGGACCGGTGTGGGGTCCTCTAGGAAACAAATGGACCGGTGTGGGGTCCTCTAGGAAACAAATGGACCGGTGTGGGGTCCTCTAGGAAACAAATGGACCGTGTGGGGTCCTCTAGGAAACAAATGGACCGGTGTGGGGTCCTCTAGGAAAAAATGGACCGGTGTGGGTCCTCTAGAACAAACAAATGGACCGGTGGGGTCCTCTAGAAACAAATGGACCGGTGTGGGGTCCTCTAGGAAACAAATGGACCGGTGTGGGGTCCTCTAGGAAACAAATGGACCGGTGTGGGGTCCTCTAGGAAACAAATGGACCGTGTGGGGTCCTCTAGGAACAAATGGACCGGTGTGGGGTCCTCTAGGAAAAAATGGACCGGTGTGGGGTCCTCTAGGAAACAAATGGACCGGTGTGGGTCCTCTAGGAAACAAATGGACCGGTGTGGGGTCCTCTAGGAAACAAATGGACCGGTGTGGGGTCCTCTAGAAACAAATGGACCGGTGTGGGGTCCTCTAGGAAACAAATGGACCGGTGTGGGTCCTCTAGGAAACAAATGGACCGGTGTGGGGTCCTCTAGAAACAAATGGACCGGTGTGGGGTCCTCTAGGAAACAAATGGACCGGTGTGGGGTCCTCTAGGAAACAAATGGACCGGTGTGGGGTCCTCTAGGAAACAAATGGACCGGTGTGGGGTCCTCTAGGAACAAATGGACCGGTGTGGGGTCCTCTAGGAAACAAATGGACCGGTGTGGGGTCCTCTAGGAAACAAATGGACCGGTGTGGGGTCCTCTAGGAAACAAATGGACCGGTGTGGGGTCCTCTAGGAAACAAATGGACCGGTGGTGGTCCTCTAGGAAACAAATGGACCGGTGTGGGGTCCTCTAGGAAACAAATGGACCGGTGTGGGGTCCTCTAGGAACAAATGGACCGGTGTGGGGTCCTCTAGGAAACAAATGGACCGGTGTGGGGTCCTCTAGGAAACAAATGGACCGGTGTGGGGTCCTCTAGGAAACAAATGGACCGGTGTGGGGTCCTCTAGGAAACAAATGGACCGGTGTGGGGTCCTCTAGGAAACAAATGGACCGGTGTGGGGTCCTCTAGGAAACAAATGGACCGGTGTGGGGTCCTCTAGGAAACAATGGACCGGTGTGGGGTCCTCTAGGAAACAAATGGACCGGTGTGGGGTCCTCTAGGAACAAATGGACCGGTGTGGGGTCCTCTAGGAAACAAATGGACCGGTGTGGGGTCCTCTAGGAAACAAATGGACCGTGTGGGGTCCTCTAGGAAACAAATGGACCGGTGTGGGGTCCTCTAGGAAACAAATGGACCGGTGTGGGTCCTCTAGGAAACAAATGGACCGGTGGGGTCCTCTAGGAAACAAATGGACCGGTGTGGGGTCCTCTAGGAAACAAATGGACCGGTGTGGGGTCCTCTAGGAACAAATGGACCGGTGTGGGGTCCTCTAGGAAACAAATGGACCGGTGTGGGGTCCTCTAGGAAACAAATGGACCGGTGTGGGGTCCTCTAGGAAACAAATGGACCGGTGTGGGTCCTCTAGGAAACAAATGGACCGTGTGGGGTCCTCTAGGAAAAAATGGACCGGTGTGGGGTCCTCTAGGAAACAAATGGACCGGTGTGGGGTCCTCTAGGAAACAAATGGACCGGTGTGGGGTCCTCTAGGAAACAAATGGACCGGTGTGGGTCCTCTAGGAACAAATGGACCGGTGTGGGGTCCTCTAGGAAACAAATGGACCGGTGTGGGGTCCTCTATGAAACAAATGGACCGGTGTGGGGTCCTCTAGGAAACAAATGGACCGGTGTGGGGTCCTCTAGGAAACAAATGGACCGGTGTGGGGTCCTCTATGAAACAAATGGACCGGTGTGGGGTCCTCTAGGAAACAAATGGACCGGTGTGGGGTCCTCTAGGAAAAAATGGACCGTGTGGGGTCCTCTATGAAACAAATGGACCGGTGTGGGGTCCTCTATGAAACAAATGGACGGTGTGGGGTCCTCTAGGAAACAAATGGGCCGGTGTGGGGTCCTCTAGGAAACAAATGGACCGGTGTGGGGTCCTCTAGGAAACAAATGGACCGGTGTGGGGTCCTCTAGGAAACAAATGGACCGGTGTGGGTCCTCTAGGAAACAAATGGACCGGTGTGGGGTCCTCTAGGAAACAAATGGACCGGTGTGGGGTCCTCTAGGAAACAAATGGACCGGTGGGGGTCCTCTAGAAACAAATGGACCGTGTGGGGTCCTCTAGGAACAAATGGACCGGTGTGGGGTCCTCTAGGAAACAAATGGACCGGTGTGGGTCCTCTAGGAAACAATGGACCGGTGTGGGGTCCTCTAGGAAACAAATGGACCGGTGTGGGGTCCTCTAGGAAACAAATGGACCGGTGTGGGGTCCTCTATGAAACAAATGGACCGTGTGGGGTCCTCTAGGAAACAAATGGACCGTGTGGGGTCCTCTAGGAAAAAATGGACCGGTGTGGGGTCCTCTATGAAACAAATGGACCGGTGTGGGGTCCTCTATGAAACAAATGGACCGGTGTGGGGTCCTCTAGGAAACAAATGGACCGGTGTGGGGTCCTCTAGGAAACAAATGACCGGTGTGGGGTCCTCTAGGAAACAAATGGACCGGTGTGGGGTCCTCTAGGAACAAATGGACCGGTGTGGGGTCCTCTAGGAAAAAATGGACCGGTGTGGGGTCCTCTAGGAAACAAATGGACCGGTGTGGGTCCTCTAGGAAACAAATGGACCGGTGTGGGGTCCTCTAGGAAACAAATGGACCGGTGTGGGGTCCTCTAGGAAACAAATGGCCGGTGTGGGGTCCTCTAGGAAACAAATGGACCGGTGTGGGTCCTCTAGGAAACAAATGGACCGGTGTGGGGTCCTCTAGGAAACAAATGGACCGGTGTGGGGTCCTCTAGGAAACAAATGGACCGGTGTGGGGTCCTCTAGGAAACAAATGGACCGGTGTGGGGTCCTCTAGGAAACAAATGGACCGGTGTGGGTCCTCTAGGAAACAAATGGACCGGTGTGGGGTCCTCTAGGAAACAAATGGACCGGTGTGGGGTCCTCTAGGAAAAAATGGACCGGTGTGGGGTCCTCTAGGAAACAAATGGACCGGTGTGGGGTCCTCTAGGAAACAAATGGACCGGTGTGGGGTCCTCTAGGAAACAAATGGACCGGTGTGGGGTCCTCTAGGAAACAAATGGACCGGTGTGGGTCCTCTAGGAAACAAATGGACCGGTGTGGGGTCCTCTAGGAAACAAATGGACCGGTGTGGGTCCTCTAGAAACAAATGGACCGGTGTGGGGTCCTCTAGGAAACAAATGGACCGGTGTGGGTCCTCTAGGAAACAAATGGACCGGTGTGGGGTCCTCTAGAAACAAATGGACCGGTGTGGGGTCCTCTAGGAAACAAATGGACCGGTGTGGGGTCCTCTAGGAAACAAATGGACCGGTGTGGGGTCCTCTAGGAAACAAATGGACCGGTGTGGGGTCCTCTAGGAAACAAATGGACCGGTGTGGGGTCCTCTAGGAAACAATGGACCGGTGTGGGGTCCTCTAGGAAACAATGGACCGGTGTGGGGTCCTCTAGGAAACAATGGGCCGGTGTGGGTCCTCTAGGAAACAATGGACCGGTGTGGGGTCCTCTAGGAAACAAATGGACCGGTGTGGGGTGGGGTCCTCTAGGAAACAATGGACCGGTGTGGGGTCCTCTAGGAAACAAATGGACCGTGTGGGGTCCTCTAGGAAACAAATGGACCGGTGTGGGGTCCTCTAGGAAACAAATGGACCGGTGTGGGTCCTCTAGGAAACAAATGGACCGGTGTGGGTCCTCTAGGAAACAAATGGACCGTGTGGGGTCCTCTAGGAAACAAATGGACCGGTGTGGGGTCCTCTAGGAAACAAATGGACCGGTGTGGGGTCCTCTAGGAAACAAATGGACCGGTGTGGGGTCCTCTAGGAAAAAATGGACCGGTGTGGGTCCTCTAGGAAACAAATGGACGGTGTGGGGTCCTCTAGAAACAAATGGACCGGTGTGGGGTCCTCTAGGAAACAAATGGACCGGTGTGGGGTCCTCTAGAAACAAATGGACCGGTGTGGGGTCCTCTATGAAACAAATGGACCGGTGTGGGGTCCTCTAGAAACAAATGGACCGGTGTGGGGTCCTCTAGGAACAAAATGGACCGGTGTGGGGTCCTCTATGAAACAAATGGACGGTGTGGACCGGTGTGGGGTCCTCTAGGAAACAAATGGACCGGTGTGGGGTCCTCTAGGAAACAAATGGACCGGTGTGGGGTCCTCTAGGAAACAAATGGACCGGTGTGGGGTCCTCTAGGAAACAAATGGACCGGTGTGGGGTCCTCTAGGAAACAAATGGACCGGTGTGGGGTCCTCTAGGAAACAAATGGACCGGTGTGGGGTCCTCTAGGAAACAAATGGACCGGTGTGGGGTCCTCTAGGAAACAAATGGACCGGTGTGGGGTCCTCTATGAAACAAATGGACCGGTGTGGGGTCCTCTAGAAACAAATGGACCGGTGTGGGGTCCTCTAGGAAACAAATGGACCGGTGTGGGGTCCTCTAGGAACAAATGGACCGGTGTGGGTCCTCTAGGAAACAAATGGACCGGTGTGGGGTCCTCTAGGAAACAAATGGACCGTGTGGGGTCCTCAGGAAACAAATGGACCGGTGTGGGGTCCTCTAGGAAACAAATGGACCGGTGTGGGGTCCTCTAGGAAAAAAATGGTCCGGTGTGGGGTCCTCTAGAAACAAATGGACCGGTGTGGGGTCCTCTATGAAACAAATGGACCGGTGTGGGGTCCTCTAGGAAACAAATGGACCGGTGTGGGGTCCTCTATGAAACAAATGGACCGGTGTGGGGTCCTCTATGAAACAAATGGACCGGTGTGGGGTCCTCTAGGAAACAAATGGACCGGTGTGGGGTCCTCTAGGGAACAAATGGACCGGTGTGGGGTCCTCTATGAAACAAATGGACCGGTGTGGGGTCCTCTATGAAACAAATGGACCGGTGTGGGGTCCTCTAGGAAACAAATGGACCGGTGTGGGGTCCTCTAGGAAACAAATGGACCGGTGTGGGGTCCTCCAGGAAACAAATGGACCGGTGTGGGGTCCTCTAGGAAACAAATGGACCGGTGTGGGGTCCTCTAGGAAACAAATGGACCGGTGTGGGGTCCTCTAGGAAACAAATGGACCGGTGGGGGTCCTCCAGGAAACAAATGGACCGGTGTGGGGTCCTCTATGAAACAAATGGACCGGTGTGGGGTCCTCTATGAAACAATGGACCGGTGTGGGGTCCTCTAGGAAACAAATGGACCGGTGTGGGCCCTCTAGGAAACAAATGGACCGGTGTGGGGTCCTCTAGGAAACAAATGGACCGGTGTGGGGTCCTCTAGGAAAAATGGACCGGTGTGGGTCCTCTAGGAAAAAAATGGACGGTGTGGGGTCCTCTAGAAACAAATGGACCGGTGTGGGGTCCTCTAGGAAACAAATGGACCGGTGTGGGGTCCTCTAGGAAACAAATGGACCGGTGTGGGGTCCTCTAGGAAACAAATGGACCGGTGTGGGGTCCTCTAGGAAACAAATGGACCGGTGTGGGGTCCTCTAGGAACAAATGGACCGGTGTGGGGTCCTCTATGAAACAAATGGACCGGTGTGGGTCCTCTATGAAACAAATGGACCGTGTGGGGTCCTCTAGGAAACAAATGGACCGTGTGGGGTCCTCTAGGAAACAAATGGACCGGTGGTGGTCCTCTATGAAACAAATGGACCGGTGTGGGGTCCTCTATGAAACAAATGGACCGGTGTGGGGTCCTCTAGGAAACAAATGGCCGGTGTGGGGCCCTCTAGGGAACAAATGGACCGGTGTGGGGTCCTCTAGGAAACAAATGGACCGGTGTGGGGTCCTCTAGAAACAAATGGACCGGTGTGGGTCCTCTAGGAAACAAATGGACCGGTGTGGGGTCCTCTAGGAACAAATGGACCGGTGTGGGGTCCTCTAGGAAACAAATGGACCGGTGTGGGGTCCTCTAGGAACAAATGGACCGGTGTGGGGTCCTCTAGGAAACAAATGGACCGGTGTGGGGGTCCTCTAGGAAACAAATGGACCGGTGTGGGGTCCTCCAGGAAACAAATGGACCGGTGTGGGGTCCTCTAGGAAACAAATGGACCGGTGTGGGGTCCTCTAGGAAACAAATGGACCGGTGTGGGGTCCTCTAGGAAACAAATGGACCGGTGTGGGGTCCTCTAGGAACAAATGGACCGGTGTGGGGGTCCTCTAGGAAACAAATGGACCGGTGTGGGGTCCTCTAGGAAACAAATGGACCGGTGTGGGGTCCTCTAGGAAACAAATGGACGGTGTGGGTCCTCTAGGAAACAAATGGCCGGTGTGGGGTCCTCTAGGAAACAAATGGACCGTGTGGGGTCCTCTAGGAACAAATGGACCGTGTGGGTCCTCTAGGAACAAATGGACCGGTGTGGGGTCCTCTAGGAAACAAATGGACCGGTGTGGGGTCCTCTAGGAAACAAATGGACCGGTGTGGGGTCCTCTAGGAAACAATGGACCGGTGTGGGGTCCTCTAGAAACAAATGGACCGGTGTGGGGTCCTCTAGGAAACAATGGACCGGTGTGGGGTCCTCTAGGAAACAAATGGACCGGTGTGGGGTCCTCTAGAAACAAATGGACCGGTGTGGGGTCCTCTAGGAAAAATGGACCGGTGTGGGGTCCTCTAGGAAACAAATGGACCGGTGTGGGGTCCTCTAGGAAACAAATGGACCGTGTGGGGTCCTCTAGAAACAAATGGACCGTGTGGGGTCCTCTAGGAAACATGGACCGTGTGGGGTCCTCTATGAAACAAATGGACCGGTGTGGGGTCCTCTATGAAACAAATGGACCGTGTGGGGTCCTCTAGGAACAAATGGACCGGTGTGGGGTCCTCTAGGAACAAATGGACCGGTGTGGGGTCCTCTAGGAAACAAATGGACCGGTGTGGGGTCCTCTAGAAACAAATGGACCGGTGTGGGTCCTCTAGGAAACAAATGGACCGGTGTGGGGTCCTCTAGGAAACAAATGGACCGGTGTGGGGTCCTCTATGAAACAAATGGACCGGTGTGGGGTCCTCTAGAAACAAATGGACCGGTGTGGGGTCCTCTAGGAAACAAATGGACCGGTGTGGGGTCCTCTAGGAAACAAATGGACCGGTGTGGGGTCCTCTAGGAACAAATGGACCGGTGTGGGGTCCTCTAGGAAACAAATGGACCGGTGTGGGTCCTCTAGGAAACAAATGGACCGTGTGGGGTCCTCTAGGAAACAAATGGACCGGTGTGGGGTCCTCTAGGAAACAAATGGACCGGTGTGGGGTCCTCTAGGAAACAAATGGACCGGTGTGGGGTCCTCTAGGAAACAAATGGACCGGTGTGGGGTCCTCTAGAAAACAAATGGACCGGTGTGGGTCCTCTAGAAACAAATGGACCGGTGTGGGGTCCTCTAGGAAACAAATGGACCGGTGTGGGGTCCTCTAGGAAACAAATGGACCGGTGTGGGGTCCTCTAGGAAACAAATGGACCGGTGTGGGGTCCTCTAGGAAACAAATGGACCGGTGTGGGGTCCTCTAGGAAACAAATGGACCGGTGTGGGTCCTCTAGGAAACAAATGGACCGGTGTGGGGTCCTCTAGGAACAAATGGACCGGTGTGGGGTCCTCTAGGAAAACATGGACCGTGTGGGGTCCTCTAGGAACAAATGGCCGGTGTGGGGTCCTCTAGGAAACAAATGGACCGGTGGGGTCCTCTAGGGAAAAATGACCGGTGTGGGGTCCTCTAGGAAACAAATGGACGGGTGGGGTCCTCTAGGAAACAAATGGACCGGTGTGGGGTCCTCTAGGAAACAAATGGACCGGTGTGGGGTCCTCTAGGAAACAAATGGACCGGTGTGGGGTCCTCTAGGAAACAATGGACGGTGTGGGTCCTCTAGGAAACAATGGACCGGTGTGGGGTCCTCTAGGAAACAAATGGACCGGTGTGGGGTCCTCTAGGAAACAAATGGACCGGTGTGGGGTCCTCTAGGAAACAAATGGACCGGTGTGGGGTCCTCCAGGAAACAAATGGACCGGTGTGGGGTCCTCTAGGGAACAAAATGGCCGGTGTGGGGTCCTCTATGAAACAAATGGACCGGTGTGGGGTCCTCTAGGAAACAAATGGACCGGTGTGGGGTCCTCCAGGAAACAAATGGACCGTGTGTGGGTCCTCTATGAAACAAATGGACCGGTGTGGGGTCCTCTATGAAACAAATGGACCGGTGTGGGGTCCTCTAGGAAACAAATGGACCGGTGTGGGTCCTCTAGGAAAAAAATGGACCGTGTGGGGTCCTCTAGGAAACAAATGGACCGGTGTGGGGTCCTCTAGGAAAAAATGGACCGGTGTGGGGTCCTCTAGGAAACAAATGGACCGGTGTGGGGTCCTCTAGGAAACAAATGGACCGGTGTGGGGTCCTCTAGGAACAAATGGACCGGTGTGGGGTCCTCTAGGAAACAAATGGACCGGTGTGGGGTCCTCTAGGAAACAATGGACCGGTGTGGGGTCCTCCAGAAACAAATGGACCGGTGTGGGGTCCTCTATGAAACAAATGGACCGGTGTGGGGTCCTCTAGGAAACAAATGGACCGGTGTGGGGTCCTCTAGGAAACAAATGGACCGGTGTGGGGTCCTCTAGGGAAAAAATGGACCGGTGTGGGGTCCTCTATGAAACAAATGGACGGTGTGGGGTCCTCTAGGAAACAAATGGACCGGTGTGGGGTCCTCTAGGAACAAATGGACCGGTGGGGGCCCTCTAGGAACAAATGGACGGTGTGGGGTCCTCTAGGAAACAAATGGACCGGTGTGGGGTCCTCTAGGAAACAAATGGACCGTGTGGGTCCTCTAGGAAACAATGGACCGGTGTGGGGTCCTCTAGGAAACAAATGGACCGGTGTGGGGTCCTCTATGAAACAAATGGACCGGTGTGGGGTCCTCTAGGAAACAATGGACCGGTGTGGGTCCTCTAGGAAACAAATGGGCCGGTGTGGGGTCCTCTAGGAAACAAATGGACCGGTGTGGGGTCCTCTAGGAAACAAATGGACCGGTGTGGGGTCCTCTAGGAAACAAATGGACCGGTGTGGGGTCCTCTAGGAAACAAATGGACCGGTGTGGGGTCCTCTAGGAAACAAATGGACCGGTGTGGGGTCCTCTAGGAAACAAATGGACCGGTGTGGGGTCCTCTAGAAACAAATGGACCGGTGTGGGGTCCTCTAGGAAACAAATGGACCGGTGTGGGTCCTCTAGGAACAAATGGACGGTGTGGGGTCCTCTAGGAAACAATGGACCGGTGTGGGGTCCTCTAGGAACAAATGGACCGGTGTGGGGTCCTCTAGGAAACAAATGGACCGGTGTGGGGTCCTCTAGGAAACAAATGGACCGGTGTGGGTCCTCTAGGAAACAAATGGACCGGTGTGGGGTCCTCTAGGAAACAATGGACCGGTGTGGGGTCCTCTAGGAAACAAATGGACCGGTGTGGGGTCCTCTAGGAAACAAATGGACCGGTGGGGGTCCTCTAGGAAAACAATGGCCGGTGTGGGGTCCTCTAGGAAACAAATGGACCGGTGTGGGTCCTCTAGGAAACAAATGGCCGGTGTGGGGTCCTCTAGGAAAAAATGGACCGGTGTGGGGTCCTCTAGGAAACAAATGGACCGGTGTGGGGTCCTCTAGGAAAAAATGGACCGGTGTGGGGTCCTCTAGGAACAAATGGACCGTGTGGGGGTCCTCTAGGAAACAATGGACCGGTGTGGGGTCCTCTAGGAAACAAATGGACCGGTGTGGGTCCTCTAGGAAACAATGGACCGGTGTGGGGTCCTCTAGGAAACAAATGGACCGGTGTGGGGTCCTCTAGGAAACAATGGACCGGTGTGGGGTCCTCTAGGAAACAAATGGACCGTGTGGGGTCTCTAGGAAACAAATGGACCGGTGTGGGGTCCTCTAGGAAGAAAATGGCCGGTGTGGGGTCCTCTAGGAACAAATGGACCGGTGTGGGTCCTCTATGAAACAAATGGACCGTTGTGGGGTCCTCCAGGAACAAATGGACCGGTGTGGGGTCTCTATGAACAAATGGACCGGTGTGGGGTCCTCTATGAAACAAATGACCGGTGTGGGGTCCTCTAGGAAACAAATGACCGTGTTGGGTCCTCTAGGGAAGAAATGGTCCGGTGTGGGGTCCTCTATGAAACAAATGGACCGGTGTGGGGTCCTCTATGAAACAAATGGACCGGTGTGGGGTCCTCTAGGAACAAAGGGCCGGTGTGGGGTCCTCTAGGAAACAAATGGACCGTGTGGGGTCCTCTAGGAAACAAATGGACCGGTGTGGGGTCCTCTAGGAAACAAATGGACCGGTGTGGGTCCTCAGGAAACAATGGACCGGTGTGGGTCCTCTAGGAAACAAATGGCCGTGTGGGGTCTCTAGGAACAAATGACCGTGTGGGGTCCTCTAGGAAACAAATGGACCGGTGTGGGGGTCCTCTAGGAAACAAATGGACCGGTGTGGTGGGGTCCTCTAGGAAACAAATGGACCTGTGTTTTTTTGTGGGTCCTCTAGGAAACAAATGGACCGGTGTGGGGTCCTCTAGGAAACAAATGGACCGGTGTGGGGTCCTCTAGAAACAAATGGAGGCCGTGTGGGTCTCTATCCTCTAGGAAACAAATGGACCGTGTGTGGGGGTGTGGGGTCCTCTAGGAAACAAATGGACCGGTGTGGGGGGTCCTCTAGGAAACAAAGCGGGACGCCTAGCCCTATTATGCCAGTTGGCTAGTAGGCCTGTCCAGTCCATTTCAGATCGCTGACAGGGAGTCATCAAGTGACTAGTGATAGGAAGTGGGAGTTCAGATTAGAATTGGGTCACTGCTCTTGTTCTGTCCTCTCCTGTCCTATCCTGTTCTCTCCTGTCCTCCTGTCCTGTCCTCTACTGTCCTATCCTGTCCTACCTTGTCCTCTCCTGTCCCCATCCTGTCCTGTCATGTCCTCTCCTGTCCTCTACTGTCCTATCCTGTCCCCTCCTGTACTCTCCTGTCCTGTCATGTCCTCTCCTGTCCTCTCCTGGCAGCCTGGAGATGAGCATTCATGGCCACACACGTCTGATATGGCTGTGAGTGTGTGTATGTTTGTATTTGTGAGTGTATGTGGAAATAAGTATCCCCAGCGGGATCATCAGGCTCCCACACCTCATCCGGTTTGCCGGGCTCCCACACCTCAGCCGGTTTGCCAGGCTCCCACACCTCAGCCGGTTTGCCAGGCTCCCACACCTCAGCCGGTTTGCCGGGCTCCCACACCTCATCCGGTTTGCCGGGCTCCCACACCTCAGCCGGTTCGCCAGGCTCCCACACCTCAGCCGGTTTGTCGGGCTCTCACACCTCAGCCGGTACGCCAGGCTCCCACTCCTCAGCCGGTACGCCAGGCTCCCAAACCTCAGCCGGTTTGCCAGGCTCCCACACCTCAGCCGGTTCGCCAGGCTCTCACACCTCAGCCGGTTTGCCATGCTCCCACACCTCAGCCGGTTTGCTGGGCTCCCAAACCTCAGCCGGTTCACCAGGCTCCCACACCTCAGCCGGTTTGTCGGGCTCTCACACCTCAGCCGGTTCGCCAGCCTCCCACACCTCAGCCGGTTTGTCGGGCTCTCACACCTCAGCCGGTACGCCAGGCTCTCACACCTCAGCCGGTTTGCCTGGCTCCCACACCTCAGCCGGTTCGCCAGGCTCTCACACCTCAGCTGGTTCGCCAGGCTCCCACACCTCAGCCGGTTCGCCAGGCTCTCACACCTCAGCTGGATCGCCAGGCTCCCACACCTCAGCCGGTTTGTCGGGCTCTCACACCTCATCCGGTTCGCCAGGCTCTCACACCTCAGCCGGTTCGCCAGGCTCTCACACCTCAGCCGGTTTGCCAGGTTCCAACACCTCAGCCGGTTTGCCAGGCTCTTACACCTCAGCCGGTTTGCCAAGCTCCCACACCTCAGCCGGTTCACCAGGCTCTCACACCTCAGCCGGTTTGCCATGCTCTCACACCTCAGCCGGTTCGCCAGGCTCTCACACCTCAGCCGGTTTGCCGGGCTTCTAAGCTCCAGCCGGCTTGTCCAGCACCCATGCCTTGGCCGGTCTGTTAGGCTCACCCAGGTGGGACACCGGGTGGCGCCCCTAGAGGGGGGGTACTATCGCGCCTGCTCCCTCTCTCCCTCCCTGGCACTCAAGGGCGCCAGGCTTCCCAGCGCTACGCACTCCTGCCACCATCATTACAGACATCTGTTTCCCTCGTCAAGAACATCCATTGCAGCGATCCATTGCACTCACATGGACTCAATCACCTGTGTTATTTCCTCCTTCCTCCTCCTATATCTGTATGTTCCCCAGGTCTCTTCCCCGCTTCAGCATTAATTGTCATTTGTCGTTTTGTTACACGGTTTTGAAGCTGTTCCTGTCCTGTTCCATGGCTGTGTATATTAAATGTTCACTCTCTGTACCTGCTTCTCATCTCCAGCATCAGTTCTTACAGAAACCAAGTGTTTGATGTATTTGAAACCATTCTATTTATTCTATTTCAGCCATTACTATGAGCTTGTCCTCCCCAATGAAGGTATCACCGTCCTCCTGTGCTGTACACATACATTCAAACAAGCACATCAACACACACAATCTGTCTTCTTCACACACAGGTGCACAGAGTCATTTACTCATTTTATGGGTGTACCTGAGGAAGGCTTTAAGTACATACTTCACACCACATTACCTCCCTGGTGGGGGAGACAGGTGAGGAGAGGGGAGAAACAAAGGGAGGCGATAGAACGAGACGCTGGGGATGACTGCCTTCTCCCTTCTCTACATTGTCTCCCCATGTCACCCATCCTCCTACAACACATTACTTTTTTCCAAGATGGCGCTGCAGTAGGACGTGTGTAACTGTCTTTGTCTTATCCCCTCCCCTGTCTTATCTCGTGTAAATAGACAGTCTACAGTCTACGAAGTAAATACAGTCATGGCCAAAAGTTTTGAGAATGACACAAATACACATTTTCACAAAGTTTGCTGCTTCAGTGTCTTTAGATATTTTCATCATATGTTACTATGGAATACTGAAGTATAATTACAAGCATTTCATAAGTGTCAAAGGCTTTTATTGACAATTACATGAAGTTGAGGCAAAGAGTCCACATTTGCAGTGTTGACCCTTCTTTTTCAAGACCTATGCAATCCACCCTGGCATGCTGTCAATTAACTTCTGGGCCACATCCTGACTGGTGGCAGCCTATTCTTGCATAATCAATGCTTGGGAGTTTGTGAGAATTTGTGTGTTTTTGTTTGTCCACCTGCCTCTTGAGGATTGACCACAAGTTCTCAATGGGATTAAGGTCTGGGGAGTTTCCTGGCCGTGGACCCAAAATATAAATGTTTTGTTCCCCGAGCCACTTAGTATTCACTTTGCCTTATGGCAAGGTGCTCCATCATGCTGGAAAAGGCATTGTTCATCACCAAACTGTTCCTGGATGGTTGGGAGAAGTTGCTCTCGGAGGATGTGTTGGTACCATTCTTTATTCATGGCTGTGTTCATAGGCAATATTGTGAGTGAGCCCACTCCCTTGGCTGACAAGCAACCCCACACATGAATGGTCTCAGGATGCTTTACTGTTGGCATGACACAGGACTGATGGTAGCACTCACCTTGTCTTCTCCGGACAAGCTTTTTTCCGGTTGCCCCAAACAATCGGAAAGGGGATTCATCAGAGAAAATGACTTTACCCCAGTCCTCAGCAGTCCAATCCCTGTACCTTTTTCAGAATATCAGTCTGTCCCTGATGTTTTTCCTGGAGAGAAGTGGATTCTTTGCTGCCCTTCTTGACACAAGGCCACCCTCCAAAAGTCTTTGCCTCACTGTGCAGATGCACTCACACCTGCCTGCTGCATTTCCTGAGCAAGCTCTGTACTGGTGGAGCCGCCATACCGCAGCTGAATCAAATTTAGGAGCTTGCGGTCCTGGAGCTTGCTAACCTTCTTCACAACAATTGAACCGCTCTCCTTGAAGTTCTTGATGATCCGATAAATGGTTAATTTACGTGCAATCTTACTGGCAGCAATATCCTTGCCTGTGAAGCCCTTTTTGTGCAAAGCAATGATGACGGCACGTGTTTCCTTGCAGGTAACCATGGTTGACAGAGGACGAACAATGATTCCAACCACCACGCTCCTTTTGAAGCTTCCAGTCTGTTATTTGAACTCAATCAGCATGACAGAGTGATCTCCAGCCTTGTTCTTGTCAACACTCACACCTGTGTTAACGAGAGAATCACTGACATGATGCAGCTGGTCATTTTCTGGCAGGGCTGAAATGCAGTGGAAATGTTTTTGGGGGATTCAGTTCATTTGCATGGCAAAGAGGGACTTTGCAATTAATTGCAACTCGTCTGATCGCTCTTTATAACATTCTGGAGTATAGACAAATTGCCATCATACAAACTGAGGCAACTTTGTGAAAATTAATATTTGTGTCATGTGTGTATGTTTGTGTGTGTCTGGTTGTTTGTGTGTGTTTGAGTTTGCGTTTGTGTGATGTTTTGTGTGTTTGGTCGTGTGTGGTTGGGGTTCTGTTTGTGTCTGGTTGTGTGTGGAGGTGTGTGTGTCTGGTTGTGTTATGCGTCTGGTTGTGTGTGTGTTTGTGGTTGTGTTTCTGTCTGGTTGCATGTGTGTTTGTGTGTGGTTATGTGTGTGTGTGGTTGTGTTTGTGTGTGTGGGTCTGGTTGTGTGTGGATGTGTGTTTGAGGATGTGTGTGTGATTGTGTGTCTGGTTGTGTGTGTGTGTGTGATTGTGTGTGTGTTTTTGTGTTTTTGTGTGTTTGTGTGTTTGTGTGTGTGTCTGGTTGTGTGTGTGGTTGTGTTTGTGTGTGGTTGTGTGTGTTTTTGTGTTTGTGTGTGGTTGTGTATGTGTGTCTGGTTGTGTATATGTGTGTGTGTGTGGTTGTCTTTGTGCCTGGTTGTGTTTGTGTGTGGTTGTGTATGTGTGTGTCTGGTTGTGTATGTGTGTGTTGTTGTGTGTGTGTGTGGCTGTGTGTGTGTATGCGTGGTTGTGTGTGCGTGTGGTTGTGTGTGTTTGTAGTTGTGTGTGTGTGTGTCCTGGGTCATTTGTGTGTGTTGTTGTTGTGTGTGTGTGTGTGTGGTAGATGACATTAGCACTTCTCCAAACAGCAGAACAGACTCAACAGGGACATTGACTAGGCTGCGAGCCCTAATCTGAAATCTGACGTTTATGGACAAACGTTGGATTCTACAGTGAGTATGTGAGAGCTTGTTGAGGAGCTACTCTGCTACTCAACAGATATTGAATTGACAAGAAAACAGAACACAACTGGCAGAGAGTGAGAGAGATGAGGTAATGTTTTTAGAGTGAATGATACATTAAGGGGACAGATTCCGGGCTGGATTGGAGAATATTTCCTCAAGGAATTTCTCTTCAAAAGAACGTAGTGGATAGAAGTGTGTGTGTGTGTGTGTGTGTGTGTGGCTGCGTGCGCGTCCGTGTGTATATTCCATAAAGGAGAGGATTGGAGAGTAGGATAGGACGGGTTATTGGACTGGTGTCTTTTATCCCTCCACATTAATCCGTCCTAACGAGTCAGGCTTTCACACAGAGGTTACCAAACCACTAACATATTTCCCCTGTGTCTGTGTGTGTGTGTTTCTGTGTGTTTGTGTGTGTCTGTCTGTCTGTCTGTCTCTCTCTGTGTGTGTATGTGTGTCTGTGTGTGTGTGTCTTGATGTGTATGTTTATGTTTATGTGCTTATGTGTGTGTGTGTGTGTGTGTGTGTGTGTGTGTGTGTGTGTGTGTGTGTGTGTGTGTGTGTGAGCGTCATTGCAGGATGGATAATCTGTGATTATGTTTGGGACAGAGGGCTGTTTTGTTTGTGTAACTGGGGCCTGTAGTTTCCACGGCGAGGAGATGCCTGGTCCTCATTAACCAGTCTTTGATGTCGGGTGTTGTTTCTGGTTTTGTTCTTCAGTTTGTTCCATCTCTCGTTCATTTGTTTGTTCCTTTCTTTCATATGAAATACCCCACCCATCCTCTCTCTCCCAGCACCCAGAGCCCCCCCTCCCCGTCTCCACCAGAGCCCCCCCTTCCCCCTCTCTCCCAGAGCCCCCCCCCCCCTCTCTCCCAGAGCGCCCCCCCTCCCCCTCTCTCCCAGAGCGCCCCCCCTCCCCTTCTCTCCCAGAGCGCCTCTGTTTCATTAGGAAGTTAATAACATCAATTTTACGCCTCTGTGAAGGATTTTCTGAGCGAATATGTTTTGTTAGTCGTGTTCATACACATGCAGAGATGTACATTATTATAATAGAGTTTTTTATTTCTCTACCAGGCGACTCTTAAAACTGGTAGTAATTCCCACAAACCATTTGAATGCCTTTCAAAGGGAATCATTAGCTATAATAGACCTTCACACTAAACTCTTTGTAGTGATAATGTTTGTCTAGTATTACTCATGTAGCCAATATAGTGATGCATTGACGGCAGTTTATAATTAAGCAATAAGGCACGAGGGGGTGTGGTATGTAGCCAATATACCACGGCTAAGGGCTGTTCTTAGGCACAACAATATACCACGGCTAAGGGCTGTTCTTAGGCACAACGCAAAGCAAAGGAGTGCCTGGATACAGCCCTTAGCCGTGGTATATTGGCCACATACCACAAACCCCCGAGGTGCCTTATTGCTATTATTAACTTGTTACCTGGTTACCAACGTAATTCGAGCAGTAAAAATAGATGTTTTGTCATACCCGTGGTACATGGCCTGATATACCACGGCTGTCAGCCATTCAGCATTCAGGGCTCGAACCACCCAGTTTATAATTCAAAGCAGATGAGTCATGGAAGGTGAGGTCACAGCATGACACTTATCTTAAGCCGTGGTATTATCTCTGGGAGCCAACTAAAGTCTTCAGGGCTCAGACAAGGTTACTCATCATCTCCCCTCGGCATCTCCCTGCCAGCCGTCGGGTACCACCTCATCCTTTCTTTATTTTTCATCCATATAACATTTCATGACGCTTTCTTCGGCTAAGTTTGTGACACTTCAGAATCCTAACTGGCTCAAGGACGTGTGCAGAATCAACCAAACCACACAATGAGCTGCACTCACACATTCTCAGTCCTTTAAAACAATCAGACCAGATACTCCCTCCATCTCTCTCTGACTATTTAAATAAGGGCCTTTCTCTAATAACAGTCATCCTTGTTATCCCTGATAATCCTCTCACACATCTTCAACGTAGTGAGAGATGGAGTTGAACTGACTCATTCAGCACACTCCTCTCCTCCATCATTCCTTTCACTGGTCTGAAAAGACACAATTAGCTTTGCCTTGTAGCTATAGAAAGTGCTGCTCGTCCTTTTCACTCTCTACACAGTCAAATACCCTACTTTTCACTGATAGCCAGGCCATTCCTATGAGGTTATTCTATATCTGAGTTCAGCTGTACAGGGTTAGATGAGGACTAGAGGAAATGGAGCAGAACTCCTTTATCATGAATACAATACTATGGAGTAGTCAGAGGACACAATGGGATACTATGGAGTAGTCAGAGGACACAATGGGATAGTATGGGGTAGTCAGAGGACACAATGGGATAGTATGGAGTAGTCAGAGGACACAATGGGATACTATGGAGTAGTCAGAGGACACAATGGGATAGTATGGGGTAGTCAGAGGACACAATGGGATACTATGGAGTAGTCAGAGGACACAATGGGATAGTATGGAGTAGTCAGAGGACACAATGGAATACTATGGAGTAGTCAGAGGACACAATGGGATACTATGGAGTAGTCAGAGGACACAATGGGATACTATGGAGTAGTCAGAGGACACAATGGGATAGTATGGGGTAGTCAGAGGACACAATGGGATAGTATGGGGTAGTCAGAGGACACAATGGGATAGTATGGGGTAGTCAGAGGACACAATGGGATAGTATGGAGTAGTCAGAGGACACAATGGGATAGTATGGGTAGTCAGAGGACACAATGGGATAGTATGGAGTAGTCAGAGGACACAATGGGATAGTATGGAGTAGTCAGAGGACACAATGGGATAGTATGGGGTAGACAGAGGACACAATGGGATACTATGGAGTAGTCAGAGGACACAATGGGATAGTATGGGGTAGTCAGAGGACACAATGGGATACTATGGAGTAGTCAGAGGACACAATGGGATAGTATGGGGTAGTCAGAGGACACAATGGGATACTATGGAGTAGTCAGAGGACACAATGGGATACTATGGGGTAGTCAGAGGACACAATGGGATAGTATGGAGTAGTCAGAGGACACAATGGGATACTATGGGGTAGTCAGAGGACACAATGGGATAGTATGGAGTAGTCAGAGGACACAATGGGATACTATGGAGTAGTCAGAGGACACAATGGGATAGTATGGGGTAGTCAGAGGACACAATGGGATACTATGGAGTAGTCAGAGGACACAATGGGATAGTATGGAGTAGTCAGAGGACACAATGGATAGTATGGGGTAGTCAGAGGACACAATGGGATAGTATGGGGTAGTCAGAGGACACAATGGGATAGTATGTGGTAGTCAGAGGACACAATGGGATAGTATGGGGTAGTCAGAGGACACAATGGGATAGTATGGGGTAGTCAGAGGACACAATGGGATAGTATGGGTAGTCAGAGGACACAATGGGATAGTATGGGGTAGTCAGAGGACACAATGGGATAGTATGGGGTAGTCAGAGGACACAATGGGATAGTATGGGGTAGTCAGAGGACACAATGGGATAGTGTGGGGTAGTCAGAGGACACAATGGGATAGTATGGGGTAGTCAGAGGACACAATGGGATACTATGGAGTAGTCAGAGGACACAATGGGATAGTATGGGGTAGTCAGAGGACACAATGGGATAGTATGGGGTAGTCAGAGGACACAATGGGATAGTATGGGGTAGTCAGAGGACACAATGGGATAGTATGGGGTAGTCAGAGGACACAATGGGATAGTATGGGGTAGTCAGATGACACAATGGGATAGTATGCGGTAGTCAGAGGACACAATGGGATCGTATGGGGTAGTCAGAGGACACAATGGGATAGTATAGGGTAGTCAGAGGACACAATGGGATAGTATGGGGTTGTCAGAGGACACAGTGGGATAGTGTGGGGTAGTCAGAGGACACAATGGGATAGTATGGGGTAGTCAGAGGACACAATGGGATAGTATGGGGTAGTCAGAGGACACAATGGGATAGTATGGGGTAGTCAGAGGACACAATGGGATAGTATGGGGTAGTCAGAGGACACAATGGGATAGTATGGAGTAGACAGAGGACACAATGGGATACTATGGAGTAGTTAGAGGACACAATGGGATAGTATGGAGTAGTCAGAGGACACAATGGGATACTATGGAGTAGTCAGAGGACACAATGGGATACTATGGAGTAGTCAGAGGACACAATGGGATACTATGGAGTAGTCAGAGGACACAATGGGATACTATGGAGTAGTCAGAGGACACAATGGGATACTATGGGGTAGACAGAGGACACAATGGGATAGTATGGGGTAGTCAGAGGACACAATGGGATAGAATGGGGTAGTCAGAGGACACAATGGGATAGTATGGGGTAGTCAGAGGACACAATGGGATAGTATGGGGTAGTCAGAGGACACAATGGGATAGTATGGGGTAGTCAGAGGACACAATGGGATAGTATGGGGTAGTCAGAGGACACAGTGGGATAGTATGGGGTAGTCAGAGGACACAATGGGATAGTATGGGGTAGTCAGAGGACACAATGGGATACTATGGAGTAGTCAGAAGACACAATGGGATAGTATGGGGTAGTCAGAGGACACAGTGGGATACTATGGAGTAGTCAGAGAACACAATGGGATACTATGGAGTAGTCAGAGAACACAATGGGATAGTATGGGGTAGTCAGAGGACACAGTGGGATAGTATGGGGTAGTCAGAGGACACAATGGGATACTATGGAGTAGTCAGAGGACACAATGGGATAGTATGGGGTAGTCAGAGGACACAGTGGGATAGTATGGGGTAGTCAGAGGACACAATGGGATACTATGGAGTAGTCAGAGGACACAATGGGATACTATGGAGTAGTCAGAGGACACAGTGGGATAGTATGGGGTAGTCAGAGGACACAGTGGGATAGTATGGGGTAGTCAGAGGACACAATGGGATACTATGGAGTAGTCAGAGGACACAGTGGGATAGTATGGGGTAGACAGAGGACACAATGGGATAGTATGGGGTAGACAATAGGACACAGTGGGATAGTATGGGGTAGACAGAGGACACAATGGGATAGTATGGGGTAGACAGAGGACACAGTGGGATAGTATGGGGTAGACAGAGGACACAATGGGATTGTATGGGGTAGTCAGAGGACACAATGGGATAGTATGGGGTAGACAGAGGACACAGTGGGATAGTATGGGGTAGTCAGAGGACACAATGGGATAGTATGGGGTAGTCAGAGGACACAATGGGATAGTATGGGGTAGACAGAGGACACAATGGGATAGTATGGGGTAGTCAGAGGACACAATGGGATAGTATGGGTTAGACAGAGAACACAATGGGATAGTATGGGGTAGTCAGAGAACACAGTGGGATAGTATGGGGTAGACAGAGAACACAGTGGGATAGTATGGGGTAGTCAGAGGACACAATGGGATAGTATGGGGTAGTCAGAGAACACAGTGGGATAGTATGGGCTAGTCAGAGGACACAGTGGGATAGTATGGGGTAGACAGAGGACACAGTGGGATAGTATGGGGTAGACAGAGGACACAATGGAATAGTATGGGGTAGTCAGAGGACACAATGGGATAGTATGGGGTAGTCAGATGACACAATGGGATAGTATGGGGTAGACAGAGGACACAATGGGATAGTATGGGGTAGTCAGAGGACACAATGGGATACTATGGAGTAGTCAGAGGACACAATGGGATAGTATGGGGTAGTCAGAGGACACAATGGGATAGTATGGGGTAGTCAGAGGACACAATGGGATAGTATGGGGTAGTCAGAGGAGACAATGGGATAGTATGGGGTAGTCAGAGGACACAATGGGATAGTATGGGGTAGTCAGAGGACACAATGGGATAGTATGGGGTAGTCAGAGGACACAATGGGATAGTATGGGGTAGTCAGAGGACACAGTGGGATAGTATGGGGTAGTCAGAGGACACAATGGGATAGTATGGGGTAGTCAGAGGACACAATGGGATACTATGGAGTAGTCAGAGGACACAATGGGATAGTATGGGGTAGTCAGAGGACACAGTGGGATACTATGGAGTAGTCAGAGAACACAATGGGATACTATGGAGTAGTCAGAGAACACAATGGGATAGTATGGGGTAGTCAGAGGACACAGTGGGATAGTATGGGGTAGTCAGAGGACACAATGGGATACTATGGAGTAGTCAGAGGACACAATGGGATAGTATGGGGTAGTCAGAGGACACAGTGGGATAGTATGGGGTAGTCAGAGGACACAATGGGATACTATGGAGTAGTCAGAGGACACAATGGGATACTATGGAGTAGTCAGAGGACACAGTGGGATAGTATGGGGTAGTCAGAGGAAACAGTGGGATAGTATGGGGTAGTCCGAGGACACAATGGGATACTACGGAGTAGTCAGAGGACACAGTGGGATAGTATGGGGTAGAAAGAGGACACAATGGGATAGTATGGGGTAGACAGTGGACACAGTGGGATAGTATGGGGTAGTCAGAGGACACAATGGGATAGTATGGGGTCGACAGAGGACACAATGGGATAGTATGGGGTAGTCAGAGGACACAATGGGATAGTATGGGTTAGACAGAGGACACAATGGGATAGTATGGGGTAGTCAGAGAACACAGTGGGATAGTATGGGGTAGTCAGAGGACACAATGGGATAGTATGGGGTAGACAGAGAACACAGTGGGATAGTATGGGGTAGTCAGAGGACACAATGGGATAGTATGGGGTAGTCAGAGAACACAGTGGGATAGTATGGGGTAGTCCGAGGACACAGTGGGATAGTATGGGGTAGACAGAGGACACAGTGGGATAGTATGGGGTAGACAGAGGACACAATGGGATAGTGTGGGGTAGTCAGAGGACACAATGGGATAGTATGGGGTAGTCAGAGGACACAATGGGATAGTATGGAGTAGTCAGAGGACACAGTGGGATAGTATGGGGTAGACAGAGAACACAGTGGGATAGTATGGGGTAGTCAGAGGACACAATGGGATAGTATGGGGTAGACAGAGGACACAATGGGAGAGTATGGGGTAGACAGAGAACACAGTGGGATAGTATGGGGTAGTCAGAGGACACAATGGGATAGTATGGGGTAGACAGAGGACACAATGGGATAGTATGGGGTAGACAGAGAACACAGTTGGATAGTATGGGGTAGTCAGAGGACACAATGGGATAGTATGGGGTAGTCAGAGAACACAGTGGGATAGTATGGGGTAGTCAGAGGACACAGTGGGATAGTATGGGATAGACAAAGGACACAATGGGATAGTATGGGGTAGTCAGAGGACACAATGGGATAGTATGGGGTAGTCAGAGGACACAATGGGATAGTATGGAGTAGTCAGAGGACACAGTGGGATAGTATGGGGTAGTCAGAGGACACAGTGGGATAGTATGGGGTAGTCAGAGGACACAATGGGATAGTATGGGGTAGTCAGAGGACACAGTGGGATAGTATGGGGTAGTCAGAGGACACCGTGGGATAGTATGGGTAGTCAGAGGACACAATGGGATAGTATGGGGTAGTCAGAGAACACAGTGGGATAGTATGGGGTAGTCAGAGGACACAGTGGGATAGTATGGGGTAGACAGAGGACACAATAGGATAGTATGGGGTAGTCAGAGGACACAATGGGATAGTATGGGGTAGTCAGAGGACACAATAGGATAGTATGGAGTAGTCAGAGGACACAGTGGGATAGTATGGGGTAGTCAGAGGACACAGTGGGATAGTATGGGGTAGTCAGACGACACAATGGGATAGTATGGGGGTAGTCAGAGGACACAGTGGGATAGTATGGGGTAGACAGAGAACACAGTGGGATAGTATGGGGTAGTCAGAGGACACAATGGGATAGTATGGGGTAGTCAGAGGACACAGTGGGATAGTATGGGGTAGACAGAGAACACAGTGGGATAGTATGGGGTAGACAGAGGACACAATGGGATAGTATGGGGTAGACAGAGGACATAATGGGATAGTATGGGGGTAGACAGAGGACACAATGGGATAGTATGGGGTAGTCAGAGGACACAATGGGATAGTATGGGGTAGTCAGAGGACACAATGGGATACTATGGAGTAGTCAGAGGACACAATGGGATAGTATGGGGTAGACAGAGGACATAATGGGATAGTATGGGGTAGACAGAGGACACAATGGATAGTATGGGGTAGTCAGAGGACACAATGGGATAGTATGGGGTAGTCAGAGGACACAATGGGATAGTTTGGGGTAGACAGAGGACACAATGGGATCGTATGGGGTAGTCAGAGAACACAGTGGGATAGTATGGGGTAGTCAGAGGACACAATGAGATAGTATGGGGTAGTCAGAGGACACAATGGGATAGTATGGGATAGACAGAGAACACAGTGGGATAGTATGTGGTAGACAGAGAACACAGTGGGATAGTATGGGGTAGACAGAGGACACAATGGGATAGTATGGGGTAGACAGAGGACACAGTGGGATAGTATGGGGTAGACAGAGGACACAATGGGATAGTATGGGGTAGACAGAGGACACAGTGGGATAGTATGGGGTAGACAGAGGACACAATGGGATAGTATGGGGTAGTCAGAGGACACAATGGGATAGTATGGGGGTAGACAGAGAACACAGTGGGATAGTATGGGGTAGTCAGAGGACACAAATGGGATAGTATGGGGTAGTCTGAGGACACAATGGGATAGTATGGGGTCGACAGAGGACACAATGGGATATTATGGGGTAGTCAGAGGACACAATGGGATAGTATGGAGTAGTCAGAGGACACAGTGGGATAGTATGGGGTAGTCAGAGGACACAGTGGGATAGTATGGGGTAGTCCGAGGACACAATGGGATAGTATGGGGTAGTCAGAGGACACAGTGGGATAGTATGGGGTAGACAGAGAACCACAGTGGGATAGGATGGGTAGTCAGAGGACACAATGGGATAGTATGGGGTAGTCAGAGGACACAGTGGGATAGTATGGGGTAGACAGAGAACACAGTGGGATAGTTATGGGGTAGACAGAGGACACAATGGGATAGTATGGGGTAGACAGAGGACATAATGGGATAGTAATGGGGTAGACAGAGGACACAATGGGATAGTATGGGGTAGTCAGAGGACACAATGGGATAGTATGGGGTAGTCAGAGGACACAATGGGATAGTATGGGGTAGACAGAGGACACAATGGGATAGTATGGGGTAGTCAGAGAACACAGTGGGATAGTATGGGGTAGTCAGAGGACACAATGGGATAGTATGGGGTAGTCAGAGGACACAATGGGATAGTATGGGGTAGACAGAGAACACAGTGGGATAGTATGGGGTAGACAGAGACACAGTGGGATAGTATGGGGTAGACAGAGGACACAATGGGATAGTATGGGGTAGACAGAGGACACAGTGGGATAGTATGGGGTAGACAGAGGACACAATGGGATAGTATGGGGTAGTCAGAGGACACAGTGGGATAGTATGGGGTAGACAGAGGACACAATGGGATAGTATGGGGTAGTCAGAGGACACAATGGGATAGTATGGGTAGACAGAGGACACAGTGGGATAGTATGGGGTAGTCAGAGGACACAATGGGATAGTATGGGGTAGTCAGAGGACACAATGGGATAGTATGGGGTCACAGAGACACAATGGGATAGTATGGGGTAGTCAGAGGACACAATGGGATAGTATGGGTTAGACAGAGGACACAATGGGATAGTATGGGGTAGTCAGAGAACACAGTGGGATAGTATGGGGTAGTCAGAGGACACAATGGGATAGTATGGGGTAGTCAGAGAACACAGTGGGATAGTATGGGGTAGTCAGAGGACACAATGGGATAGTATGGGGTAGTCAGAGGACACAGTGGGATAGTATGGGGTAGTCAGAGGACACAGTGGGATAGTATGGGGTAGACAGAGGACACAGTGGGATAGTATGGGGTAGACAGAGGACACAATGGGATAGTATGGGGTAGTCAGAGGACACAATGGGATAGTATGGGGTAGTCAGAGGACACAATGGGATAGTATGGGGTAGTCAGAGGACACAGTGGGATAGTATGGGGTAGACAGAGAACACAGTGGGATAGTATGGGGTAGTCAGAGGACACAATGGGATAGTATGGGGTAGTCAGAGGACACAATGGGATAGTATGGGGTAGTCAGAGACACAGTGGGATAGTATGGGGTAGACAGAGGACACAATGGGATAGTATGGGGTAGTCAGAGGACACAGTGGGATAGTATGGGGTATCAGAGGACACAATGGGATAGTATGGGGTAGTCAGAGGACACAATGGGATAGTATGGGGTAGACAGAGAACACAGTGGGATAGTATGGGGTAGTCAGAGAACACAGTGGGATAGTATGGGGTAGACAGAGGACACAATGGGATAGTATGGGGTAGACAGAGGACACAGTGGGATAGTATGGGGTAGACAGAGGACACAATGGGATAGTATGGGGTAGACAGAGGACACAGTGGGATAGTATGGGGTAGTCAGAGAACACAGTGGGATAGTATGGGGTAGTCAGAGGACACAATGGGATAGTATGGGGTAGTCAGAGGACACAATGGGATAGTATGGGGTAGACAGAGAACACAGTGGGATAGTATGGGGTAGACAGAGGACACAGTGGGATAGTATGGGGTAGTCAGAGGACACAATGGGATAGTATGGGGTAGACAGAGGACACAGTGGGATAGTATGGGGTAGACAGAGGACACAATGGGATAGTATGGGGTAGACAGAGGACACAGTGGGATAGTATGGGGTACAGAGGACACAATGGGATAGTATGGGGTAGTCAGAGGACACAATGGGATAGTATGGGGTAGACAGAGACACAGTGGGATAGTATGGGGTAGTCAGAGGACACAATGGGATAGTATGGGTAGTCAGAGGACACAATGGGATAGTATGGGGTAGACAGAGGACACAATGGGATAGTATGGGGTAGTCAGAGGACACAATGGGATAGTATGGGGTAGTCAGAGGACACAGTGGGATAGTATGGGGTAGTCAGAGGACACAGTGGGATAGTATGGGGTAGTCAGAGGACACAATGGGATAGTATGGGGTAGTCAGAGGACACAGTGGGATAGTATGGGGTAGACAGAGAACACAGTGGGATAGTATGGGGTAGTCAGAGGACACAATGGGATAGTATGGGGTAGTCAGAGGACACAGTGGGATAGTATGGGGTAGACAGAGAACACAGTGGGATAGTATGGGGTAGACAGAGGACACAATGGGATAGTATGGGGTAGTCAGAGGACACAATGGGATAGTATGGGGTAGAGAGGACACAATGGGATAGTATGGGGTAGTCAGAGGACACAATGGGATAGTATGGGGTAGTCAGAGGACACAATGGGATAGTATGGGGTAGTCAGAGGACACAATGGGATAGTATGGGGTAGTCAGAGAACACAGTGGGATAGTATGGGGTAGTCAGAGGACACATGGGATAGTATGGGGTAGTCAGAGGACACAATGGGATAGTATGGGGTAGACAGAGAACACAGTGGGATAGTATGGGGTAGACAGAGAACACAGTGGGATAGTATGGGGTAGACAGAGGACACAATGGGATAGTATGGGGTAGACAGAGGACACAGTGGATAGTATGGGGTAGTCAGAGGACACAATGGGATAGTATGGGGTAGACAGAGGACACAGTGGGATAGTATGGGGTAGACAGAGGACACAATGGGATAGTATGGGGTAGTCAGAGACACAATGGGATAGTATGGGGTAGACAGAGGACACAGTGGGATAGTATGGGGTAGTCAGAGGACACAGGGATAGTATGGGGTAGTCAGAGGACACAATGGGATAGTATGGGGTAGACAGAGGACACAATGGGATAGTATGGGTAGTCAGAGGACACAATGGGATAGTATGGGTAGTCAGAGGACACAATGGGATAGTATGGGGTAGTCAGAGGACACAGTGGGATAGTATGGGGTAGTCAGAGGACACAATGGGATAGTATGGGGTAGACAGAGACACAATGGGATAGTATGGGGTAGTCAGAGGACACAATGGGATAGTATGGGGTAGTCAGAGAACACAGTGGGATAGTATGGGGTAGTCAGAGGACACAATGGGATAGTATGGGGTAGACAGAGGACACAGTGGGATAGTATGGGGTACAGAGGACACAATGGGATAGTATGGGGTAGTCAGAGGACACAATGGGATAGTATGGGGTAGTCAGAGGACACAATGGGATAGTATGGGTAGTCAGAGGACACAATGGGATAGTATGGGGTAGACAGAGACACAATGGGATAGTATGGGGTAGTCAGAGGACACAATGGGATAGTAGGGTAGTCAGAGGACACAATGGGATAGTATGGGGTAGTCAGAGGACACATGGGATAGTATGGGGTAGTCAGAGGACACAATGGGATAGTATGGGGTAGTCAGAGGACACAATGGGATAGTATGGGGTAGACAGAGGACACAGTGGGATAGTATGGGGTAGTCAGAGGACACAATGGGATAGTATGGGGTAGTCAGAGGACACAGTGGGATAGTATGGGGTAGTCAGAGGACACAATGGGATAGTATGGGGTAGACAGAGGACACATGGGATAGTATGGGGTAGTCAGAGGACACAATGGGATAGTATGGGTAGTCAGAGGACACAATGGGATAGTATGGGGTAGTCAGAGGACACAATGGGATAGTATGGGGTAGTCAGAGGACACAGTGGGATAGTATGGGGTAGTCAGAGGACACAATGGGATAGTATGGGGTAGTCAGAGGACACAATGGGATAGTATGGGGTAGTCAGAGGACACAGTGGGATAGTATGGGGTAGTCAGAGGACACAGTGGGATAGTATGGGTAGTCAGAGGACACATGGGATAGTATGGGGTAGTCAGAGACACAATGGGATAGTATGGGTAGTCAGAGGACACAATGGGATAGTATGGGGTAGTACAGAGGACACAATGGGATAGTATGGGGTAGTCAGAGGACACAATGGATAGTATGGGGTAGTCAGAGGACACAGTGGGATAGTATGGGGTAGTCAGAGGACACATGGGATAGTATGGGGTAGTCAGAGACACAAGTGGGATAGTATGGGTAGTCAGAGGACACAATGGGATAGTATGGGGTATACAGAGGACACAATGGGATAGTATGGGGTAGTCAGAGGACACAATGGATAGTATGGGTAGTCAGAGGACACAATGGGATAGTATGGGGTAGTCAGAGGACACAATGGGATAGTATGGGGTAGTCAGAGGACACAGTGGGATAGTATGGGGTCAGACAGAACACAATGGGATAGTATGGGGTAGTCAGAGGACACAATGGGATAGTATGGGGTAGTCAGAGGACACAATGGGATAGTATGGGGTAGTCAGAGGACACAATGGGATAGTATGGGGTAGTCAGAGGACACAATGGGATAGTATGGGGTAGACAGAGGACACAGTGGGATAGTATGGGGTAGTCAGAGGACACAATGGGATAGTATGGGGTAGTCAGAGGACACAATGGGATAGTATGGGGTAGACAGAGGACACAATGGGATAGTATGGGGTAGTCAGAGGACACAATGGGATAGTATGGGGTAGTCAGAGGACACAGTGGGATAGTATGGGGTAGTCAGAGGACACAGTGGGATAGTATGGGGTAGTCAGAGGACACAATGGGATAGTATGGGGTAGTCAGAGGACACAGTGGGATAGTATGGGGTAGACAGAGGACACAGTGGGATAGTATGGGGTAGTCAGAGGACACAATGGGATAGTATGGGGTAGTCAGAGGACACAATGGGATAGTATGGGGTAGTCAGAGGACACAATGGGATAGTATGGGGTAGTCAGAGGACACAATGGGATAGTATGGGGTAGTCAGAGGACACAATGGGATAGTATGGGGTAGTCAGAGGACACAATGGGATAGTATGGGGTAGTCAGAGGACACAGTGGGATAGTATGGGGTAGTCAGAGGACACAATGGGATAGTATGGGGTAGTCAGAGGACACAATGGGATAGTATGGGGTAGTCAGAGGACACAGTGGGATAGTATGGGGTAGTCAGAGAACAAGTGGGATAGTATGGGGTAGACAGAGGACACAGTGGGATAGTATGGGGTAGTCAGAGGACACAATGGGATAGTATGGGGTAGTCAGAGGACACAGTGGGATAGTATGGGGTAGACAGAGGACACAATGGGATAGTATGGGGTAGTCAGAGGACACAGTGGGATAGTATGGGGTAGTCAGAGGACACAATGGGATAGTATGGGGTAGTCAGAGGACACAATGGGATAGTATGGGGTAGTCAGAGGACACAGTGGGATAGTATGGGGTAGTCAGAGGACACAATGGGATAGTATGGGGTAGTCAGAGGACACAATGGGATAGTATGGGGTAGACAGAGGACACAATGGGATAGTATGGGGTAGTCAGAGGACACAATGGGATAGTATGGGTAGTCAGAGGACACAGTGGGATAGTATGGGGTAGTCAGAGGACACAGTGGGATAGTATGGGGTAGTCAGAGGACACAATGGGATAGTATGGGGTAGTCAGAGGACACAGTGGGATAGTATGGGGTAGACAGAGGAACACAGTGGGATAGTATGGGGTAGTCAGAGGACACAATGGGATAGTATGGGGTAGTCAGAGGACACAGTGGGATAGTATGGGGTAGACAGAGAACACAGTGGGATAGTATGGGGTAGACAGAGGACACAATGGGATAGTATGGGGTAGACAGAGGACACAATGGGATAGTATGGGGTAGACAGAGGACACAATGGGATAGTATGGGGTAGTCAGAGGACACAATGGGATAGTATGGGGTAGTCAGAGGACACAATGGGATAGTATGGGGTAGACAGAGGACACAATGGGATAGTATGGGGTAGTCAGAGAACACAGTGGGATAGTATGGGGTAGTCAGAGGACACAATGGGATAGTATGGGGTAGTCAGAGGACACAATGGGATAGTATGGGGTAGACAGAGACACAGTGGGATAGTATGGGGTAGACAGAGAACACAGTGGGATAGTATGGGGTAGACAGAGGACACAATGGGATAGTATGGGGTAGTCAGAGGACACAGTGGGATAGTATGGGGTAGACAGAGGACACAATGGGATAGTATGGGGTAGACAGAGGACACAGTGGGATAGTATGGGGTAGACAGAGGACACAATGGGATAGTATGGGGTAGTCAGAGGACACAATGGGATAGTATGGGGTAGACAGAGGACACAGTGGGATAGTATGGGGTAGTCAGAGGACACAATGGGATAGTATGGGGTAGTCAGAGGACACAATGGGATAGTATGGGGTAGACAGAGGACACAATGGGATAGTATGGGGTAGTCAGAGGACACAATGGGATAGTATGGGGTAGACAGAGGACACAATGGGATAGTATGGGGTAGTCAGAGACACAGTGGGATAGTATGGGGTAGTCAGAGGACACAATGGGATAGTATGGGGTAGACAGAGAACACAGTGGGATAGTATGGGGTAGTCAGAGGACACAATGGGATAGTATGGGGTAGTCAGAGGACACAGTGGGATAGTATGGGGTAGTCAGAGGACACAGTGGGATAGTATGGGGTAGTCAGAGGACACAATGGGATAGTATGGGGTAGACAGAGGACACAATGGGATAGTATGGGGTAGTCAGAGGACACAATGGGATAGTATGGGTAGTCAGAGGACACAGTGGGATAGTATGGGGTAGTCAGAGGACACAGTGGGATAGTATGGGGTAGTCAGAGGACACAATGGGATAGTATGGGGTAGTCAGAGGACACAGTGGGATAGTATGGGGTAGACAGAGAACACAGTGGGATAGTATGGGGTAGTCAGAGGACACAATGGGATAGTATGGGGTAGTCAGAGGACACAATGGGATAGTATGGGGTAGACAGAGGACACAATGGGATAGTATGGGGTAGTCAGAGGACACAATGGGATAGTATGGGGTAGTCAGAGGACACAATGGGATAGTATGGGGTAGACAGAGGACACAATGGGATAGTATGGGGTAGTCAGAGGACACAGTGGGATAGTATGGGGTAGTCAGAGGACACAATGGGATAGTATGGGGTAGTCAGAGGACACAATGGGATAGTATGGGGTAGACAGAGGACACAGTGGGATAGTATGGGGTAGACAGAGAACACAGTGGGATAGTATGGGGTAGACAGAGGACACAATGGGATAGTATGGGGTAGACAGAGGACACAGTGGGATAGTATGGGGTAGACAGAGGACACAATGGGATAGTATGGGGTAGACAGAGGACACAGTGGGATAGTATGGGGTAGACAGAGGACACAATGGGATAGTATGGGGTAGTCAGAGGACACAATGGGATAGTATGGGGTAGTCAGAGGACACAGTGGGATAGTATGGGGTAGTCAGAGGACACAATGGGATAGTATGGGGTAGTCAGAGGACACAATGGGATAGTATGGGGTAGACAGAGGACACAGTGGGATAGTATGGGGTAGTCAGAGGACACAGTGGGATAGTATGGGGTAGTCAGAGGACACAATGGGATAGTATGGGGTAGTCAGAGGACACAGTGGGATAGTATGGGGTAGACAGAGAACACAGTGGGATAGTATGGGGTAGTCAGAGGACACAATGGGATAGTATGGGGTAGTCAGAGGACACAGTGGGATAGTATGGGGTAGACAGAGAACACAGTGGGATAGTATGGGGTAGTCAGAGGACACAATGGGATAGTATGGGGTAGTCAGAGGACACAATGGGATAGTATGGGGTAGACAGAGGACACAATGGGATAGTATGGGGTAGTCAGAGGACACAATGGGATAGTATGGGGTAGTCAGAGGACACAATGGGATAGTATGGGGTAGACAGAGGACACAATGGGATAGTATGGGGTAGTCAGAGAACACAGTGGGATAGTATGGGGTAGTCAGAGGACACAATGGGATAGTATGGGGTAGTCAGAGGACACAATGGGATAGTATGGGGTAGACAGAGAACACAGTGGGATAGTATGGGGTAGACAGAGAACACAGTGGGATAGTATGGGGTAGACAGAGGACACAATGGGATAGTATGGGGTAGACAGAGGACACAGTGGGATAGTATGGGGTAGTCAGAGGACACAATGGGATAGTATGGGGTAGACAGAGGACACAATGGGATAGTATGGGGTAGTCAGAGGACACAATGGGATAGTATGGGGTAGTCAGAGGACACAATGGGATAGTATGGGGTAGACAGAGGACACAGTGGGATAGTATGGGGTAGTCAGAGGACACAATGGGATAGTATGGGGTAGTCAGAGGACACAATGGGATAGTATGGGGTAGTCAGAGGACACAATGGGATAGTATGGGGTAGTCAGAGGACACAATGGGATAGTATGGGGTAGTCAGAGGACACAATGGGATAGTATGGGGTAGTCAGAGGACACAGTGGGATAGTATGGGGTAGTCAGAGGACACAATGGGATAGTATGGGGTAGTCAGAGGACACAGTGGGATAGTATGGGGTAGTCAGAGGACACAATGGGATAGTATGGGGTAGTCAGAGGACACAGTGGGATAGTATGGGGTAGTCAGAGGACACAGTGGGATAGTATGGGGTAGACAGAGGACACAATGGGATAGTATGGGGTAGTCAGAGGACACAATGGGATAGTATGGGGTAGTCAGAGGACACAATGGGATAGTATGGGGTAGTCAGAGGACACAATGGGATAGTATGGGGTAGTCAGAGGACACAATGGGATAGTATGGGGTAGTCAGAGAACACAGTGGGATAGTATGGGGTAGTCAGAGGACACAATGGGATAGTATGGGGTAGACAGAGGACACAATGGGATAGTATGGGGTAGACAGAGGACACAGTGGGATAGTATGGGGTAGTCAGAGGACACAATGGGATAGTATGGGGTAGTCAGAGGACACAATGGGATAGTATGGGGTAGACAGAGGACACAGTGGGATAGTATGGGGTAGTCAGAGGACACAATGGGATAGTATGGGGTAGTCAGAGGACACAGTGGGATAGTATGGGGTAGTCAGAGGACACAGTGGGATAGTATGGGGTAGTCAGAGGACACAGTGGGATAGTATGGGGTAGACAGAGGACACAATGGGATAGTATGGGGTAGTCAGAGGACACAATGGGATAGTATGGGGTAGTCAGAGGACACAATGGGATAGTATGGGGTAGTCAGAGGACACAGTGGGATAGTATGGGGTAGTCAGAGGACACAGTGGGATAGTATGGGGTAGTCAGAGGACACAATGGGATAGTATGGGGTAGTCAGAGGACACAATGGGATAGTATGGGGTAGTCAGAGGACACAATGGGATAGTATGGGGTAGTCAGAGGACACAATGGGATAGTATGGGGTAGTCAGAGGACACAGTGGGATAGTATGGGGTAGTCAGAGGACACAGTGGGATAGTATGGGGTAGACAGAGGACACAATGGGATAGTATGGGGTAGTCAGAGGACACAATGGGATAGTATGGGGTAGTCAGAGGACACAATGGGATAGTATGGGGTAGTCAGAGGACACAGTGGGATAGTATGGGGTAGTCAGAGGACACAATGGGATAGTATGGGGTAGTCAGAGGACACAGTGGGATAGTATGGGGTAGTCAGAGGACACAGTGGGATAGTATGGGGTAGACAGAGGACACAGTGGGATAGTATGGGGTAGACAGAGGACACAATGGGATAGTATGGGGTAGTCAGAGGACACAATGGGATAGTATGGGGTAGTCAGAGGACACAATGGGATAGTATGGGGTAGTCAGAGGACACAATGGGATAGTATGGGGTAGTCAGAGGACACAGTGGGATAGTATGGGGTAGTCAGAGGACACAATGGGATAGTATGGGGTAGTCAGAGGACACAATGGGATAGTATGGGGTAGTCAGAGGACACAATGGGATAGTATGGGGTAGTCAGAGGACACAATGGGATAGTATGGGGTAGTCAGAGGACACAATGGGATAGTATGGGGTAGTCAGAGAACACAGTGGGATAGTATGGGGTAGTCAGAGGACACAATGGGATAGTATGGGGTAGACAGAGGACACAGTGGGATAGTATGGGGTAGACAGAGGACACAATGGGATAGTATGGGGTAGTCAGAGGACACAATGGGATAGTATGGGGTAGTCAGAGGACACAATGGGATAGTATGGGGTAGTCAGAGGACACAGTGGGATAGTATGGGGTAGTCAGAGAACACAGTGGGATAGTATGGGGTAGTCAGAGGACACAATGGGATAGTATGGGGTAGTCAGAGGACACAATGGGATAGTATGGGGTAGACAGAGAACACAGTGGGATAGTATGGGGTAGTCAGAGGACACAATGGGATAGTATGGGGTAGTCAGAGGACACAATGGGATAGTATGGGGTAGACAGAGAACACAGTGGGATAGTATGGGGTAGTCAGAGGACACAATGGGATAGTATGGGGTAGTCAGAGGACACAGTGGGATAGTATGGGGTAGTCAGAGGACACAGTGGGATAGTATGGGGTAGACAGAGGACACAGTGGGATAGTATGGGGTAGACAGAGGACACAATGGGATAGTATGGGGTAGTCAGAGGACACAATGGGATAGTATGGGGTAGTCAGAGGACACAATGGGATAGTATGGGGTAGTCAGAGGACACAGTGGGATAGTATGGGGTAGTCAGAGGACACAGTGGGATAGTATGGGGTAGTCAGAGGACACAATGGGATAGTATGGGGTAGTCAGAGGACACAGTGGGATAGTATGGGGTAGTCAGAGGACACAGTGGGATAGTATGGGGTAGTCAGAGGACACAATGGGATAGTATGGGGTAGTCAGAGAACACAGTGGGATAGTATGGGGTAGTCAGAGGACACAGTGGGATAGTATGGGGTAGACAGAGGACACAATGGGATAGTATGGGGTAGTCAGAGGACACAATGGGATAGTATGGGGTAGTCAGAGGACACAATGGGATAGTATGGGGTAGTCAGAGGACACAATGGGATAGTATGGGGTAGTCAGAGGACACAGTGGGATAGTATGGGGTAGTCAGAGGACACAGTGGGATAGTATGGGGTAGTCAGAGGACACAATGGGATAGTATGGGGTAGTCAGAGGACACAATGGGATAGTATGGGGTAGTCAGAGGACACAATGGGATAGTATGGGGTAGTCAGAGGACACAGTGGGATAGTATGGGGTAGTCAGAGGACACAGTGGGATAGTATGGGGTAGTCAGAGGACACAATGGGATAGTATGGGGTAGTCAGAGGACACAGTGGGATAGTATGGGGTAGTCAGAGGACACAATGGGATAGTATGGGGTAGTCAGAGGACACAATGGGATAGTATGGGGTAGTCAGAGGACACAGTGGGATAGTATGGGGTAGACAGAGGACACAGTGGGATAGTATGGGGTAGTCAGAGGACACAATGGGATAGTATGGGGTAGTCAGAGGACACAATGGGATAGTATGGGGTAGTCAGAGGACACAATGGGATAGTATGGGGTAGTCAGAGGACACAATGGGATAGTATGGGGTAGTCAGAGGACACAATGGGATAGTATGGGGTAGTCAGAGGACACAGTGGGATAGTATGGGGTAGACAGAGAACACAGTGGGATAGTATGGGGTAGACAGAGGACACAATGGGATAGTATGGGGTAGTCAGAGGACACATGGGATAGTATGGGGTAGACAGAGGACACAATGGGATAGTATGGGGTAGTCAGAGGACACAATGGGATAGTATGGGGTAGTCAGAGGACACAATGGGATAGTATGGGGTAGACAGAGGACACAATGGGATAGTATGGGGTAGTCAGAGACACAGTGGGATAGTATGGGGTAGTCAGAGGACACAATGAGATAGTATGGGGTAGTCAGAGGACACAATGGGATAGTATGGGGTAGACAGAGAACACAGTGGGATAGTATGGGGTAGACAGAGGACACAGTGGGATAGTATGGGGTAGACAGAGGACACAATGGGATAGTATGGGGTAGACAGAGGACACAGTGGGATAGTATGGGGTAGACAGAGGACACAATGGGATAGTATGGGGTAGACAGAGGACACAGTGGGATAGTATGGGGTAGACAGAGGACACAATGGGATAGTATGGGGTAGTCAGAGGACACAATGGGATAGTATGGGGTAGACAGAGGACACAGTGGGATAGTATGGGGTAGTCAGAGGACACAATGGGATAGTATGGGGTAGTCAGAGGACACAATGGGATAGTATGGGGTAGACAGAGGACACAATGGGATAGTATGGGGTAGTCAGAGGACACAATGGGATAGTATGGGGTAGTCAGAGGACACAGTGGGATAGTATGGGGTAGTCAGAGGACACAGTGGGATAGTATGGGGTAGTCAGAGGACACAATGGGATAGTATGGGGTAGTCAGAGGACACAGTGGGATAGTATGGGGTAGACAGAGAACACAGTGGGATAGTATGGGGTAGTCAGAGGACACAATGGGATAGTATGGGGTAGTCAGAGGACACAATGGGATAGTATGGGGTAGACAGAGGACACAATGGGATAGTATGGGGTAGTCAGAGGACACAATGGGATAGTATGGGGTAGTCAGAGGACACAATGGGATAGTATGGGGTAGACAGAGGACACAATGGGATAGTATGGGGTAGTCAGAGAACACAGTGGGATAGTATGGGGTAGTCAGAGGACACAATGGGATAGTATGGGGTAGTCAGAGGACACAATGGGATAGTATGGGGTAGACAGAGAACACAGTGGGATAGTATGGGGTAGACAGAGAACACAGTGGGATAGTATGGGGTAGACAGAGGACACAATGGGATAGTATGGGGTAGACAGAGGACACAGTGGGATAGTATGGGGTAGACAGAGGACACAATGGGATAGTATGGGGTAGACAGAGGACACAGTGGGATAGTATGGGGTAGACAGAGGACACAATGGGATAGTATGGGGTAGTCAGAGGACACAATGGGATAGTATGGGGTAGACAGAGGACACAGTGGGATAGTATGGGGTAGTCAGAGGACACAATGGGATAGTATGGGGTAGTCAGAGGACACAATGGGATAGTATGGGGTAGACAGAGGACACAATGGGATAGTATGGGGTAGTCAGAGGACACAATGGGATAGTATGGGGTAGTCAGAGGACACAATGGGATAGTATGGGGTAGTCAGAGGACACAGTGGGATAGTATGGGGTAGTCAGAGGACACAATGGGATAGTATGGGGTAGACAGAGGACACAGTGGGATAGTATGGGGTAGTCAGAGGACACAATGGGATAGTATGGGGTAGTCAGAGGACACAGTGGGATAGTATGGGGTAGTCAGAGGACACAGTGGGATAGTATGGGGTAGACAGAGGACACAGTGGGATAGTATGGGGTAGACAGAGGACACAATGGGATAGTATGGGGTAGTCAGAGGACACAATGGGATAGTATGGGGTAGTCAGAGGACACAATGGGATAGTATGGGGTAGTCAGAGGACACAGTGGGATAGTATGGGGTAGACAGAGGACACAGTGGGATAGTATGGGGTAGTCAGAGGACACAATGGGATAGTATGGGGTAGTCAGAGGACACAATGGGATAGTATGGGGTAGACAGAGAACACAGTGGGATAGTATGGGGTAGTCAGAGGACACAATGGGATAGTATGGGGTAGACAGAGGACACAATGGGATAGTATGGGGTAGACAGAGGACACAGTGGGATAGTATGGGGTAGTCAGAGGACACAATGGGATAGTATGGGGTAGTCAGAGGACACAGTGGGATAGTATGGGGTAGTCAGAGGACACAGTGGGATAGTATGGGGTAGACAGAGGACACAGTGGGATAGTATGGGGTAGACAGAGGACACAATGGGATAGTATGGGGTAGTCAGAGGACACAATGGGATAGTATGGGGTAGTCAGAGGACACAATGGGATAGTATGGGGTAGTCAGAGGACACAGTGGGATAGTATGGGGTAGTCAGAGGACACAGTGGGATAGTATGGGGTAGTCAGAGGACACAATGGGATAGTATGGGGTAGTCAGAGGACACAGTGGGATAGTATGGGGTAGTCAGAGGACACAGTGGGATAGTATGGGGTAGTCAGAGGACACAATGGGATAGTATGGGGTAGTCAGAGGACACAGTGGGATAGTATGGGGTAGTCAGAGGACACAGTGGGATAGTATGGGGTAGACAGAGGACACAATGGGATAGTATGGGGTAGTCAGAGGACACAATGGGATAGTATGGGGTAGTCAGAGGACACAATGGGATAGTATGGAGTAGTCAGAGGACACAGTGGGATAGTATGGGGTAGTCAGAGGACACAATGGGATAGTATGGGGTAGTCAGAGGACACAGTGGGATAGTATGGGGTAGTCAGAGGACACAATGGGATAGTATGGGGTAGTCAGAGGACACAGTGGGATAGTATGGGGTAGACAGAGGACACATGGGATAGTATGGGGTAGTCAGAGGACACAATGGGATAGTATGGGGTAGTCAGAGGACACAATGGGATAGTATGGGGTAGTCAGAGGACACAGTGGGATAGTATGGGGTAGTCAGAGGACACAGTGGGATAGTATGGGGTAGTCAGAGGACACAATGGGATAGTATGGGGTAGTCAGAGGACACAGTGGGATAGTATGGGGTAGTCAGAGGACACAGTGGGATAGTATGGGGTAGACAGAGGACACAATGGGATAGTATGGGGTAGTCAGAGGACACAATGGGATAGTATGGGGTAGTCAGAGGACACAATGGGATAGTATGGGGTAGTCAGAGGACACAATGGGATAGTATGGGGTAGTCAGAGGACACAGTGGGATAGTATGGGGTAGTCAGAGGACACAATGGGATAGTATGGGGTAGTCAGAGGACACAGTGGGATAGTATGGGGTAGACAGAGGACACAGTGGGATAGTATGGGGTAGTCAGAGGACACAATGGGATAGTATGGGGTAGTCAGAGGACACAGTGGGATAGTATGGGGTAGACAGAGGACACAGTGGGATAGTATGGGGTAGACAGAGGACACAATGGGATAGTATGGGGTAGACAGAGGACACAATGGGATAGTATGGGGTAGACAGAGGACACAATGGGATAGTATGGGGTAGTCAGAGGACACAATGGGATAGTATGGGGTAGTCAGAGGACACAATGGGATAGTATGGGGTAGACAGAGGACACAATGGGATAGTATGGGGTAGTCAGAGGACACAGTGGGATAGTATGGGGTAGTCAGAGGACACAATGGGATAGTATGGGGTAGTCAGAGGACACAATGGGATAGTATGGGGTAGACAGAGGACACAGTGGGATAGTATGGGGTAGACAGAGGACACAATGGGATAGTATGGGGTAGTCAGAGGACACAGTGGGATAGTATGGGGTAGTCAGAGGACACAGTGGGATAGTATGGGGTAGTCAGAGGACACAATGGGATAGTATGGGGTAGTCAGAGGACACAGTGGGATAGTATGGGGTAGTCAGAGGACACAGTGGGATAGTATGGGGTAGTCAGAGGACACAATGGGATAGTATGGGGTAGTCAGAGGACACAATGGGATAGTATGGGGTAGTCAGAGGACACAATGGGATAGTATGGGGTAGTCAGAGGACACAGTGGGATAGTATGGGGTAGTCAGAGGACACAGTGGGATAGTATGGGGTAGTCAGAGGACACAATGGGATAGTATGGGGTAGTCAGAGGACACAGTGGGATAGTATGGGGTAGTCAGAGGACACAGTGGGATAGTATGGGGTAGTCAGAGGACACAATGGGATAGTATGGGGTAGTCAGAGGACACAGTGGGATAGTATGGGGTAGACAGAGGACACAGTGGGATAGTATGGGGTAGACAGAGGACACAATGGGATAGTATGGGGTAGACAGAGGACACAATGGGATAGTATGGGGTAGACAGAGGACACAATGGGATAGTATGGGGTAGTCAGAGGACACAATGGGATAGTATGGGGTAGTCAGAGGACACAATGGGATAGTATGGGGTAGTCAGAGGACACAATGGGATAGTATGGGGTAGTCAGAGGACACAGTGGGATAGTATGGGGTAGTCAGAGGACACAATGGGATAGTATGGGGTAGTCAGAGGACACAGTGGGATAGTATGGGGTAGTCAGAGGACACAGTGGGATAGTATGGGGTAGACAGAGGACACAATGGGATAGTATGGGGTAGTCAGAGGACACAATGGGATAGTATGGGGTAGTCAGAGGACACAATGGGATAGTATGGGGTAGTCAGAGGACACAGTGGGATAGTATGGGGTAGTCAGAGGACACAGTGGGATAGTATGGGGTAGTCAGAGGACACAATGGGATAGTATGGGGTAGTCAGAGGACACAGTGGGATAGTATGGGGTAGTCAGAGGACACAGTGGGATAGTATGGGGTAGTCAGAGGACACAATGGGATAGTATGGGGTAGTCAGAGGACACAATGGGATAGTATGGGGTAGTCAGAGGACACAGTGGGATAGTATGGGGTAGTCAGAGGACACAGTGGGATAGTATGGGGTAGTCAGAGGACACAATGGGATAGTATGGGGTAGTCAGAGGACACAGTGGGATAGTATGGGGTAGACAGAGGACACAGTGGGATAGTATGGGGTAGTCAGAGGACACAATGGGATAGTATGGGGTAGTCAGAGGACACAGTGGGATAGTATGGGGTAGTCAGAGGACACAGTGGGATAGTATGGGGTAGTCAGAGGACACAATGGGATAGTATGGGGTAGTCAGAGGACACAATGGGATAGTATGGGGTAGTCAGAGGACACAATGGGATAGTATGGGGTAGTCAGAGGACACAATGGGATAGTATGGGGTAGTCAGAGGACACAATGGGATAGTATGGGGTAGTCAGAGGACACAATGGGATAGTATGGGGTAGTCAGAGGACACAGTGGGATAGTATGGGGTAGTCAGAGGACACAATGGGATAGTATGGGGTAGTCAGAGGACACAATGGGATAGTATGGGGTAGACAGAGGACACAGTGGGATAGTATGGGGTAGACAGAGGACACAATGGGATAGTATGGGGTAGTCAGAGGACACAATGGGATAGTATGGGGTAGTCAGAGGACACAATGGGATAGTATGGGGTAGTCAGAGGACACAATGGGATAGTATGGGGTAGTCAGAGGACACAGTGGGATAGTATGGGGTAGTCAGAGGACACAATGGGATAGTATGGGGTAGTCAGAGGACACAATGGGATAGTATGGGGTAGTCAGAGGACACAATGGGATAGTATGGGGTAGTCAGAGGACACAATGGGATAGTATGGGGTAGTCAGAGGACACAGTGGGATAGTATGGGGTAGTCAGAGGACACAGTGGGATAGTATGGGGTAGTCAGAGGACACAATGGGATAGTATGGGGTAGTCAGAGGACACAGTGGGATAGTATGGGGTAGACAGAGGACACAGTGGGATAGTATGGGGTAGTCAGAGGACACAATGGGATAGTATGGGGTAGTCAGAGGACACATGGGATAGTATGGGGTAGACAGAGGACACAGTGGGATAGTATGGGGTAGTCAGAGGACACAATGGGATAGTATGGGGTAGTCAGAGGACACAATGGGATAGTATGGGGTAGACAGAGGACACAATGGGATAGTATGGGGTAGTCAGAGGACACAATGGGATAGTATGGGGTAGTCAGAGGACACAATGGGATAGTATGGGGTAGTCAGAGGACACAATGGGATAGTATGGGGTAGTCAGAGGACACAATGGGATAGTATGGGGTAGTCAGAGGACACAATGGGATAGTATGGGGTAGTCAGAGGACACAGTGGGATAGTATGGGGTAGTCAGAGGACACAGTGGGATAGTATGGGGTAGACAGAGGACACAATGGGATAGTATGGGGTAGTCAGAGGACACAATGGGATAGTATGGGGTAGTCAGAGGACACAATGGGATAGTATGGGGTAGTCAGAGGACACAATGGGATAGTATGGGGTAGTCAGAGGACACAATGGGATAGTATGGGGTAGTCAGAGGACACAATGGGATAGTATGGGGTAGTCAGAGGACACAATGGGATAGTATGGGGTAGTCAGAGGACACAGTGGGATAGTATGGGGTAGTCAGAGGACACAATGGGATAGTATGGGGTAGTCAGAGGACACAATGGGATAGTATGGGGTAGACAGAGGACACAGTGGGATAGTATGGGGTAGACAGAGGACACAATGGGATAGTATGGGGTAGTCAGAGGACACAATGGGATAGTATGGGGTAGACAGAGGACACAATGGGATAGTATGGGGTAGTCAGAGGACACAATGGGATAGTATGGGGTAGTCAGAGGACACAATGGGATAGTATGGGGTAGACAGAGGACACAATGGGATAGTATGGGGTAGTCAGAGGACACAATGGGATAGTATGGGGTAGTCAGAGGACACAATGGGATAGTATGGGGTAGTCAGAGGACACAATGGGATAGTATGGGGTAGTCAGAGGACACAGTGGGATAGTATGGGGTAGTCAGAGGACACAGTGGGATAGTATGGGGTAGACAGAGGACACAATGGGATAGTATGGGGTAGTCAGAGGACACAATGGGATAGTATGGGGTAGTCAGAGGACACAATGGGATAGTATGGGGTAGTCAGAGGACACAGTGGGATAGTATGGGGTAGTCAGAGGACACAGTGGGATAGTATGGGGTAGTCAGAGGACACAATGGGATAGTATGGGGTAGTCAGAGGACACAGTGGGATAGTATGGGGTAGTCAGAGGACACAATGGGATAGTATGGGGTAGTCAGAGGACACAATGGGATAGTATGGGGTAGTCAGAGGACACAGTGGGATAGTATGGGGTAGTCAGAGGACACAGTGGGATAGTATGGGGTAGTCAGAGGACACAATGGGATAGTATGGGGTAGTCAGAGGACACAGTGGGATAGTATGGGGTAGTCAGAGGACACAATGGGATAGTATGGGGTAGTCAGAGGACACAGTGGGATAGTATGGGGTAGTCAGAGGACACAATGGGATAGTATGGGGTAGTCAGAGGACACAATGGGATAGTATGGGGTAGTCAGAGGACACAATGGGATAGTATGGGGTAGACAGAGGACACAGTGGGATAGTATGGGGTAGTCAGAGGACACAATGGGATAGTATGGGGTAGTCAGAGGACACAATGGGATAGTATGGGGTAGTCAGAGGACACAATGGGATAGTATGGGGTAGTCAGAGGACACAGTGGGATAGTATGGGGTAGTCAGAGGACACAGTGGGATAGTATGGGGTAGTCAGAGGACACAATGGGATAGTATGGGGTAGTCAGAGGACACAGTGGGATAGTATGGGGTAGTCAGAGGACACAATGGGATAGTATGGGGTAGACAGAGGACACAATGGGATAGTATGGGGTAGTCAGAGGACACAATGGGATAGTATGGGGTAGTCAGAGGACACAATGGGATAGTATGGGGTAGTCAGAGGACACAATGGGATAGTATGGGGTAGTCAGAGGACACAGTGGGATAGTATGGGGTAGACAGAGGACACAATGGGATAGTATGGGGTAGTCAGAGGACACAATGGGATAGTATGGGGTAGTCAGAGGACACAATGGGATAGTATGGGGTAGTCAGAGGACACAATGGGATAGTATGGGGTAGTCAGAGGACACAGTGGGATAGTATGGGGTAGTCAGAGGACACAATGGGATAGTATGGGGTAGTCAGAGGACACAATGGGATAGTATGGGGTAGTCAGAGGACACAGTGGGATAGTATGGGGTAGTCAGAGGACACAATGGGATAGTATGGGGTAGACAGAGGACACAATGGGATAGTATGGGGTAGACAGAGGACACAGTGGGATAGTATGGGGTAGTCAGAGGACACAATGGGATAGTATGGGGTAGTCAGAGGACACAGTGGGATAGTATGGGGTAGTCAGAGGACACAGTGGGATAGTATGGGGTAGTCAGAGGACACAATGGGATAGTATGGGGTAGTCAGAGGACACAATGGGATAGTATGGGGTAGTCAGAGGACACAATGGGATAGTATGGGGTAGTCAGAGGACACAATGGGATAGTATGGGGTAGTCAGAGGACACAGTGGGATAGTATGGGGTAGTCAGAGGACACAGTGGGATAGTATGGGGTAGTCAGAGGACACAATGGGATAGTATGGGGTAGTCAGAGGACACAGTGGGATAGTATGGGGTAGTCAGAGGACACATTGGGATAGTATGGGGTAGTCAGAGGACACAATGGGATAGTATGGGGTAGTCAGAGGACACAGTGGGATAGTATGGGGTAGTCAGAGGACACAGTGGGATAGTATGGGGTAGTCAGAGGACACAATGGGATAGTATGGGGTAGTCAGAGGACACAATGGGATAGTATGGGGTAGTCAGAGGACACAATGGGATAGTATGGGGTAGTCAGAGGACACAGTGGGATAGTATGGGGTAGTCAGAGGACACAGTGGGATAGTATGGGGTAGTCAGAGGACACAATGGGATAGTATGGGGTAGACAGAGGACACAATGGGATAGTATGGGGTAGACAGAGAACACAGTGGGATAGTATGGGGTAGTCAGAGGACACAATGGGATAGTATGGGGTAGACAGAGGACACAATGGGATAGTATGGGGTAGACAGAGGACACAGTGGGATAGTATGGGGTAGTCAGAGGACACAATGGGATAGTATGGGGTAGTCAGAGGACACAATGGGATAGTATGGGGTAGTCAGAGGACACAATGGGATAGTATGGGGTAGTCAGAGGACACAGTGGGATAGTATGGGGTAGTCAGAGGACACAATGGGATAGTATGGGGTAGTCAGAGGACACAATGGGATAGTATGGGGTAGTCAGAGGACACAATGGGATAGTATGGGGTAGTCAGAGGACACAGTGGGATAGTATGGGGTAGTCAGAGGACACAGTGGGATAGTATGGGGTAGTCAGAGGACACAATGGGATAGTATGGGGTAGTCAGAGGACACAGTGGGATAGTATGGGGTAGTCAGAGGACACATGGGATAGTATGGGGTAGTCAGAGGACACAATGGGATAGTATGGGGTAGTCAGAGGACACAGTGGGATAGTATGGGGTAGTCAGAGGACACAGTGGGATAGTATGGGGTAGACAGAGGACACAATGGGATAGTATGGGGTAGTCAGAGGACACAATGGGATAGTATGGGGTAGTCAGAGGACACAATGGGATAGTATGGGGTAGTCAGAGGACACAGTGGGATAGTATGGGGTAGTCAGAGGACACAGTGGGATAGTATGGGGTAGTCAGAGGACACAATGGGATAGTATGGGGTAGTCAGAGGACACAGTGGGATAGTATGGGGTAGACAGAGGACACAGTGGGATAGTATGGGGTAGTCAGAGGACACAATGGGATAGTATGGGGTAGTCAGAGGACACAGTGGGATAGTATGGGGTAGACAGAGAACACAGTGGGATAGTATGGGGTAGACAGAGGACACAATGGGATAGTATGGGGTAGACAGAGGACACAATGGGATAGTATGGGGTAGACAGAGGACACAATGGGATAGTATGGGGTAGTCAGAGGACACAATGGGATAGTATGGGGTAGTCAGAGGACACAATGGGATAGTATGGGGTAGACAGAGGACACAATGGGATAGTATGGGGTAGTCAGAGGACACAGTGGGATAGTATGGGGTAGTCAGAGGACACAATGGGATAGTATGGGGTAGTCAGAGGACACAATGGGATAGTATGGGGTAGACAGAGGACACAGTGGGATAGTATGGGGTAGACAGAGGACACAATGGGATAGTATGGGGTAGTCAGAGGACACAGTGGGATAGTATGGGGTAGTCAGAGGACACAATGGGATAGTATGGGGTAGTCAGAGGACACAATGGGATAGTATGGGGTAGTCAGAGGACACAGTGGGATAGTATGGGGTAGTCAGAGGACACAGTGGGATAGTATGGGGTAGACAGATGGACACAATGGGATTAGTATGAGGGTAGTCAGAGGACACAATGGGATAGTATGGGGTAGTCAGAGGACACAATGGGATAGTATGGAGTAGTCAGAGGACACAGTGGGATAGTATGGGGTAGTCAGAGGACAACAGTGGGATAGTATGGGGTAGTCAGAGGACACAATGGGATAGTATTGGGTAGTCAGAGGACCAGTGGGATAGTATGGGGTAGACCAGAGAACACAAGTGGGATAGTATGGGGTAGTCAGAGGACACAATGGGATAGTATGGGGTAGTCAGAGGACACAGTGGGATAGTATGGGGTAGACAGAGAACACAGTGGGATAGTATGGGGTAGACAGAGGACACAATGGGATAGTATGGTTTAGACAGAGGACATAATGGGATAGTATGGGTAGACAGAGGACACAATGGGATAGTATGGGGTAGTCAGAGGACACAATGGGATAGTATGGGGTAGTCAGAGGACACAATGGGATAGTTTGGGGTAGACAGAGGACACAATGGGATAGTATGGGGTAGTCAGAGAACACAGTGGGATAGTATGGGGTAGTCAGAGGACACAATGAGATAGTATGGGGTAGTCAGAGGACACAATGGGATAGTATGGGGTAGACAGAGAACACAGTGGGATAGTATGGGGTTGACAGAGGACACAATGGGATAGTATGGGGTAGACAGAGGACACAGTGGGATAGTATGGGGTAGACAGAGGACACAATGGAATAGTATGGGGTAGTCAGAGGACACAATGGGATAGTATGGGGTAGTCAGAGGACACAATGGGATAGTATGGAGTAGTCAGAGGACACAGTGGGATAGTATGGGGTAGACAGAGAACACAGTGGGATAGTATGGGGTAGTCAGAGGACACAATGGGATAGTATGGAGTAGACAGAGGACACAATGGGATAGTATGGGGTAGACAGAGAACACAGTGGGATAGTATGGGGTAGTCAGAGGACACAATGGGATAGTATGGGGTAGACAGAGGACACAATGGGATAGTATGGGGTAGACAGAGAACACAGTTGGATAGTATGGGGTAGTCAGAGGACACAATGGGATAGTATGGGGTAGTCAGAGGACACAGTGGGATAGTATGGGGTAGTCAGAGGACACAGTGGGATAGTATGGGGGTAGACAGAGGACACAGTGGGATAGTATGGGGTAGACAGAGGACACAATGGGATAGTATGGGGTAGACAGAGGACACAATGGGATAGTATGGGGTAGTCAGAGGACACAATGGGATAGTATGGAGTAGTCAGAGGACACAATGGGATAGTATGGAGTAGTCAGAGGACACAGTGGGATAGTATGGGGTAGTCAGAGGACACAGTGGGATAGTATGGGGTAGTCAGAGGACACAATGGGATAGTATGGGGTAGTCAGAGGACACAGTGGGATAGTATGGGGTAGTCAGAGGACACAGTGGGATAGTATGGGGTAGTCAGAGGACACAATGGGATAGTATGGGGTAGTCAGAGAACACAGTGGGATAGTATGGGGTAGTCAGAGGACACAATGGGATAGTATGGGGTAGTCAGAGGACACAATGGGATAGTATGGGGTAGTCAGAGGACACAATGGGATAGTATGGAGTAGTCAGAGGACACAGTGGGATAGTATGGGGTAGTCAGAGGACACAGTGGGATAGTATGGGGTAGTCATAGGACACAATGGGATAGTATGGGGTAGTCAGAGGACACAGTGGGATAGTATGGGGTAGACAGAGAACACAGTGGGATAGTATGGGGTAGTCAGAGGACACAATGGGATAGTATGGGGTAGTCAGAGGACACAGTGGGATAGTATGGGGTAGACAGAGAACACAGTGGGATAGTATGGGGTAGACAGAGGACACAATGGATTGTATGGGGTAGACAGAGGACACAATGGGATAGTATGGGGTAGACAGAGGACACAATGGGATAGTATGGGTTAGTCAGAGGACACAATGGGATAGTATGGGGTAGTCAGAGGACACAATGGGATAGTATGGGGTAGACAGAGGACACAATGGGATAGTATGGGGTAGTCAGAGAACACAGTGGGATAGTATGGGGTAGTCAGAGGACACAATGAGATAGTATGGGGTAGTCAGAGGACACAATGGGATAGTATGGGGTAGACAGAGAACACAGTGGGATAGTATGGGGTAGACAGAGAACACAGTGGGATAGTATGGGGTAGACAGAGGACACAGTGGGATAGTATGGGGTTTGTCAGAGGACACAGTGGGATAGTATGGGGTAGTCAGAGGACATAGTGGGATAGTATGGGGTAGACAGAGGACACAGTGGGATAGTATGGTGTAGACAGAGGACACAGTGGGATAGTATGGGGTAGTCAGAGGACACAATGGTATAGTATGGGGTAGACAGAGGATACAGTGGGATAGTATGGGGTAGTCAGAGGACACAATGGGATAGTATGGGGTAGACAGAGGACACAATGGGATAGTATAGGGTAGACAGAGGACACAATGGGATAGTATGGGGTAGTCAGAGGACACAATGGGGTAGTATGGGGTAGACAGAGGACACAATGGGATAGTATGGGGTAGTCAGAGAACACAGTGGGATAGTATGGGGTAGTCAGAGGACACAATGGGATAGTATGGGGTAGACAGAGAACACAGTGGGATAGTATGGGGTAGACAGAGGACACAGTGGGATAGTATGGGGTAGTCAGAGGACACAGTGGGATAGTATGGGGTAGACAGAGGACACAGTGGGATAGTATGGTGTAGACAGAGGACACAGTGGGATAGTATGGGGTAGTCAGAGGACACAGTGGGATAGTATGGGGTAGACAGAGGACACAGTGGGATAGTATGGGGTAGTCAGAGAACATAGTGGGATGGTATGGGGTAGTCAGAGAACATAGTGGGATGGTATGGACTAGTCAGAGAACATAGTGGGAGGGTATGGGGTAGTCAGAGAACATAGTGGGATGGTATGGACCTAGTCAGAGAACATAGTGGGATGGTATGGACTAGTCAGAGAACATAGTGGGATGGTATGGGGTAGTCAGAGAACATAGTGGGATGGTATGGGGTAGTCAGAGAACATAGTGGGATGGTATGGACTAGTCAGAGAACATAGTGGGATGGTATGGGGTAGTCAGAGAACATAGTGGGATGGTATGGGGTAGTCAGAGAACATAGTGGATAGTATGGACTAGTCAGAGAACACAGTGGGATAGTATGGACTAGTCAGAGAACATAGTGGGACGGACGGAAGGAAGGAAGGAAATAATGAAGGAAGGAAGGAAGGAAGGAAGGAAGGAAGAGACAGATGTAATGAATGCAAGAAGGGAATGAAGGGAAGGAAGAAGGAATGAAAGATGGAAAGGAAGTGAAGGAAGAGAAGGAATTAAGGAAGGGAAATAAGGAAGGAATGAAAGAAGAGAAGGAATGGAAGAGAAGGAATGAAGGAAGGGAAATAAGGAAGGACGGAAGGAGGGGAAGGAATGAAAGAAGGAAGGAAGGAAATGAAGGAATGAAGGAAAGGAAGGAATGAAGGAAGGGATGGAATGAAAGAAGGGAAGAAGAAATGACTGAATTAGGAAAGGACGGTAGAATGTTTGGCTTGGAGGAAAGAAGGAAGAAAGAAACAGTGAATGATGGATGAATGAGTTCTCTAGTGAGAAGCTTCTCTGAAACTTTCATCTCCCTAGAGAAAGCATCTGTGTCTCCACCCTTAAGAGCCACAGACACACAATTCCTGTGTGTGTGTGTGTGTGTAGTGTGTAGTGTGTTGTGTGTTGTGTGTAGTGTGTGCAGATGTGTGTGCAGACGTGGCTCCTCCCTGTAGAGCACTGTAGCCTGTGTTTCGGGGTTTGAGTGAAAGTAGGTATCTCCCTGGATGCCCGAAACGTAAGGCCTCCCACTGTGACGCCTGACAGCTCTTTTCATGTCCCATTTCGGCTGGTGACATCAGAGCAGGAGATGCACACACACACACACACTCACAGTTGGTGAATGAACGAACTGGCTGCATTGGCACGTTTGAGAGATAGCAGAGGAAACTCTCTCTCTCTCTCTCTCTCTCTCTCTCTCTCTCTCTCTCTCTCTTTCTCTCTCTCTAAAACCCATAAACAAATACACAGTGATACCAGGTACACACACAACAGCCGGTGAAGGTTACCTAGGAAGAGGTCTGTGACCCTGTATTTCACCAGATTGCTGCTCTGTTTTCACACGGCAGCACTCCAAAACTTTCTGACTAGATGGAGGGAGAGAATAAAGGAAAGAGGAACAGAACAAAATTACCACAGTTTTCATCAAAAAATGTTTTTCAATAATCATCAGCACATCCATTGTCATCTGTGATCCTCAATGGAAAAATGTTTCAATCCACAGTTCCCTATACGATTGCGTGTGTGTGTGTGTGTGTGTGAGCATTCACACACAAGTGTGTTTGAGAGAAAGCTTAATAGCAGGATAGCAATGCTACAGTATGTTTTATCACTTATCCAATTACGTCCGATAGCAAAAGCAATCTAGAACTCCATTAAAACAAGAGACCCCACTGCTCAAGGTTAAACTACAGGAAATTACATTACCCCTCCGCCTCTCCACTCCACTTATTCCTGCTCAGCCATGTCTCCATGGAAATGAACATGACAACCACACATACTGCTCAACTTGATGAGATGGGACAGAGCACTTGTATTATCCCTTATTTCTCTCTTAAAGATTTGTTATTCATTTCAATTTAATCACAACTTGATTTGATATCGAGCTTAGGCATTTGTTGAAACAAAAAAGTTACTCTGTTCAAAAGAGTTGTCTCGTGTTGATTTCCTATTAGCAAAGCCCCCCCCATGAATAGAGGAACAAAATGTATCAACATTTGGTAAAGGATGACTCTGAAAATACAATAGCTCTGTAGTCACACTGTGAAACACAACCAAACATGATGAGATTCAATAGGACCAGCAGGCTCTGTAGTCACACTGTGAAACACAACCAAACATGATGAGATTCAATAGGACCAGCAGGCTCTGTAGTCACACTGTGAAACACAACCAAACATGATGAGGAATGACTCTGTAAGTTTAATATGGACTCTTCAATATGGCCAAACTAATGAATCTACATAGGTAAGGATAGGTTGTAATTTAAATCAGATGGGTGAAAGCTTTCTACAAATGTCTGCGTTGGTCAATTACGGAAACAGTACTGAATTTGTTTGAAAAAGACATGAGTATTTTGGATCTGAGTGGTAAATAAAGCTCTGAATCGATCCGTATAAAATGCATAGGTGTCACGCCCTGGACATAGAGAGGCTTTTATTCTCTGTTTTGGTTAGGCCAGGGTGTGACTAGGGTGGGAATTCTAGTTTCTTTATTTCTATGTTTTCTATTTCTATGTGTTGGCCGGGTATGGTTCTCAATCAGGGACAGCTGTCTATCGTTGTCTCTGATTGGGAATCATACTTAGGCAGCCTGTTTTTCCTCCTTAGTTGTGGGTAGATTACTTTGATAGTGGCCAGTATAGCCCTAGTAAGCTTCACGGTCGTTTTTGTTGTTTCTTGTTGGCGACATTCAAAATAAAAATAAATGCACACTCACCACGCTGCACCTTGGTCCGGTCATTTCCCTGACGACGTTTGTGACAGAACTACCCACCACAAACGGACCAAGTGGTGTGGCCGGGAGGAGCAGCATTTTCTGGAGGAATGGACATGGGAAGACATCCTGAATGGGAAAGGATCCTGGACGTGGGAGGAGATCCTGGCGGGAAAGGATCGCCTGCCGTGGGAGCAGGTGGAAGCAGCGAGGAAGGTGGAGGCAGTGAGATAAAGGGCCCAGGATTACACAGGGTCACGGCTGGCACGAAAGACCGGGAGGCCACTCCTAAAAATGTTTGGGGCGAGGTACACGGGGAGTGTGGCAGAGTCAGGAATCAGACCTGAGCCATCTCCTCGTGCCTACAGTGAGGGGGCGTGGAACTGGTCAGGCACCGTGTTATGCGGTGGAGCGCACGGTGACTCCTCCAGTGTGCGTTCACAGCCCGGTGCACTACATTCCAGCTCCCCACATTGGACGGGCTAGAGTGGGCATCCAACCAAGACGGATGGTTCCGGCTCAGCGCGCCTGGCCTCCAGTGAGTCTCTTCGGCCCAGGGTATCCTGCACCGGCTCTGTGCACTGTGTCTCCAGTGCGTCTGCACAGCCCAGTGCGTCCTGTGCCAGCGCCCATTTGCGGGGCGAAGTTAACCATCCAGCCAGGACGGGTTGTGCAGGCTCTACACTCGAGACCTCCAGTGCGCCTCCACGGCCCAGTGTATCCGGTGCCTGCTCCCAGAACCAGGCCTCCTGTATGTCTCCCCAGCCTGGAAAGCCCTGTGGCAGCTCCACACACCAGGCTGCCTATACGTCTCCTCACTCCAGTGATGATCCATGGCACAAAGCCTCCAGTATTGATCCGCGGTCCGGAGCCTGCAGCGATGGTCTCCAGTCCGGAGCCTCCAGCTACGGCCTCCAGTCCGGAGGTGCCAGCGAGGGTCCCCAACCCTGGGCCTGCAGCGAGGGTCCTCAGTCCGGGGCTTGCAACGAGGGTCCCCAGTCCGGAGGCGCCACCAAAGTGGGGGGAGCCAGAGGTGGAGTGGGGTCTGCGTCCCGCACTGGAGCCGCAACCGAATTAGAGGCTCACCCGGACCGTCCCCTTTAGAGTCAGATTTTGCGGCCGGAGTCCGCAGCTTTGGGGGGGGGGGGGGGTGTACTGTCACGCCCTGGCCATAGAGATGCTTTTATTCTCTATTTTGGTTAGGCCAGGGTTTGACTAGGGTGGGCATTCTAGTTTCTTTATTTCTATGTTTTCTGTTGCTATGTTTTGGCCGGGTATGGTTCTCAATCAGAGACAGCTGTCTATCATTGTCTCTGATTGGGAATCATACTTAGGCAGCCTGTTTTTCCACCTTAGTTGTGGGTAGTTGTCTTTGTTAGTGGCCTGTATAGCCCTAGTAAGCTTCACGTTCGTTTTTGTTGTTTCTTGTTTTTGTTGGCGACATTCAAAATAAATAACGTACGCTTACCACGTTAGGTGTCGTTGTATCTGTCAGTATGAGCAGGGATTTTAAATGTTCCCCTTGTTGGTCCAGACATGGTTGACATATGCTATACTTGGAAATATATGGAAAGCTTACATCAAAAGTGGCGACCGAACATTTAATATACTCATTACACAATGACAATCTCCACTGTGTCTAAGGCCAGTCAGAAATCTCTGTCTACTTTAAGTCTCTTCACTTATCTTTCACTGGCGCAAATCCCAACGCCTCTTTTTCGTTAAACTCTGACCCAGTATTTTTTTAAGTTGTTTGAAGTTCCGGATCCTCTCTTCCTCTTCTGTCATTGTGAGGGGCTCAGTGTAATTTCCTTTTAATGTCTTCATCCCTCCTTCTCTGCCAGAGAAGTCCTTACCTAAGGGAGGAAGAACGAGGGAAGGAATATGGGAGGGAGAGAGAGGGAACGAGACATAGAGCTGCCCCAGTGACTGCTCCCAATCAGACCCTGCTTCTCTTTGTCTCCATCGCTTTTTTCCCTGTCCCTCTCACACTTTTGCTCTCCCACTGGGCCACTCTGCTTAATCTCTCCATTTTCAAGACAAAGTAACAGAGAAAAAATATAGGTGAAACCACGAAAGAAAGAGGAGAGTGGATAATTAAGAAGGAACACTATTAAAGATGGCTAAGGACTACTAAGGGGAGAGAAGAAAGAGATAATGACTACGAGGGAGAGAGAATAAAAAGATAATGACTACGAGGGAGAGAAAAGAAAGAGAGCTAGGGACCAAAATAGGAAGTTAAGAAAGAGATAATGACTACAAGGGAGAGAGAAGAAAGAGATAATGACTATGAGGAGAGAGAAGAAAGAGATCATGACTACGAGGGAGAGAGAAGAAAGAGAGCTAATGACCAAAATAGGAAGAGAAGAAAGAGTGTGAGAGAAACTGTGTGAGAGAAGAACGAGAGCTAAGGTCAATGAGAAGGAGATATTAAATAGAGCTATGGACTATGAGAGGGAGATATTAAATAGAGCTATGGACTATGAGAGGGAGATATTAAATAGAGCTATGGACTATGACAGATTCAGCTTGTTGTCATTCCTTCTCTGTGACAGACAGATTCAGCGAGTTGTCATTCCTTCTCTGTGACAGACAGATTCAGCTTGTTGTCATTCCTTCTCTGTGACAGACAGATTCAACTTGTTGTCATTCCTTCTCTGTGACAGACAGATTCCGCTTGTTGTCATTCCTTCCATCAGACAGACAGATACAACTTGTTGTCATTCCTTCTCTGTGACAGACAGATTCAACGAGTTGTCATTCCTTCTCTGTGACAGACAGATTCAGCTTGTTGTCATTCCTTCTCTGTGACAGACAGATTCAGCTTGTTGTCATTCCTTCTCTGTGACAGACAGATTCAACTTGTTGTCATTCCTTCTCTGTGACAGACAGATACAGCTTGTTGTCATTCCTTCCATCAGACAGACAGATTCCACTTGTTGTCATTCCCTCCATCTGACAGACAGATTCCACTTGTTGTCATTCCCTCCATCTGACAGACAGATACAACTTGTTGTCATTCCTTCTATGTGACAGACAGGTTCAGTGAGTTGTCATTCCTTCTCTGTGACAGACAGATACAGCTTGTTGTCATTCCTTCTCTGTGACAGACAGATACAGCTTGTTGTCTTTCCTTCCATCTGACAGACAGATTCCACTTGTTGTCATTCCCTCCATCTGACAGACAGATTCCACTTGTTGTCATTCCCTCCATCTGACAGACAGATTCCACTTGTTGTCATTCCTTCCATCTGACAGACAGATTCCACTTGTTGTCATTCCCTCCATCTGACAGACAGATACAGCTTGTTGTCATTCCTTCTCTGTGACAGACAAATACAACTTGTTGTCATTCCTTCTTTGTGGCAGACAGATTCCGCTTGTTGTCATTCCTTCTTTGTGACAGACAGATTCCACTTGTTGTCATTCCTTCTCTGTGACAGACAGATTCTGCTTGTTGTCATTCCTTCTCTGTGACAGACAGATTCCGCTTGTTGTCATTCCTTCTCTGTGACAGACAGATTCCGCTTGTTGTCATTCCTTCTCTGTGACAGACAGATTCCACTTGTTGTCATTCCTTCCATCTGACAGACAGATTCAGCTTGTTGTCATTCCATCTCTCTGACAGACAGATTAAAGAGTGTGGAGCTTGATACCCAGTCAGTAATTGTGGCTTAGTCACAGAGGTAAATGTCCCGCCATAATGAGCAGGGGAGAACATGACACACACACACACACACACACACACACACACACACACACACACACACACACACACACACACACACACACACACACACACACACACACACCACACACACACACACACACACACACACACACACACAAACACACACACAAACACACAGGGATACAAACAAACACACACACGGATTCACACACACACATCGAACAACGTACACACACATCGACTAAATGAACTCTGACACACACACACACGTATACACGCACCATCAAACCCATTCAGCGGTATCAGCGCTGTGACAGCCAAGTGTTTGCTTGGCAACACATCTGATGATCATATGATGTGAAAGAACACTTCCTGTATTTATGGTTTTTCTCAGCGTGGTTGGCAGGAAGTCTGTTCTCTGTCATCACTGATCTGTACTGTTTTCACCTCTCCAGCTATTGGAAGCGTGTTTTCCCCTTTCCTTCTCCTCCTCTCCTCCTCTCCTCCTCATCCTCCCTCTCTCTTTCTGGTTGTGAAAATGCCAGATTGACTCAGGAGGGATGCGCAGAGGTTGAAATTACCCAGCAGGGAGATGCAGAGCTGGGCACTAACTGTATGTCACAGATGTAGGAACACGACTCACACAGTGTTCTTCCCTTCAACCAGCAGAGGATGAAATGTACCTTGAGTTCCTATGCTCTGGGCTGTAGGAACACAGCTCTCACAGTGTTCTTCCCTTCAACCAGCAGAGAATTTAAGTTCCTATGCTCTGAGCTGCCACCACCACCGAGCACACAGGAACACAGGGTAAGAGCCCGACTTTAATAATCAACACCTGGCTATATACACTTTAGCTAAGATGACCAGAGGCAGTTGGTGCTCAGGACATTCAATGATTCCATTGGCTAATTACTGTGGAGGAAGAATCATGGTGGATTGCTTCAGTGATATGGTTCTGCCTGTTCAGTTCTTTTAAATCAACGAGGAAAGGAGATGGGGAGAGGAAAGTGTGTGTGTGTGTGTGTGTGTGTGTGTGAGCTTGCGTCAGAGCTCCCCAGTGGCCACTCACCTTTCCCAGTGAGACATGTTTCTCTGTATGCCTTTCTGTCATTGGTTCAGCCAAGCCCCCACCAGCAACACAGATGCCACCGCCCTGATTTCATCCCTTTGTCTCCCCTATATCCATCCTCACTACTGTATCCCCTACATCCTACCATACTACTGTCTCCCCTACATCCTACCATACTACTGTCTCCCCTACATCCTACCTTAATACCGACCCCTATTTCCTACCTTACTACTGTCTCCCCTATATCCATCCTCACTACTGTCTCCCCTATATTCATCCTCACTACTGTCTCCCCTACATCCATCCTCACTACTGACTCCCCTATATCCATCCTCACTACTGACTCCCCTACATCCTACCTTACAACTGTCCCCTATATCCTACCTTACTACTGTCTCCCCTATATCCATCCTCACTACTGTCTCCCCTACATCCTACCATACTACTGTCTCCCCTACATCCTACCTTAATACCGACCCCTATTTCCTACCTTACTACTCTCTCCCCTATATCCATCCTCACTACTGTCTCCCCGATATCCATCCTCACTACCTCTCCCCTACATCCATCCTCACTACTGACTCCCCTATATCCTACCTTACTACTGTCTCCCCTATATCCTACCTTACTACTGTCTCCCCTATATCCTACCTTACTACTGTCTCCCCTATATCCATCCTCACTACTGTCTCCCCTACATCCTACCTTACTACTGTCTCCCCTATATCCATCCTCACTACTGCCTTTTTTTCACCTTTATTTAACCAGGTAGGCTAGTTGAGAACAAGTTCTCATTTGCAACTGCGACCTGGCCAAGATAAAGCATTGCAGTGTGAACAGACAACACAGAGTTACACATGGAGGAAACAATTAACAAGTCAATAACACAGTAGAAAAAAAAGAGAGTCTATATACATTGTGTGCAAAAGGCATGAGGAGGTAGGCGAATAATTACAATTTTGCAGATTAACACTGGAGTGATAAATGATCAGATGGTCATGTACAGGTAGAGATATTGGTGTGCAAAAGAGCAGAAAAGTAAATAAATAAAAACAGTATGGGGATGAGGTAGGTAAAAATCGGTGGGCTATTTACTGATAGACTATGTACAGTCTCCCATATATCCTACCTTACTACTGTCTTCCCTACATCCATCCTCACAACTGTCCCCCCTACATCCTACCTTACAACTGTCTCACCTACATCCTACCTTACTACTGTCTCCCCTACATCCTACCTTACAACTGTCTCCCCTATATCATACCTATATCCTCTCCCCTATATCCATCTTTACTACTGTCTCCCCTTTATCCTACAGCCCTGATTTCATCCCTTTGTGTCCCCTACATCCTACCATTGTCCTCTGTATCCTACCTTACTACTGTCTCCCCTATAATCTACCTCACCACTGTCCTCTGTATCCTACCTTACTACTGTCTCCCCTATAATCTACCTCACCACTGTCCTCTGTATCCTACCTTACTACTGTCTCCCCTATAATCTACCTCACCACTGTCCTCTCTATCCTACCTTACTACTGTCTCCCCTATAATCTACCTCACCACTGTCCTCTGTATCCTACCTTACTACTGTCTCCCCTATAATCTACCTCACCACTGTCCTCTGTATCCTACCTTACTACTGTCTCCCCTATAATCTACCTCACCACTGTCCTCTGTATCCTACCTTACTACTGTCTCCCCTATAATCTACCTCACCACTGTCCTCTGTATCCTACCTTACTACTGTCTCCCCTATAATCTACCTCACCACTGTCCTCTGTATCCTACCTTACTACTGTCTCCCCTATAATCTACCTCACCACTGTCCTCTGTATCCTACCTTACTACTGTCTCCCCTATAATCTACCTCACCACTGTCCTCTGTATCCTACCTTACTACTGTCTCCCCTATAATCTACCTCACCACTGTCCTCTTTATCCTACCTCACCACTGTCCTCTGTATCCTACCTTACTACTGTCTCCCCTATAATCTACCTCACCACTGTCCTCTGTATCCTACCTTACTACTGTCTCCCCTATAATCTACCTCACCACTGTCCTCTGTATCCTACCTTACTACTGTCTCCCCTATAATCTACCTCACCACTGTCCTCTGTATCCTACCTTACTACTGTCTCCCCTATAATCTACCTCACCACTGTCCTCTGTATCCTACCTTACTACTGTCTCCCCTATAATCTACCTCACCACTGTCCTCTGTATCCTACCTTACTACTGTCTCCCCTATAATCTACCTCACCACTGTCCTCTGTATCCTACCTTACTACTGTCTCCCCTATAATCTACCTCACCACTGTCCTCTGTATCCTACCTTACTACTGTCTCCCCTATAATCTATCTCACCACTGTCCGCTGTATCCTACCTTACTACTGTCTCCCCTATAATCTACCTCACCACTGTCCTCTGTATCCTACCTCACCACTGTCCTCTGTATCCTACCTTACTACTGTCTCCCCTATAATCTACCTCACCACTGTCCTCTGTATCCTACCTTACTACTGTCTCCCCTATAATCTACCTCACCACTGTCCTCTGTATCCTACCTTACTACTGTCTCCCCTATAATCTACCTCACCACTGTCCTCTGTATCCTACCTTACTACTGTCTCCCCTATAATCTACCTCACCACTGTCCTCTGTATCCTACCTTACTACTGTCTCCCCTATAATCTACCTCACCACTGTCCTCTGTATGCTTTATCTTGGCCAGGTCGCAGTTGCAAATGAGAACTTGTTCTCAACTAGCCTACCTGGTTAAATAAAGGTGAAAAAAAGGCAGTAGTGAGGATGGATATAGGGGAGACAGTGGTGAGGTAGGATACAGAGGACAGTGGTGAGGTAGATTATAGGGGAGACAGTAGTAAGGTAGGATACAGCGGACAGTGGTGAGATAGATTATAGGGGAGACAGTAGTAAGGTAGGATACAGAGGACAGTGGTGAGGTAGATTATAGGGGAGACAGTAGTAAGGTAGGATACAGAGGACAGTGGTGAGGTAGATTATAGGGGAGACAGTAGTAAGGTAGGATACAGAGGACAGTGGTGAGGTAGATTATAGGGGAGACAGTAGTAAGGTAGGATACAGAGGACAGTGGTGAGGTAGATTATAGGGGAGACAGTAGTAAGGTAGGATACAGAGGACAGTGGTGAGGTAGATTATAGGGGAGACAGTAGTAAGGTAGGATACAGAGGACAGTGGTGAGGTAGGATAAAGAGGACAGTGGTGAGGTAGATTATAGGGGAGACAGTAGTAAGGTAGGATACAGAGGACAGTGGTGAGATAGATTATAGGGGAGACAGTAGTAAGGTAGGATACAGAGGACAGTGGTGAGGTAGATTATAGGGGAGACAGTAGTAAGGTAGGATAAAGAGGACAGTGGTGAGGTAGATTATAGGGGAGACAGTAGTAAGGTAGGATACAGAGGACAGTGGTGAGGTAGATTATAGGGGAGACAGTAGTAAGGTAGGATACAGAGGACAGTGGTGAGGTAGATTAACAGCCCCAAAGCATGATGTTTCCACCCCCATGCTTCACAGTAGGTATGGTGTTCTTTGGATGCAACTCAGCATTCCTTGTCCTCCAAACACAACGAGTTGAGTTCTTACCAAAAAGTTATATTTTGGTTTCATCTGACCATATGACATTCTCCCAATCTTCTTCTGGATCATCCAAATGCTCTCTAGCAAACTTCAGACGGGCCTGGACATGTACTGGCTTAAGCAGGGGGGCACGTCTGGCACTGCCAGATTTGAGTCCCTGGCGGCGTAGTGTGTTACTGATTGTAGGCTTTGTTACTTTGGTCCCAGCTCTCTGCAGGTCATTCACTAGGTCCCCCCGTGTGGTTCTGGGATTTTTGCTCACCGTTCTTGTGATCATTTTGACCCCAGGGGGTGAGATCTTGCGTGGAGCCCCAGATCGATGGAGATTATCAGTGGTCTTGTATGTCTTCCATTTCCTAATAATTGCTCGCACAGTTGATTTCTTCAAACCAAGCTGCTTACCTATTGCAGATTCAGTCTTCCCAGCCTGGTGCAGGTCTACAATTTTGTTTCTGGTGTCCTTTGACAGCTCTTTGGTCTTGGCCATAGTGGAGTTTGGAGTGTGACTGTTTGAGGTTGTGGACAGGTGTCTTTTATACTGGTAACAAGTTCAAACAGGTGCCATTAATACAGGTAACGAGTGGAGGACAGAAGAGCCTCTTAAAGAAGAAGTTACAGGTCTGTGAGAGCCAGAAATCTTGCTTGTTTGTCAGTGACCAAATACCTATTTTCCACCATAATTTGCAAATAAATTCATAAAAAATCCTACAATGTGATTTTCTGGATTTTCTTTCAAATTTTGTCTGTCATAGTTGAAGTATACCTATGATGAAAATTACAGGCATCTCTCATCTTTTTAAGTGGGAGAACTTGCACAATTGGTGGCTGACTAAATACTTTTTTTGCCCCACTGTATTTCACCTTTATTTAACCAGGTAGGCTAGTTGAGAACCTTGCTGCTTGCTGTCCCCAGTCCACCTGGCCATGCTGCTGTTCCAGTTTCAACTGACCTGAGCCCTAGGACCATGCCCCAGGACTACCTGACATGATGACTCCTTGCTGTCCCCAGTCTACCTGGCCATGCTGCTGCTCCAGTTTCAACTTCCACCTGACTGTGCTGCTGCTCTAGTTTCAACTGTTCTGCCTTATTATTATTCGACCATGCTGGTCATTTCTGAACATTGAACATCTTGGCCATGTTCTGTTATAATCTCCACCCGGCACAGCCAGAAGAGGACTGGCCACCCCACATAGCCTGGTTCCTCTCTAGGTTTCTTCCTAGGTATTGGCCTTTCTAGGGAGTTTTTCCTAGCCACCGTGCTTCTACACCTGCATTGCTTGCTGTTTGGGGTTTTAGGCTGGGTTTCTGTACAGCACTTTGAGATATCAGCTGATGTACGAAGGGCTATATAAATAAATTTGATTTGATTTGATTTGATTTGAGAACAACTTCTCATTTGCAACTGCGACCTGGCCAAGATAAAGCATAGCAATTCGACACATACAACAACACAGAGTTATGCATGTAATAAACAAAACATAGTCAATAATACAGTAGAACAAAATAAAACAAAAAGTCTATATACAGCGAGTGCAAATGAGGTAAGATAAGGGAGTTAAGGCAATAAATAGGCCATGGTGGTGAAGTAATTACAATATAGCAATTAAACACTGGAATGGTAGATGTGCAGAAGAAGAATGTGCAAGTAGAGATACTGGGGTGCAAAGGAGCATGATAAATAAATAAATACTGTATGGGGATGAGGTAGGTGTATAGATGGGCTGTTTACAGATGGGCTATGTACAGGTGCAGTGATCTGTGAGCTGCTCTGACAGCTGGTGCTTGAAGCTAGTGAGGGAGATATGAGTCTCCAGCGATTTAATTTGGGATTGGAGATGCTTAATGTGAGTCTGGAAGGAGAGTTTACAGTCTAAGCAGACACCTAGGTATTTGTAGTGGTCCACATATTCTAAGTCAGAGCAGCCCAGAGTAGTGATGCTGGACTGGCGAGCAGGTGCAGGCAGTTAGCGGTTGAATAGCAAGCATTTAGTTTTACTTGCGTTTAAGAGCAGTTGGAGGCCACGGAAGGAGAGTTGTATGGCATTGAAGCTCGTCTGGAGGTTAGTTAACACAGTGTCCGAAGAGGGGCCAGAAGTATACAGAATGGTGTTGTCTGTGTTGAGGTGTACCAGAGAATCACCAGCAGCAAGAGGAACATATTGATGGATACAGAGAAGAGAGTCGGCCTGAGGTTGAACCCTGTGGCATCCCCATAGAGTCTGCCAGAGGTCCAGACGACAGGCCCTCCGATTTGACACACTAAACTCTATCAGAGAAGTAGTTGGTAAACCAGGCGAGGCAATCATTTGAGAAACCAAGGCTGTCGAATCTGCCAATAAGAATGTGGTGATTGACAGAGTCGAAAGCCTTGGCCAGGTCAATGAATACGGCTGCACAGTATTGTTTCTTATCGATGGCGGTTACGATATCGTTTCGGACCTTGAGCGTGGCTGAGGTACACCCATGACCACCTCTGAAACCAGATTGCATAGCGGAGAAGGTACGGTGTGATTCGAAATGGTCGGTAATCGGTTTGTTAACTTGGCTTTCGAAGACCTTAGAAAGACAGGGTAGGATAGATATAGGTCTGCAGCAGTTTGGGTCTAGAGTGTCTCCCCCTTTGAAGAGGGGGATGACCGCAGCTGCTTTCCAATCTTTGGGAATCTCAGACGATTCGAAAGAGAGGTTGAGCAGGCTAACAAAAGGGGTTGCAACAATTTCGGCAGATCATTTTAGAAAGAGAGGGTCCAAATTGTCTAGCCCGGCTGATTTGTAGGGGTCCAGATTTTGCAGCTCTTTCAGAACATCAGCTATCTGGATTTGGGTGAAGAAGAAATGGTGGGGGCTTTGGCGGGTTGCTGTGGAGGGTGCCGGGCAGTTCACCGGGGTAGGGGTAGCCAGGTGGAAAGCTTGGCCAGCCATAGAGAAATCCTCGTTGAAATTCTCAATTACAGTGGATTTATCGGTGGTGACAGTGTTTCCTAGCCTCAGAGCAGGGGGCAGCTGGGAGGAGGTGTTCTTATTCTCCATGGACTTTACAATGTCCCAGAACGTTTTGGAGTTAGTACTACAGCATGCACATTTCTGTTTGAAAAAGCTAGCCTTAGCTTTCCTAACTGCTTGTGGATATTTGTTCCTAACTTCCCTGAAAAGTTGCATATCACGGGGGCTATTCAATGCTATTGCAGAACGCCACAGGATGTTTTTGTGCTGGTCAAGGGCAGACAGATCTGGAGTGAACAAAGGACTATATCTATTCCTAGTTCAACTTTTTTTTAATAAGACATGCTTATTTAAGATGGTGAATAAGGCACTTTTAAAGAATAGCCAGGCATCATCTACTGACGGGATGAGGTCAATGTCATTCCAGGATACCCTGGCCAGGTTGATTAGAAAGGCCTGCTGACAGAAGTTTTTTAGGGAGGGTTTGACAGTGATGAGGGGTAGTCGTTTGGTCGCAGACCCAATACGGATGCAGGCAATGTGGCAGTGATCGTTGAGATCTTTATTGAAAACAGCAGAGCTGTATTTGGAGGGCGAGTTAGTTAGGATGACATCTTTGAGGGTGCCCGTTTTTACGGATTTGGAGTTGTACCTAGTAGGTTCATTGAAAATTTGTGTGAGATTGAGGGCATCAAGCCTGGATTGTAGGATGGCCGGGTGTTAAGCATGTCCCAGTTTAGGTCACCTAGTAGCACGAGCTCAGAAGATAGATGGGGGGGGCAATCAATTCACATATGGTATCACATATGGTATCGAGGGCACAGCTGGGGGCAGAGGGAGGTCTATAGCAAGCGGCATCAGTGAGAGGCTTGTTTCTGGAAAGGTGCATTTTTAGAAGTAGAAGCTCAAATTGTTTGGGTACAGACTTGGATAGTAATACAGAACTCTGCTGGTTATCTTTGCAGTAGATTGCAACACTTCCCTCTTTGGCAGCTCTATCTCAGTTCTATCTATACAGTTGAAGTCGGAAGTTTACATACACCTTGGCCAAATACATTTAAACTCAGCTTTTCACAATTCCTGACAATTAATCCTAGTAAAAATTCCCTGTTTTAGGCCAGTTAGGATCACCATTTTATTTTAAGAATGTGAAATGACAGAATAATAGTAGACATAATGATTTATTTAATATTTTATTTCTAATCATCACATTTCCAGTGGGTCAGAAGTTTACATATAATCAATTAGTATTCGGTAGCATTATTTTTAAATAGTTTAACTTGGGTCAAACGTTTCGGATAGTCTTCCACAGCTTCCCACAATACGTTGGGTGAGTTTTGGCCCATTCCTCTTGACAAAGCTGATGTAACTGAGTCAGGTTTGTAGGCATCCTTGCTCACACACGCTTTTTCAGTTCTGCACACATATTTTATATAGGATTGAGGTCAGTGCTTTGTGATGGCCACTCCAAAACCTTGACGTTGTTGCAACAATGTTGCTTCTATATATCCACGTAATTTTCCATTTTGCCACAACTTTGGAAGTATGCTTGGGGTCAATGTCCTTTTGGAAGACCCATTTGCGACCAAGCTTTAACTTCCTGACTGATGTCTTGAGATGTTGCTTCTATATATCCACGTAATTTTCATTCCTCACGCTGATTTACAGTCCCTCCTGTAGCAAAACACCCCCACAACATGATGCTGCCACCCCGTGCTTCACGGTTGGGATTGTGTTCTTCGGCTTGCAAGCCTTCCCCTTTTTCCTCCAAACATAACGAGGGTCATTATGGCCAAACAGTTCTATTTTTGTTTCATCAGACCAGAGGACATTTCTCCAAAAAGTACAATCTTTGTCCTCATGTGCAGTTGCAAAATGTAGTCTGGCTTTTTATGGCGGTTTTGGAGTGGTGGCTTCTTCCATGTTGAGTGGCCTTTCAGGTTATGTCAATATAGGACTCGTTGTACTGTGGATATAGATACTTGCATCTTCAGGTCCTTTGCTGCTGTTCTGGGATTGATTTGCACTTTTCGCACCAAAGTACGTTCATTTCTAGGAGACAGAACGCTCTCCTTCCTGAGCGGTAAGACGACTGCGTGGTCCCATGGTGTTTATACTTGCGTAGTATTGTACAGATGAACGTGGTACATTCAGGCATTTGGAAAATGCTCCGAAGGATGAACCAGACTTCTGGTCTACAATTTGTTTTTTGAGGTCTTGGCTGATTTTTAAAACATTTCCCATGTCAAGCAAAGAGGCACTGCGTTTGAAGGTAGGCCTTGAAATACATCCACAGGCACACCTCCAATTGACTCAAAATAGGTCAATTAGCCTATCAGAAGCTTCTAAAGCCATGACATAATTTTCTGGAATTTTCCAAGCTGTTTGAAAGCGCAATCAACTTAAGGTTTGTAAACTTCTGACCCACTGGAATTGTGATACAGTGAATTGTAAGTGAAATAATCTGTCTGTGAACAATTTTTGGAAAAATTACTTGTGTCATGCACAAAGTAGATGTCCTAACCGACTTGCAAAAATATAGTTTTTTTAGCAAGAAAAGAAAAACGAGTTCTAATGACTCCAAAATAAGTGTATTCGACATACGACTTCAATTGTATATCCCTCCTTACTACTATCTCCTCTATATCCTACCTTACTACTATATCCTCTATATCCCTCCTTACTACTATATCCTCTATATCCTACCTTACTACTATATCCTCTATATCCCTCCTTACTACTATCTCCTCTATATCCTACCTTACTACTATATCCTCTATATCCCTCCTTACTACTATCTCCTCTATATCCCTCCTTACTACTATCTCCTCTATATCCCTCCTTACTACTATCTCCTCTATATCCCTCCTTACTACTATCTCCTCTATATCCCTCCTTACTACTATCTCCTCTATATCCCTCCTTACTACTATCTCCTCTATATCCCTCCTTACTACTATCTCCTCTATATCCCTCCTTACTACGATCTCCTCTATATCCCTCCTTACTACTATCTCCTCTATATCCTACATACTACTGTCCTCCATATCCTACCTTACTACTGTCCTCTATATCCTACCTTACTACTATCTCCTCTATATCCCTCCTTACTACTATCTCCTCTATATCCTACCTTACTACTATCTCCTCTATATCCCTCCTTACTACTATCTCCTCTATATCCCTCCTTACTACTATCTCCTCTATATCCCTCCTTACTACTATCTCCTCTATATCCTACCTTACTACTGTCCTCTATATCCTACCTTACTACTGTCCTCTATATCCCTCCTTACTACTGTCTCCTCTATATCCCTCCTTACTACTATCTCCTTATTATCCCTCCGTACTACTATCTCCTTATTATCCCTCCTTACTACTATCTCCTCTATATCCCTCCTTACTACTATCTCCTCTATATCCCTCCTTACTACTATCTCCTCTATATCCTGCCTTACTACTGTCCTCCATATCCTACCTTACTACTGTCCTCTATATCCTACCTTACTACTATCTCCTCTATATCCCTCCTTACTACTGTCTCCCCTATATCCTACCTTACTACTATCTCCTCTATATCCCTCCTTACTACTATCTCCTCTATATCCCTCCTTACTACTATCTCCTCTATATCCCTACTTACTACTATCTCCTCTATATCCCTCCTTACTACTGTCTCCTCTATATTCTACATGACTACTGTCTCCCCTACATCCTACCTTAGTACTGTCTTCTATATCCTACCTTACTACTGTCTCCCCTATATTCTACCTTAGTACTGTCCTCTGTATCCTACCTTACTACTGTCTCCCCTATATCCTACCTTACTACTGTCTCCTCTATATCCTACCTTACTACTGTCTCCCCTATATCCCTCCTTACTACTGTCCTCTCTACCTTCCCTACCTCACATAGGGAATGTCCTTGTGACGATGAATGACAAATCTGTCAACTTTACTATACGTTTTGCCACTGCTTATTTGGATGGATTGGCAGGCTCTTTTCCCGAATCAAAAATCAAATCAAATTTTATTCCTCACGCAGAGGAGTTTACAGCAGATATAAAAGGTGTCGTGAAATGCCTGCGTTGTCCTTACTCCACCTTGAGTTGCTTTTACCTCCTCCCATCCTATAATTCCCATGGTAAGGTCAAATCTAAGTGTGTGTGTGCACTCCTTCTGTAAGAGTCACTACAGTTGACCTGAACAGTGTGTGTGTGTGTGTGTGTGTGTGTGTGTGTGTGTGTGTGTGTGTGTGTGTGAAATTGCATGGACTCCTCCATTAGTTCTATGGCCACCGTGTGGTGATGATGATGTTCATATACCATGGCTAAATGACATAACCTTTATCCACTGGATAAAGCAACATGGCATTACTGCTTCTCTGTAATATCTCAATGGTCTTAATGCTCACTTGGGGCCTACTCTTCCTTGACTCTCTCTGCCTCAATGCATGTTGTAAGCAGACTGCCAATGAATAGAGGTGAACTAAGTTGTGAGGAGAATCTGATGACGTTTGACCATGGACTGTTAGCTGATCTTAGATCTGTGTCTAGTAGCAGTTTCTACTTGCAGAAACTGTATGATGCGTTGTTGTCTGGTACAAAACAACAAGTTAATCTCAAATGTCACTCTTTAGGTAAAACGTTGTTCTCCACAAACAAAACAAAAAAACTGTCATGAAAGTCTATGCATCAGCATAACCCTGTGTGTGTAGTGTGTATCTGTGTGTATGTTAATTCCCCAGTGTTTTATTAAAGCCAGAGGCATACCTAGTTCTCCTTACTTTGCAGTTTTTGAAAGTGAATTGTGTAAGGGTTAATCAGCTCCCATTACACCACTCCTCTGTAGATCCAAACATCAGCAGTAGTGAACTAGGAGATCGCTTTTTAAACCCACAACAAGCAGAACAATAACAACACTATCACCCTGTATGCAGCAGGGAGAGACAAGGCCACACACCAACACTATACACCATGTAAATGTTATTTTTATCATCAGCCGCAATGCGTTGAGAGACGTGAGAGTAATTTGAATGGTGTGATTGAACGGACACCTATGTGTGTGTGTGTGTGTGTGTTTGATGAGATGTCTCAGTGATTGGGGGCAAGTGACATGCTGAAATGGTGGTACGTGACTGACAGGCAGTGGTTCACAGTGTTGCCATGCCAACCACATATTTGACATATCAATGGCGAGAGGGTGGGCAGTTGTGTGGCGAGATATTACTGGTAAGGTCAGGGTTGGCCAACGCGGGCAATCACTCTGGCTGTGTGTGTCTGTGTGGGTGTGTGCGTGTGTGTGATTATATCACACCCACTGTGATTATATACATTTAGCTGTCAGATTACCGCTGTTGTTGAACTCTGAAATTACCTTTCGATTCTACTTGTTTTTTTTCTGTAATTAAAAAGAGAAACCATCTCTTCTGTCTGTAATGTGAATTATGTGTTAGGAGGTTTTGATAGGACTGATTACCAGGTCTGATTACCAGGAGTAATTATCAGGTGTAGATACCAGGACTGATTATCAGGACTGATTACCAGGAGTAATTTCCAGGTGTAGATACCAGGACTGATTATCAGGACTGATTACCAGGAGTAATTATCAGGTGTAGATACCAGGACTGATTACCAGGACTGATTACCAGGAGTAATTTCCAGGTGTAGATACCAGGACTGATTATCAGGACTGATTACCAGGAGTAATTACCAGGTGTAGATACCAGGATTGATTACCAGGACTGATTACCAGGAGTAATTACCAGGTGTAGATACCAGGACTGATTATCAGGACTGATTATCAAGAGTAATTACCAGGTGTAGATACCAGTACTGATTACCAGTACTGATTACCAGGACTGATTACCAGGAGTAATTACCAGGTGTAGATACCAGTACTGATTACCAGGACTGATTACCAGGAGTAATTACCAGGTGTAGATACCAGTACTGATTACCAGGACTGATTACCAGGAGTAATTACCAGGTGTAGATACCAGGGCTGATTACCAAGACTGATTACCAGGAGTAATTACCAGGTGTAGATACCAGGGCTGATTACCAAGACTGATTACCAGGAGTAATTACCAGGTGTAGATACCAGGGCTGATTACCAAGACTGACTACCAGGAGTAATTACCAGGTGTAGATACCAGGGCTGATTAGCAGGACTGATTACCAGGACTGATTACCAGGAGAAATTCAGCAGGGAAATTGGACTGAAGCAGAAAAAGACAGGACTGAGTATCATTTCTCCTTGAGTTATGTTCGTTTTTTTAGTTTTGTTAGTTTTGGTAGTTATGTTAGTTATGTTAGTTTGGTTAGTTGTGTTAGTTGTGTTAGTTATGTTAGTTATGTTAGTTATGTTAGTTATGTTAGTTTGGTTAGTTGTGTTAGTTGTGTTAGTTATGTTAGTTATGTTAGTTATGTTAGTTATGTTAGTTATGTTAGTTTGGTTAGTTGTGTTAGTTGTGTTAGTTATGTTAGTTATGTTAGTTATGTTAGTTATGTTAGTTATGTTAGTTTGGTTAGTTGTGTTAGTTGTGTTAGTTATGTTAGTTTTGTTAGATTTGTTAGTTATTATAGTTTTGTTAGATTTGTTAGTTATTATAGTTTTGTTAGATTTGTTTGGGTAATCAACGGAATTTACCAAGAGAGGAGGCAAACAAGCAAGAGGAGTTAGTAATGCTGACTACCCACAGATCTAAAAAGGTACCCCACACACACAACACACACACACACACACACACACACACACACAACACACGCACGCACGCACACGCACGCACACACACACACACACACACACACACACACACACACACACACACACACACACACACACACACACACACACACACACACACACACAAACACACACACACACACAACACACACACACACACACACAAACACACACACACACACACACACGCACGCACGCACGCACACACACACACACACACACACACACACACACACACACACACACACACTGGGTCTAAAGGTATAAGCCACTGATATTTAGACATCACTCATTACCTTACCCGATGACATCAATGCTGCCAAGGCAGAGGGCTAAAGCACAGGAGATAGAAAGAGAGAGAGAGAAAGAAAAAGAGTAGAGAGAGTGAAAGAGAAAGAGAGGGGGGAGAGAAATAAGAGGTAAGAGAGGTAAGAGGTAAGAGAGAGAGAGAGAGAGAGAGAGGGGGAGAGAGAGAGAGGGAGGGGAGAGAGGGGAGGAGAGGGAGAGAGAGGGGGGGAGAGAGGTGGGGGGGGGAGAGGGCGAGTGAGGGTTAAGAAAAGGGATATCAACCACTCCATTGGAGACAATGAGAGAGGTTATTGGAGCTTGTAAGTTTTCTCATAAGAGTCATGGATCTAGCTGTGAGAATACAGGTGTGATGGTGTTCTGCTGCTGCCATACATTATTAAGTGGGGTTAGGCAGATGGAGGCACTTCCCCTCATCCTCCATTCTGATTATTGTTCGTCAAGTGATGCATAGTGTCTGGTGGTTTCACTACATCTATGAGTGTGTCTGTGCACGTGTGTGTTAGTGTGTGTCTATGCAAGTGTGTGTAGACACACACTATGTGAGTCTGTGCCAGTGAGTGTTAGTGTGTGTCTGTGTGTGTCTGTGAACGTGGGTTTCATTGGGTGTCTGTCTGTGTCTGTGCATGTGTGTTAGTGGGTGTTTGTGTGTGTTAGTGTGTGTCTATGTGCGTCCGTGCCAGTGTGTGTTAGTGTGTGTCACATGACTATTATTGTGTGGTGGTTTGAGGCCAGCTCTCTGCTGTCAGCTCGTTTGTCTTCATCATGAAGAGGAGAGATATTACTCTCTAATTACTGTCAACATCATGGATACACACACAAACACCTACAGACACCTACAGGCGCACACATACACACACACACACACACACACACACACACACACACACACACACACACACACACACACACACACACACACACACATACACACTCACACTCACACTCACACTCACACTCACACTCACACTCACACTCACACTCACACTCACACTCACACACAACTTACCTGTAATCTATGCTGACAGCTAAAACACACACAGCCAAACAAATATGCACCTGCAGGCATAAAAATGCACTCTGAATCTCATTCACTCACACCTTCATTTACCTTCTACCAGATACAGTGGAAATGCAGGTATCAGGTATTAGGCCTGATAACCACCTACCTACCTACCTGTCTGTCTGTCTGTCTGTATGGGTAGTATTTAACCTGAAGAACACTATGTTTTCACTGAGAGTACGAGTGGAAGAAATAATTAATTGTAAATGAGCACAATAACACAACATTTTTCAGCCTACTGGGACAGCCACACTATAGTTATATACATGATCCTGTAGCAGGGTTCCCCAACTGGTGGGACGCGGGCCGAATTTGGACCACGGGATTTTAAAAATGGTCCTTAAAGTTTTCTGAACAACAAAATTAAATACATTTTTTTTTTCATTGTTAGACGTAAAAGACTGTAAAAACACCAGGAAATCTGTTCCAAAGTTTTCCCACGGATAATAGAGGGACATGTGGTCCTACACAAATCTGAAAATGGTTTGAAATTATAGTTTTACAAAAATATTATATCTGTTTGAGATTCTTGCTGTCAATGTGCAGTTTACAAATGATTTGTAATTGTGTTCTAGCCCCCCAACCACCCACTCAAGAAAAACCTCCCACGGCTGAATCTACAGTAGTTGATGACCCCCGTCCTATGAAATACAACGACCCGCCCTCCTTCCCACACCCTACCGTAGTTTCAGGTGACATCTCTCAGGTATCCAACGTTCAAGAGGGCGTTAAAATCATACTGGTTAAGAGATCAAATGACAAACACACCTCAGACTGATTTCCTGAGCTCCCTATCTTGTTAATTGATAACGGCTTCGTTCATCAGTGCCTTTACTTTCCTCAGTGAGATCTATCACGTCTTTCCCTCTTTTTTTTCTCCTCCAACCTTCTTCTTCTCTTCCTCCTCCTCTTCCTCCTCCTCTTCCTCCTCCTCCTCCTCCTCACAGCCGCATTGGAAGAAACGAGCAATGTGAATGAAAAGATGAGTGCAGTAAGGAGAAGTTGAGGCATTGATTGTTATTGTTAATAAGGTGTGCACTCACTACTGTAAGTCGCTTTGGATAAGAGTGTCTTCTAAATGACTCACATGTAAATGTGTATATACATTGGATGAAAGGGATATGTGCCCTGGAGAGGAGAATAAGTCGAATGCACCAATGTTTACCTATTCAATTGTATGCAAGGTTTTATGCTGTTTTAACCTTTTACGGCAGTGGGCTAAATCAGGGTTACACAGTGTTTCTTGGTAGTCTTAAACAAATCTACTTAGATTTTTTTTTTTACATCTCACACACATAGTTATGGGGCTTAAAGAAAAGACATCTGTAGCATTTATTTTATTTATTTAACTAGGTGTAGGAGCAGTGGGTTAACTGCCTTGTTCAAGGGCAGAACGACATATTTTCACCTTGTCAGCTCAGGGATTCAATCTAGCAACCTAGCAACCTACCTGCCGCCCCATGCCATGTCACAAAATAGAGTTGAAATGTATTCAATTTTGAGTTTACGTCCCAATATGACACTTAATATACACAGAATAAGACTGAAATATAAATTGTTTGACATAGAAACATGCAAAATATGAATCAAATTCAGCCCATGAGGACACTAGGTCATTTGACTGCAGGATATGTTTAATTATAAACTGGTTGGTTCGAGCCCTGAATGCCGAATGGCTGACAGCCGTGATATATCACACCGTATATTGGTCATATGCCACTGTTTAATTTTAATTATGGAAGTTTTTCAATGTATTTTATACTGTAGTTTATACACCATTTGAAGTGTATATACGGTACTTAGGTTGGATCAGGAAGCTGTGTTCGCTTCATTATCTCTTTCCTGAGGATGGAAATAGTGATTTACACCTTTGGAAATGACTTTTTCTTATCTTCGATTTACCTTTTCCGCTTTACTGCTGTCGGGGTCAGAGAGTACTTTGTTTTATCATTGCTAAAGCTCTTTTCCTAACCCGGTCTAAAACTAGATTTATAATCTCTACTATATGGACACCTTTATCTACAATAGGACTTAGGTCATAGGTATCTGACACATTGAATTTATTCAAACCCGTCAGCCACAGAGAAATTGCCATTCCTACATGACATTTTGTTTTAGAATGGTCCAATAAGGAATTCTAACCTGAGATACGCACAATTAAATGAAAGCTTTGTGCAAATCTTCCATGTTTGTCAGTGCATGACTTAAGCAAAAGTATGGTCTTATTAAGAGATTGCTCAAGTTTGAGTGCAATGAAAAGTTCAGTAATTTAAATGGAAGATTATTTAAGGGTAACTAGCACATGATCGTAAACCGAGAATATAACCCCAGAATCAGTACCTTGTCAGTAGAAAGGCCCGAGGTGAAAGATATGAAACTATTAACATAAAAATGAGGTATCCAATGCCCAATTACACCAAAACAACTATATTCTGTATATTCTGTCAGTGGTTCCAAAATTTCAGAAGAGTTTATAAATGTTTTAAAAGGTAATCCAAAATATAATGCATTGACTGTCCCCAACCTGAATGCCCATCATCAGACTGTAGAGAATCTATAATTTATACCATGTATAATTTATAATATGTATAATTTAGACTGAAGTCCTATCTCTTTGTTATGCTAAAACTGCAATCTCCAGAGAGACACCCTCTGATGTTAATTATTCATTATACTACATCTATTGGTGGTCCGAGAACTTAGTGATGGACAGAGGACCTAGTGGGGGACCAAGTGATGGACAGAGGATCTAGAGGTGGACCTAGTGGTGGACAGAGGACCTAGTGGTGGACAGAGGACCTAGTGGTGGACAAAGGACCTAGTGGGGGACCAAGTGGTGGACAGAGGACCTAGTGGTGGACAAAGGACCTAGTGGTGGACCTAGTGGTGGACAGAGGACCTAGTGGTGGACCTAGTGGTGGACCAAGTTGGGGACCTAGTGGGGGACCAAGTGGTGGACAGAGGACCTAGTGGTGGACCTAGTGGTGGACAAAGGACCTAGTGGTGGACCTAGTGGGGGACCTAGTGGTGGACCAAGTGGGGGACCTAGTGGGGGACCAAGTGGTGGACAGAGGACCTAGTGGTGGACCTAGTGGTGGACAAAATACCTAGTGGTGAACCTAGTGGTGGACCAAGTGGGGGACCTAGTGGTGGACCAAGTGGGGGACCTAGTGGTGGGCCAAGTGGGGGACCTAGTGGTGGACCAAGTGGGGGACCTAGTGGGGGACCAAGTGGTGGACAAAGGACCTAGTGATGGACCTAGTGGTGGACAAAGGACCTAGTGGTGGACCTAGTGGGGGACCAAGTGGTGGACAGAGGACCTAGTGGTGGACCTATTGATGGACCAAGTGGGGGACCTAGTGGTGGACCTAGTGGTGGACAAAGGACCTAGTGATGGACAGAGGACCTAGTGGTGGACAGAGGCTCTAGTGGTGGATAAAGGACCTAGTGGTGGACCTAGTGGTGGACAGAGGACCTAGTGGTGGACCTAGTGGTCGACCTAGTGGTGGACCAAGTGGGGGACCTAGTGGGGAACCAAGTGGTGGACAGAGGACCTAGTGGCGGACCTAGTGGTGGACAAAGGACCTAGTGGTGGACCTAGTGGGGGACCTAGTGGTGGACCAAGTGGGGGACCTAGTGGGGGACCGAGTGGTGGACAGAGGACCTAGTGGTGGACCTAGTGGTGGACAAAGGACCTAGTGGTGGACCTAGTGGTGGACCCAGTGGGGGACCTAGTGGGGGACCAAGTGGTGGATAGAGGACCTAGTGGTGGACCTAGTGGTGGACAAAGGACCTAGTGGTGGACCAAGTGGTGGACAGAGGACCTAGTGGGGGACCTATTGATGGACCAAGTGGGGGACCTAGTGGTGGACCTAGTGGTGGACAGAGGACCTAGTGGTGGACCTAGTGGTGGACAAAGGACCTAGTGGTGGACAGAGGACCTAGTGGTGGACAGAGGCTCTAGTGGTGGATAAAGGACCTAGTGGTGGACAGAGGTCATAGAGGTGGACAGAGGACCTAGTGGTGGACAGAGGCTCTAGTGGTAGACAGAGTACCTAGTGGTGGATAAAGGACCTAGTGGTGGACAGAGGTCGTAGTGGCGGACCTATTGGTAGACAGAGAATCTAGTGGTGGATAAATGACCTATTGGTAGACAGAGGCTCTAGTGGTGGATAAAGGACATATTGGTAGACAGAGAATCTAGTGGTGGACCTAGGACTTAGTGGTGGACAGAGGACCTAGTGGTGGACAGAGGGCCGAGAGGTGGACAGAGGGCCTAGACGTGGACAGAGGACCTGGTGGTGGACCTAGTGGGGGACCTAGGACCTAGTGGTGGACAGAGGGACAGGTGGTGGACAGAGGACCTAGTGGTGGACAGAGGGCCAGATGGTGGACAGGGGCCCTAGTGTTGGACCTAGTGGTGGACAAAGGACCTAGTGGTGGACCTAGTGGGGGACCTAGGACCTAAAGGTGGACAGAGGGACATGTGGTGGACAGAGGACCTAGTGGTGGACAGAGGGCCAGATGGTGGACAGGGGCCCTAGTGTTGGACCTAGTGGTGGACCTATGACCTAGTGGTTGAAAGGGGACCTAGTGGTGGACAAAGGACCTAGTGGTGGAACTAGTGGTGGACTGAGAACCTAGTGGTGGACAAATGACCTAGTGGTGGACCTCGGACCTAGTGGTGGACAGAGGGCCAGGTGGTGGACAGGGGACCTAGGACCTAGTGGTGGAAAGAGGACCAAGTGGTGGACCAAGGGCCAGGTGGTGGACAGAGGACCTAGTGGAGGACCTAGGACATAGTGGTGAAAAGAGGACCTCGTTGTGGACCAAGGACCTAGTGGTGGACACAGGACCTAGTGGTGGACAGAGGACCTAGTGGCTGACCCAGAACCTAGTGGCTGACCCAGAACCTAGTGGTGGATCTTGAACCAAGTGGTGGACCTAGTGGTGGACAAAGGACCTAGTGGTGGACAGAGGACCTAGTTGTTAACCTAGTGGTGGACAAAATACCTACTTCTTGACCTAGGACATAGTAGTTGACAGAGGACATAGTGGTGGACAGAGGACCTAGTGGTGAACAGAGGACCTAGTGGTGGACAGAGGACCTAGTGGTGGACCTAGGACCTAGTGGTGGACCAAGACCCTAGTGGTGGATCTAGTGGTGGATCTAGTGGTGGACCTAGTGGTGGATCTAGGACCTAGTGGTAGACCTGGTGGTGGACCTAGTGGTGAGCCTGGTGGTAGACCTAGTGATAGTCCTGGTGGTGGACCTAGTGGTGGACTTAGTGGTGGACCTAGTAGTATTCCAAGTGGTGTACCTAGGACCTAGTTGTGAACCTAGTGGTGGACCTAGTGGTGGATCTGGTGGTGGACCTAGTGGTGTACCTAGGACCTAGTTGTGAACCTAGTGGTGGACCTAGTGGTGGATCTGGTGGTGGACCTAGTGGTGAACCTAGTGGTGGACATAGTGGTGGATCTAGTGGTGGACCTAGTGGTGGACCTAGTGGTGGACCAAGGACCTAGTGGTGGACCTAGTGTAGGACATAGTGGTGGACATAGTGGTGGACCAAGTGGTGGACACGAGGACCTAGTGGGGGACTTAGTGGTGGACTGAGGACCTAGTGGTGGACCTATAGTTGGCCCTAATGGTGGCCCTAGCGGTGGACCTAGGACCTAGTGGTGAACCTAGTGGTGGACCTGGTGGTGGACCTAGTGGAGACCTAGTGGTGGACCTAGTGGTGGACCTAGTGGTGGATCTAGGTCCTAGTGGTAGACCTGGTGGTGGACCTAGTGGTGGACCTAGTTGTGGACCTAGTGGTAGACCTAGTGGTAGACCTGGTGGTGGACCTAGTGGTGGACCTAGGGGTAGACCTAGTTGTAGCCCTAGTGGTGTACCTAGTGGTGACCTAGTGGTGGACCTAGTGGTAGACCTAGTAGTAGCCCTAGTGGTGTACATAGTGGTGGATCTAGTAGTGGACCTAGTGGTGGATCTAGTGGTGGGTCTAGTGGTGGACCTAGTGGTGGACATAGTGGTGGACCTAGTGGTAGACCTAGTTGTAGCCCTAGTGGTGTACCTAGTGGTGGGTCTAGTGGTGGACCTAGTGGTGGACATAGTGTTGGACCTAGTGGTGGACCTAGTGGTGGACCTAGTGGTGGACCTTGGGGTGGACAGAGGTTCTAGAGGTGGACCTAGTGGTAGACGTAGGTGGACATACAAACACGCAGGCATGTATTCACACATAGAAATACACATGCATGCCTACACACCCACACACTCACGCACACACACTTCTTCACTCCATGTGTAATGCCAATGTCAGACGCCGGCCTTGATTTCAGCCGACGGATTCTAGCCGTTTGCCAATCCCACATTGAAAATGTTTTGAAAGGGTTTGGATGAAATACGGAATTGGACTTGCCAATCAGACATATAGTTTAATGAGATGGAATAGGTGTGGAAATATCTATGATTCAAATGACTGAGTCTACGGAAATGCATATGATTAGTGAATACACAGGTGATTAGGAAGCTGTCAAGATATCAATCTCTCCCAGTCCTTGACCTGCTCCTTCTGCAGCACTGGTTGTTCTGAGATGTGTTTTATTGGTTGCTTTAGATGAGTGTGGTTGTGTTGTGAGAATATTGTGATTATGACCAGGAAGTTTTCTGGCCCCTTGGCCTCTACACAGGGACTGTGAGGATATTGTGATTATGACCAGGAAGTTTTCTGGCCCCTTGGCCTCTACACAGGGACTGTGAGGATATTGCAGTGACATGGCATCGGTTCTCATGTGCTCAGGTCATAATGCCTACTGAGCCATACAGGACATTTGCTCAGTGGGCCTTGAACATATTCACACATTAATACATGTGTGTGTGTGTGTGTGTGCGTACTTGCACGCATGTGTTTGTGTGTGAATGTGTGCAAGGCCCACTGAGCAAATGTCCTGTATGCAAATATCCTATTCGCAAAACATCCTGTATGCAAATGTCCTCCACACACACACGGGTACTCTTCAGTGTTCTCTGGACACCTGTTCATTATCTCTCTCTGTGGGTAGCAGTTTCCTGCCATCTTGTCACATTCCCTTCACCTGTGTGTTTGTGTGTATATTATAAGTAGTGATGGGTCTTTCGCAAATGAGTCGGCTCTTGTAGGTGAATGTTGAGAGCCGGCTAGCATATCAGAAGAGCCAAATCTATTTATAAAAATATAAAAAATGTAGATATGAATAATCAAAACATTTAAATGAATAGAATTAACTAATTCAAAGAATGAAAAAATAATAAAATAATATAGGCCTAAGTGCTCAAGCGCACACGTTCGTTCCAAAGATGGTGAGAGAGGGCCGAGCCAACTCTCACAGTGACACACTTAGCAGCCGAGGAGAGGGAGGAAGGACAGCTGTGAAAACAACAGCTGGAAAATGAGTCGGAAGCAAAGTAGCATTTGGATGCATTTTAATAATGTAGACAATGTTAGAGCACAGTGTAGAATTTGCCAAAACAAAATCTCATATAAAGCTGGTTCCTCGCACAACCTACACCGGCATATGTGCACTGTGCACCCAACTGTGAAGCTATCTGTAGCGGAGCTTCGAGAAACTAGCGGGCCTGCTAGTGATAGTGGTGGAGCCAGAACCTCCACACATGGAGATGTATCCACTCAGTCAAGTAGGCCTGCTAGTGATAGTGGTGGAGATGTATCCACTCAGTCAAGTAGGCCTGCTAGTGATAGTGGTGGAGATGTATCCACTCAGTCAAGTAGGCCTGCTAGTGATAGTGGTGGAGATGTATCCACTCAGTCAAGTAGGCCTGTTAGTGATAGTGGTGGAGATGTATCCACTCAGTCAAGTAGGCCTACTCCGTGACCCACAGCAACACAGTCTTCTATGGACCAGTTTATGCCAAAGTCTATGTCTGTAGCAAAACAAGCCTAACAAGCACTTATTCCACAACTGTACGAGAGCACACAGGCTTCTGTGCGGGAAAGAGTCCAAAAAGCTACTGCAGTTTGCCTTACCACTGACTGCTGGACATCAAGGGTAACCACTTCTTACATGTCTGTTATATGACACTTCTTAGAAGATTTTTCCGATGTCTAGCTGTCTTCTGGACTGCTTTGAGTTCAGCAACAGACACACGTCAGAGAACTTGGCAGAGGAACTGTTGAGAGTGGACAGAGAATGGCAAGTAGATGGAAAAGTGGTCTGTTGTGTTAGCAACAATACAAGCTAACATCACCAAAGGCGTGAAAATGTTCAAATGGTCCCATCATCCCTGTCTTGCCCACACAATCAACCTGATTAAAGAAATGCACTGAAGGTGATGAAGGCCACTGTGGACAAAGTGAAAGCAGCTGTGGAATACTTCCACAGGAGCACAGTGGGTGCTGAAAAATGTAAGTATTCACAATGCCAGATGGGGACGCCTGAGCTGAGGCCTAAACAAGACTGCACTATTGGAATTCAACATTTTATATATTGAAGTGGTTTCTTGAGTCAGACGATGCCATCATTTCTACCCTGGCCATTGTCAATGCACCTGTTGATGCTCTGACCAAAGAGGAATGGGAGGTGGTGGAGGAGGTGTGCAGAGTCCTGTTGATGCTCTGACCCATGAGGAATGGGAGGTGGTGGAGGAGGTGTGCAGAGTCCTTGAACCCTTTGAGCAGGTCACTGTGGAGATCAGGGGAGAGAGGTACAGTAAGCAGTTATTACTACATCATTATTTAATCCAGTATTATATATGTATATGAGCAGTAGATGAGAATGTAGTATCAGTAGAGAAAACATGAACCTGAACTAATAAGTTACTGTTCTCTCTTTTCAGCTATGTGACAGCCTCAAAAATGATACTCCTGTGTAAGGGTCTGCAGCGAATCACAGCCAGCCGTCAGAGAGAAGCAAATGTAACCACAGGACATGTGACAGAGTTGGACACCCTATGTTCATCAATGGACAGAAAGTTCAACAGAATGGAATATAATCACGTGCTTACAGAAACCGCTGCACTTGACCACAGGCTTAAAAAGTTAGCCTTCAGTGATGCCAGAGCGATTGATGAGGCACTTCATAGAATAACCTCAGCAGCAGGGAGGGACAGCCCCAGCAGTCAGTTGGCTCAGGCACCGGGGCAACAGGAAGAAGAGGGATCAGATGGAGCAGAAGCACCAGCAGTAGTGCCACAAACGTCTGCTGTTCGGATGCTGTTTGACGAGAGAGCAACTGTGGATGCAGCACGAAGGAATCCCTCAGCAGATGTCATAATGGAGATCCGATCCTATTTGGAGGAGCCCCTCCCCCAAAGATCTGCAGATCCTCTGAGCTGGTGGAAGAGCAAGGCCTCTGTCTACCCACGGCTTACTAAAGTCATGGAGACTCTGCATAGTGGGCACATTCTCAAAAATGGGACAAACAATTAATGAGAGAAGAAACCTCGAAATCCAGCCCCTCGAAATTGAGGCAGCTTGCATTTCTGACTGCAAATCTCTCGTAAAAGCTAAATATGGTCAGCATTTCTGTGTGCTGCTGGTTATAACATGGCAATAAAGAAGAGAGGGAGAAAAGAGGGACCAGTTTAATGTCTTAAGTGGGATGCTGCAGTTTTACACATTGTTATTTATTTGTCTTTGTTTATCTTTATATGCACTTTGTTTATATACATTACAAAGTTATACTTTAATAACTGCAAATATACAACGCCAGTCTTTTTCATAACAAACCAATGCATTTTTAAATACATTGTGGTTAAGGTAGAGTATGATTTCATTTAATGTTAATCAGAATTGTTTTAACACCAATCAGAGTCAAACTGTTTGACTTGAAAAAAAGAGAGATTTTTTTTTTTTAAAGAGCCGTTTGGGAGCCAAAAGAGGCGTCTCACTGAAAAGAGCCGTTTGGGAGCCAAAAGAGGCGTCTCACTGAAAAGAGCCGTTTGGGAGCCAAAAGAGCCGTCTCACTGAAAAGAGCCGTTTGGGAGCCAAAAGAGCCGTCTCACTGAAAAGAGCCGGTTGGGAGCCAAAAGAGCCGTCTCGCTGAAAAGAGCCGGACTGCCCATCACTAATTATAAGTGTTTGATGAGATTGAATCGAGGATAAATCAGTGTGCTCTTTCTCTTCCCTGTGGGGCTCGTGAATGTGTGTGTCTGTGTTTGTGTTTGTTCTTGTGTGTGTTCCCCCCATGGTTCTACGCTATCCCATGATTGTCTAGGTATGTCCAATAATTCAACGATGTAAAGCACATTAGTACAATAAACGTATGTCTAACTCTCTTTTTATATGTCACAACTACTATTCCTAATGTCTACAATCTACTAGCTAGTTGAATCTTGTGAATGGTGTGCTGGGAGAAACTAGAGCTGAACCCTTACAGGATTTCAGTCTGAGATTTAACACTCAGTGTTCAGCTCAGAGCACATGAACCCATTTTACTGTCCAAAAAGGGAATCAGGGGTGTAGAGGATCATTCATCCTTCGCTTAGGTCTGAGAGACTCTTCACTCTTAGAAACAAGGTTTACAAAAGGGTTATCTGGATGTTTCCAGGTAGGACCATTTTGGGTTCCATGTAGAACCCTTATTATGAAAGGTTCTACCTGGACCCAAAATGGTTATTCTACCTGCAACCAAAAAGGGTTCTTCAAAGGGTTCTCCTATGGGACAGAGTTCTCCTATGGGATCAGTCGAATAACCCTAAAAGGTTCTAGATAGCACCAGAGTGTAGCAGATCTTCACATGTTCTGTCCTATACAACACAGCATGCTCATAGACAGTTAGACGACGGCACGTCCACAGCAGGTGCATGCTCATGGACAGGTAGACACAGCAGGTGCATGCTCATGGACAGGTAGACACAGCAGGTGCATGCTCATGGACAGGTAGACACAGCAGGTGCATGCTCATGGACAGGTAGATACAGCAGGTGTATGCTCATGGACAGGTAGACACAGCAGGTGCATGCTCATGGACAGGTAGATACAGCAGGTGCATGCTCATGGACAGGTAGACACAGCAGGTGCATGCTCATGGACAGGTAGACACAGCAGGTGCATGCTCATGGACAGGTAGACACAGCAGGTGCATGCTCATGGACAGGTAGACACAGCAGGTGCATGCTCATGGACAGGTAGACACAGCAGGTGCATGCTCATGGACAGGTAGATACAGCAGGTGTATGCTCATGGACAGGTAGACACAGCAGGTGCATGCTCATGGACAGGTAGATACAGCAGGTGCATGCTCATGGACAGGTAGACACAGCAGGTGCATGCTCATGGACAGGTAGACACAGCAGGTGCATGCCCATGGACAGGTAGACACAGCAGGTGCATGCTCATGGACAGGTAGACACAGCAGGTGCATGCCCATGGACAGGTAGACACAGTATGTGCATGCTCATGGACAGGTAGACACAGCAGGTGCATGCTCATGGACAGGTAGACACAGCAGGTGCATGCTCATGGACAGGTAGACACAGCAGGTGCATGCTCATGGACAGGTAGACACAGCAGGTGCATGCTCATGGACAGGTAGACACAGCAGGTGCATGCTCATGGACAGGTAGACACAGCAGGTGCATGCTCATGGACAGGTAAACACAGCAGGTGCATGCTCATGGACAGTTAGACAACGACACATCAACAGCAGGTGCATGCTCATGGACAGGTAGACACAGCAGGTACATGCGCATGGACAGGTAGACACAGCAGGTGCATGCTCATGCACAGGTAGACACAGCAGGTGCATGCTCATGGACAGGTAGACACAGTATGTGCATGCTCATGGACAGCCATGCATTTTTAAACACCAACCATAATTTGCAAAACTTATTTTTTTCCTTTTCTCTTTTGTTTATCAAAGTTAGCAGAAATATGGAGGTTTGTGAGGCTGTCAAGATATTATAAGGTAGACGTGTGCATCTGTGTGTGCATGTGTGTGTGTGCGTGTGTGTGTGTGTGTGTGTGTGTGTGTGTGTGTGTGTGTGTGTGTGTGTGTGTGTGTGTGTGTGTGTGTGTGTGTGTGTGTGTGTGTGTGTGTGTGTGTGTGTGTGTGTGTGTGTGTGTGTGTGTGTGTGTGTGCATTTAAAATGAGAGGGGCTCAGCGAAGCCAAAGCTAAAGCCCAGTGTCAGTGATTTGAATAAAACCTGAGTGTCTCTCCTCCTTCTTAAATAAATGTCCCTGCTGTCTCATACAGGTGCATGTATTATTAATACCTAGCCCGCTGAAGAGGGTGTGAAACATGCATTAAGATCCAGCCCCACTTCTTAGGGATAGGGGGCAGTATTCGGAGGTTTGGATGACTGAGGTGCCCGAAGTAAACTGCTTGTTACTCAGGCCCAGAAGCGAGGATATGCATATGCATGGTATTATCGGATGGAAAACACTCTACAGTTCATAAAACTGTTAATATAATGCCTGTTACTATAACAGAACTGATTTGGCAGGCGAAACCCAGAGGAAAATCCATCTAGGATTTTTTTCTTTGCGGTCATTGGAATTTCAAATAAATTTCTATGGGGAAGCTGGAATTTTAGCACCCAGATTGCAGTTCCTATGGCTTCCACTAGATGTCAACAGTCTTTAGAAATTGTTCAATGTTTTTTGTTTTAAATAAAGATGTAGTCACACTCTTTCTAAGTGTCACTCTGATGGACTCCAGTCTTTTGGTGAGTGTGAATGAGAGTGCGCTCCTCGTTGTTTTCTCCGGTATTGGAAACAGCTTATTCCGTCTTAAATTTGATAGATTATTTACATTTCAAGGTACCTGAGGTTGGATTAGAAACGTTGTTTGAAATGTTTGGATTTATTATATCCTTTGTTGGCATGTTGGGCGAGTTGGAAACGGTGTATTTCGGACTCAAACACGCCAAATAAACAGACATTTTTGGGATATAACCTTGTCGATGACTTTATCGAAAAAGAACGACCATTCATTGTGTAACTGAGACCTTTGGGATTGCAAAAACATTAAGATCTTCATAGGATAAGTGATTTATTTTAGTGCTATTTCTGTCTTTGATGCTTTTGTATGTGTATCTGTCCTCAGATAATTGCATGGTATGCTTTCGCTGTAAAGCCTTTTTGAAATCTGAAAAAGCGGCTGGCTTAACAAGAAGTTCATCTTTAAGCCGATGTATTACACTTGTATTTTTTATTAATGTTTTTTATGACTATTTCTGTATTTTGAATTCGGCTCTCTGCAATTTCACCGGATGTTGTCGACGTGGGTCGCCAGCGGAAAGCCTGCGCCAGAAAGGTTTTAATATCCAGCTCCACTGAATCAAATCAAATCAAAATCAAATCAAATCAAATCAAATGTATTTATATAGCCCTTCGTACATCAGCTGATATCTCAAAGTGCTGTACAGAAACCCAGCCTAAAACCCCAAACAGCAAGCAATGCAGGTGTAGAAGCACGGTGGCTACGAAAAACTCCCTAGAAAGGCGAAAGGAGAAAGGAGTCATCATGTCAGGTAGTCCTGGGGCATGGTCCTAGGGCTCAGGTCTTCCTAGAGAGAGAAAGAAAGAGAGAATTAGAGAGAGCATATGTGGGGTGGCCAGTCCTCTTCTGGCTTTGCCGGGTGGAGATTTTAACAGAACATGGCCAAGATGTTCAATGTTCATAAATGACCAGCATGGTCGTATAATAATAAGGCAGAACAGTTTAAACTGGAGCAGCAGCACGGTCAGATGGACTGGGGACAGCAAGGAGTCATCATGTCAGGTAGTCCTGGGGCATGGTCCTAGGGCTCAGGTCCCCTGAGAGAGAGAAAGAAAGAGAGAAGGAGAGAATTAGAGAATGCACACTTAGATTCACACAGGACACCGAATAGGACAGGAGAAGTACTCCAGATGTAACAAACTGACCCTAACCCCCCGACACATAAACTACAGCAGCATAAATACTGGAGGCTGAGACAGGAGGGGTCAGGAGACACTGTGGCCCCATCCGAGGACACCCCCGGACAGGGCCAAACAGGAAGGATATAACCCCACCCACTTTGCCAAAGCACAGCCCCCACACCACTAGAGGGATATCTTCAACCACCAACTTACCATCCTGAGACAAGGCTGAGTATAGCCCACAAAGATCTCTGCCATGGCACAACACAAGGGGGGGCGCCAACCCAGACAGGATGACCACATCAGTGAATCAACCCACTCAGGTGACGTCTCTGACATGGGTAGGCAGACTGTTCCATAAAAATTGAGCTCTATAGGAGAAAGCCCTGCCTCCAGCTGTTTGCTTAGAAATTTTAGGGACAATTAGGAGGCCTGCGTCTTGTGACCGTAGCGTACGTGTAGGTATGTACGGCAGGACCAAATCAGAGCGATAGGTAGGAGCAAGCCCATGTAATGCTTTGTAGGTTAGCAGTAAAACCTTGAAATCAGCCCTTGCTTTGACAGGAAGCCAGTGTAGAGAGGCTAGCACTGGAGTAATATGATCAAATTTTTGGGTTCTAGTCAGGATTCTAGCAGCCGTATTTAGCACCAACTGAAGTTTATTTAGTGCTGTATCCGGGTAGCCAGAAAGTAGAGCATTGCAGTAGTCTAACCTAGAAGTGACAAAAGCATGGATACATTTTTCTGCATCCTTTTTGGACAGAAAGTTTCTGATTTTTGCAATGTTACGTAGATGGAAAAAAGCTGTCCTTGAAATGGTCTTGATATGTTCTCCAAAAGAGAGATCAGGGTCCAGAGTAACGCCGAGGTCCTTTACAGTTTTATTTGAGACGACTGTACAACCATTAAGATTAATTGTCAGATTCAACAGAAGATCTCTTTGTTTCTTGGGACCTAGAACAAGCATCTCTGTTTTGTCTGAGTTTAAAAGTAGAAAGTTTGCAGCCATCCACTTCCTTATGTCTGAAACACATGCTTCTAGCAAGGGCAATTTTGGGGCTTCACCATGTTTCATTGAAATGTACAGCTGTGTGTCATCTGCATAGCAGTGAAAGTTAACATTATGTTTTTGAATAACATCCCCAAGAGGTAAAATATATAGTGAAAACAATAGTGGTCCTAAAACGGAACCTTGATTTCGGAACACCGAAATTTACAGTTGATTTGTCAGAGGACAAACCATTCACAGAGACAAACTGATATCTTTCCGACTTTCCGTGTAGACCAATTTGGGTTTCCAATCTCTCCAAAAGAATGTGGTGATCGATGGTATCAAAAGCAGCACTAAGGTCTAGGAGCACGAGGACAGATGCAGAGCCTCGGTCCGATGCCATTAAAATGTCATTTACCACCTTCACAAATGCCGTCTCAGTGCTATGATGGGGTCTAAAACCAGACTGAAGCATTTCGTATACATTGTTTGTCTTCAGGAAGGCAGTGAGTTGCTGCGCAACAGCCTTTTCTAAAATTTTTGAGAGGAATGTAAGATTCGATATAGGCCGATAGTTTTTTATATTTTCTGGGTCAAGGTTTGGCTTTTTCAAGAGAGGCTTTATTACTGCCACTTTTAGTGAGTTTGGTACACATCCGGTGGATCCGGTGGATTTATTATGTTCAACATAGGAGGGCCAAGCACAGGAAGCAGCTCTTTCAGTAGTTTAGTTGGAATAGGGTCCAGTATGCAGCTTGAAGGTTTAGAGGCCATGATTATTTTCATCATTGTGTCAAGAGATATAGTACTAAAACACTTGAGCGTCTCTCTTGATCCTCGGTCCTGGGAGAGTTGTGCAGACTCAGGACAACTGAGCTTTGAAGGAATACGCAGATTTAAAGAGGAGTCCGTAATTTGCTTTCTAATAATCATAATCCTTTCCTCAAAGATGTTCATGAATTTATCACTGCTGAAGTGAAAGTCATCCTCTCTTGGGGAATGCTGCTTTTTAGTTAGCTTTGCGACAGTATCAAAAAGGAATGTTGGATTGTTCTTATTTTCCTCAATTAAGTTAGAAAAATAGGATGATCGAGCAGCAGTAAGGGCTCTTCGGTACTGCATGGTACTGCCTTTCCAAGCTAGTCGGAAGACTTCCAGTTTGGTGTGGCGCCATTTCCGTTCCAATTTTCTGGAGGCTTGCTTCAGAGCTCGGGTATTTTCTGTGTACCAGGGAGCTAGTTTCTTATGAGAAATGTTTTTAGTTTTTAGGGGTGCAACTGCATCTAGGGTATTACGCAAGGTTAAATTGAGTTCCTCAGTTAGGTGGTTAACTGATTTTTGTCCTCTGGCGTCCTTGGGTAGACAGAGGGAATCTGGAAGGACATTAAGGAATCTTTGTGTTGTCTGTGAATTTATAGCTCAACTTTTGAAGCTCCTTGGTTGGGGTCTGAGCAGATTATTTATTGCAATTGCAAACGTAATAAAATGGTGGTCCGATAGTCCAGGATTATGAGGAAAAACATTAAGATCCACAACATTTATTCCATGGGACAAAACTAGGTCCAGCGTATGACTGTGACAGTGAGTGGGTCCAGAGACATGTTGGACAAAACCCACTGAGTCGATGATGGCTCCGAAAGCCTTTTGGAGTGGGTCTGTGGACTTTTCCATGTGAATATTAAAGTCACCAAAGATTAGAATATTATCTGCTATGACTACAAGGTCCGATAGGAATTCAGGGAACTCAGTGAGGAACGCTGTATATGGCCCAGGAGGCCTGTAAACAGTAGCTATAAAAAGTGATTGAGTAGGCTGCATAGATTTCATGACTAGAAGCTCAAAAGACGAAAACGTCTTTTTTTTTTGTAAATTGAAATTTGCTATTGTAAATGTTAGCAACACCTCCGCCTTTGCGGGATGCACGGGGGATATGGTCACTAGTGTAGCCAGGAAAATATTGGGACTAATTCAGTCTTAAATATCTTATACACATGTAACTCTTTTGCAAATCCTGAAAAGGGTTTGAAACATGTATTAATTTATAGCCCCACTGAAGAGGGTTTGTGACATGTATTATGACCTAGGCCCACTGAAGAGGGTTTGTAACATGTATTATGACCTAGGCCCACTGAAGAGGGTTTGTAACATGTATTATGACCTAGGCCCACTGAAGAGGGTTTGTAACATGTAATATGACCTAGGCCCACTGAAGAGGGTTTGTGACATGTATTATGACCTAGGCCCACTGAAGAGGGTTTGTAACATGTATTATGACCTAGGCCCACTGAAGAGGGTTTGTGACATGTATTATGACCTAGGCCCACTGAAGAGGGTTTGTAACATGTATTATGACCTAGGCCCACTGAAGAGGGTTTGTAACATGTAATATGACCTAGCCCCACTGAAGAGGGTTTGTAACATGTATTATGACCTAGGCCCACTGAAGAGGGTTTGTAACATGTAATATGACCTAGGCCCACTGAAGAGGGTTTGTAACATGTAATATGACCTAGCCCCACTGAAGAGGGTTTGTAACATGTATTAATTTATAGCCCCACTGAAGAGGGTTTGTAACATGTATTAATTTATAGCCCCACTGAAGAGGGTTTGTAACATGTATTATGACCTAGGCCCACTGAAGAGGGTTTGTAACATGTAATATGACCTAGGCCCACTGAAGAGGGTTTGTAACATGTAATATGACCTAGCCCCACTGAAAAGGGTTTGTATTGGCCAAAAGTTTGAGTGAAACAAGCGCAATTAGAGAGAGAAGGAAAAATGCATTAGAGTGGATTGATTGGGTCGATGCTGGGTGTCTACATGAACACTTAAAATGTCTGGGTAAAGAATTCATCTGGGTAAAGAAAAAGTGAAAAGTATTAATTTACTTTGCCTGCTTCTCCCTAGTGTGTGTGTGTGTGTGTGTGTGTGTGTGTGTGTGTGTGTATGCATCACCTTGAAGCTTAGGCTGAACAATCAGATATTTGATCTAGGCTTAGCTATAAGATTTAATCCCCAGAACACCTAATAGGTTTTCACCCAAGATGCATTTTTTTTTGCCTCCTGGTGCAATTCAATAGAAAATGAATCTGTGCAATTCAAGCACCCAGGATTAGGTTCTCTCTCTGTGTGTGTGTGTGTGTGTGTGTGTGTGTGTGTGTGTGTGTGTGTGTGTGTGTGTGTGTGTGTGTGTGTGTGTGTGTGTGTGTGTGTGTGTGTGTGTGTGTGTGTGTGTGTGTGTGTGTGTGTGTGTGTGTGTGTGTGTGTGGAGGCTCCTCAGAGAAAGAAGGGGAGGACAATCCTCCTCATTAATTTCATAAAAATAAAAATTGTGAAACATTAAAAAAGTTATCCTTTTTAGATAGATCATTTGCAATGAAGGTCTACAGTAGCCTCAACAGCACTCTGTAGGGTAGCACCATGGTGTAGCCAGAGGACAGCTAGTTTCCGTCCTCTGCTGGGTACAAATATATTTAGTTGTATTTAGTTTTTATTTCACTTTTAATTTATTGCCACCAAGGCCCGCCGTTGTAAATGCTAACACTTCTCTCTTCTCTCTTCTCTCTGTACACTGTACTGCATGATTGTAGCAGGTTTACTAGTAGCTATGTTGACTCTGACGTTATTATGGTGACAATGATGTAGGCTGTGTGTAGCGTTTAGCGGTTATGGTATGAAGGTTTGGCTTGAAAATCTTTTTTTTCGGCAGGTCACCGATAGCTGATTTGTTGTGCACTGAAGTCCTCAAGCAAATGGAAAATTTGAGAGGAGGAGAGTGCGGAGATGCAAGAAGTAATTACACAATGATAAATGGGATCATGATTTTTTATGTGGCTGCTATGAAAGTGAACTGTGTTTGTGTGTGATCAGGGGTGTATTCATTCTACTGATTCTGTTGAAAAACTTTTCTTAAACGGAAACAAATGAAAGGGGGATAAAGATACCTGAATGTGTCCAGTGGAAACTCTCGTTTGCAACTGTCGGGACTAATGATTACACCCTGCATCAGCTAGATGCAGGCAAGAGTGTGCAAGGCGGTGTTGAATGTGTCACTGTCTGTCACCTTGATTACTCAAAGGTTTCTCTCGACCTGTGCATCTACTTTGCAAACTCTCATTCAAATGCTAGGTTGTATCAACCTCATGATGGGTACAGGGGAAATTAGAGTATTATATAGTAGCCTAAACCTGTCACTGTTCCATTGAACTGGGTGAATGGAATATGAATGACAGTCATCCAATATGATATAATAGAAATAAGGTCATGCTCATGAAACAAAAATAATATCCTCTCTCTTCTTAAATGTCACCGAGTACCACCGGTGTGTGTGTGTGTGTGTATGAGTGTGTGTGTGTGTGTCTGTATGTGTGAATGTGTGTCTGTATGTATGTGTGTGTTTTTGTGTATATGTGTGTATATGTGTGTGTATATGTGTGTGTATATGTGTGTGTATATGTGTGTGTATATGTGTGTGTATATGTCTGTGTGGTAGAGGAGTAATGCCTCAAATCTAACGTTAATTCAAAACTTAAGAGGTTGCATATGAAACGGAGACGTAATATAAAATGTTATTTCATGACGTTGTTGCAGATGATAGAAATGTGTTTAATATGACAAATATGTGTATTTCCTATAGAAACATGTATAAATGTGTTAAATATGTGTATTTCCTATAGAACAGTGTATAAATATGATACATATGTGTATTTCCTATAGAAATGTGTATAAATCTGATACATATGTGTATTTCCTATAGAAATGTGTATAAATCTGATACATATGTGTATTTCCTATAGAAATGTGTATAAATCTGATATGTGTATTTCCTATAGAAATGTGTATACATCTGATATGTGTATTTTCTATATAAATGTGTATACATCTGATAAATATGCGTATTTCCCGTAGAAATGCTGACAAACTTTTTCTTGCTGACAAGCTGATCACGTTTGTTTAGTCTTTCCAGGCAAGTTCACACATAGAAACACACTCGCAGGAAGCTTAACACAAAGGAACACACTCACAGGAAGCTTAACACAAAGGAACACACTCACAGGAAGCTTAACACAAAGGAACACACTCACAGGAAGCTTAACACAAAGGAACACACTCACAGGAAGCTTAACACAAATAAACACACTCACAGGAAGCTTAACACAAAGGAACACACTCACAGGAAGCTTAACACAAATAAACACACTCACAGGAAGCGTAACACAAAGGAACACACTCACAGGAATGCAGGCATGCAGGCAGTAAGCCAGGCAGTAAGGCAAGTACAACACTAGCTAGTTTTCCATCCAATTGGCCACAGATTTTCATTTTCATAGTAAAAAATCCACGAACAAGAGATTTCTAACAAATTGATTTGTTACGGATAAAAGGCAGTGCGTGATGACGTGTTGAACATGAAAATTACTTCCGCGGTTAAATGGGTTTCCGTTGCATTTTCAACTCAACTGATGGTTTTGTCACAAAATAATTTTAGCATTTACAGTGTAAGTATTGTCTGCATGATGAGGTTATTATGGAACAAAAGTGGCAGCCAAGCGTGGACTTTCATGTCACCAGAACAAGATCCTCAGTATGATTTGTAAAGGAGCATCAATTTTACATTTTTACTTTTTTCCCCTATCAGGCCTGTCAAGATATTTTTCATCCAACATACACTACATGGCGAAAAGTATATAACCAACACTTCTAATTTGTCAATTCTACAATTTCAGCCACACATGTTGCTGACAGGAGTATAAAATTGAGCACACAGCCATCCAATCTCAATAGACAAACATTGGTAGTACAATGGTCCGTACTGAAGAGCTCAGTGATTTTCAACGTTTCATCATCAGAGGATGCCACCTTTCCAGCAAGTCAAATTCGTGAAATGTCTGCCCTGCTAGAGCTGCCCTGGTCAACTGTTAGTGCTGTTATTGTGAATTGGAAATGTCTAGGAGCAACAACGGCTCAGCCACGAAGTGGTAGTCCACACAAGCTCATAGAACAAGACCGCAGTGTGCTGAAGCATGTAGCGTCTAAAAATTGTCTGTCCTCGATTGCAACACTCCCTCAGTTCCAAACTGCATCTGGAAGCAACATCAGCACAATAACTGTTCATCAGGAGCTTCATGAAATGGGTTTCCATGGCCGAGCAGCCGCACACCAGCTTAACGATCACCACGTGCAATGCCAAGCATCAGCTGGAGTGGTGTAAAGATCGCAGCCATTGGACTCTGGAGCAGTGGAACTGCGTTCTCTGGAGCAGTGGAAACACATTATCTGGAGTGATGAATCACACTTCAACATCTGGCAGTCCGATGGATGAATCTGGGTTTGGTGGATGCCAGGAGAACGCTACCTGCCCTAATACACAGTGCAAACTGTAAAGTTCAGTGGAGGAGGAATAATGGTCTTTTTTTCATGGTTCGGGCTAGGTCCCTTCATTCCAGTGACAGGAAATCTTAACGCAATTACATTCCAGATGATACTGCGCTTCCAACTTTGTGGCAACAGTTTGGGAAAGGTAATTTCCTGTTTCAGCATGATAATGCCCTTGTGTGCAAAGCAAGGTCCATACAGAAATGGTTTGTCGAGATCGGTGTGGAAGAACTCGACTGGCCTGAATAGAGCCCTGACCTCAACCCCATCAAACACCTGGGATGAATTGGAATGCTGACCGAGAGCCTGGCCTGGTCGGCCAAAAACAGTGGCCGATCTCACTAATGCTCTTGTGGGTGAAAGGAAGCAAGTCCCTGCAGCAACGTTCCAGCATCTAGTGAAAAGCCTTCCCTGTAGAGTGGAGGCTGTTATGAGATGTTGGACGAGCAGGTGTCCACATACTTATCGTCATGTAGCACATACTTTACTCGCATCAAAAGGTTGGATGGAAACCCGGTTATTGCATCTTAGCATAATGGTCAAGATATTTCACTGACAAACGCAAGGTTGCAGTTTTGAATCCCTCATGGGCTACTGCTCAAATTTGCTGAAATATATCACGTATCTACTAAATCTGATGTGCAGAAAGCGGACACATTTCCTCTCTCTGTCCAATCAACTGGAGCATGAATAAAGAGTCATGGAGAGGTCCTCTCAATTACCTGCTCTGAGCATAAAAAATCCTTGCCATTCAGCTGTGTGCATGTGTGTGTGTGCGTGTGTGTGTGTGTGTGTGTGTGTGCATGCATTTGTGTGTGTGCATGTGTTTGTGTGTGTGTGTGTGTGTGTGTGTGTGGGAATAGATGTTAAGGTTAGGGAAAGCGTTAAAACAAAATCATTAAAAGCGAATGTCTACCAATGGGATTGAACACGAGTCAGATTACGCCCATCCACCATCCCCATCCACAAAGCCATTGTATGATTTATGCCTACGTAATGGTGATAGCACTCATTGTTGCCCCTAGTGGCTGGTTTTGAAGGCGTTTCCCTACATCCTCAGGACATGGACAAAGTCCACTTTCCACACATACACACACACATATACACACAGGCACACACACACACACATGGGTACACACACGGGCACACAAACACACGGGCACACACACACACACAAGGACGAATGCACAAGCATATCTAGTCCATCAAGCTCTCTATCTGCAGAACTAGACGTTTATCCAAGTTTCTTCAAATGTCAAATTTCAAAGTGTTTTTGACAGACAGGGTTGACTCTCTTGCTCAGCATAATTCCGTTTCTCCAATCATCAAATTCAGAAGGTTAAAAAGGGTTAAGGTTTTTGGATAGGGTTCAAATATTATGTTTAGACACTCATTCTCGAATGGTTAAGGTACCTTCTGATCCAGGGTAATTGGATGACAACTATACGCCAACCCAGTCTACAACTCCACAGCAAAACCCAAGCCTACTTGACGGCTTTTCCTGACTTCCTCATGACATGGACAGCCGTCCAATTTCGAAGTCACTGTTGAGGGATCTTACTGCTCTAGTCAGACAATCAGAAACAAAGCCCAGTGCCCAGAAGGAACTCATGGTGTGTGTATCTGCGGGTGTGTGGTGACAAGCAGTTTTTTTGTCAGGCAGGAGCTTCACATTTTCTCTCATCACACTTAGGTCAGCAGTGAGGCAGGTAAGTAGGGCGGTAAGTGAATGTTGAGTTTGCTTTTAACTTTTATCTGCACACACACACACACACACACACACACACACACACACACACACACACACACACACACACACACACACACACACACACACGCACACACACACACACATACACACACACACACACACACACACACACACACACACACACACACACACACACACACACACACACACACACACACACACACACACACACACATACACACACACACACACACACACACACACACACACACACACATACACACACACACACACACACACACACGCACACACACACACACATACACACACACACACACACACACACATACACACACACAGTCAGTTAGGGAAGCAAAGGCTAGCTTTTTCAAACATAAACTCCAAAATGTTTTGTGACACTGTAACGTACATGGAGAATAACAGCACCTCCTCCCAGCTGCCCACTGCACTGAGGCTAGGAAACACTGTTACCACCATTAACTACACGATAATCGAGAGATTCAATAAGCATTTCTCTGCGGCTGGCCATGGTTTCCTCCTGGATATCCCAACTCCGGCCAACATTTCTGCACCCCCCGCAGCAACTTGCCTAAGCCTCCCCAGCTTCTCCTTCACTCAAATCCAGGTAGCAGATGTTCTGAGAGAGCTGCAAAACCTGGACCTGTACAAATCAGCTGGAATAGACAATCTGTACCCTCTCTTCCTAAAATTATCCGCCGCCATTGTTGCAACACCTATTACCAGTCTGTTCAACCCGAGTTCGTCCGAGATCCCTTAAGATTGGAAAGCTGCCGTGGTCATCCCCCTCTTCAAAGGGGCTGTCGTGGTCATCCCCCTCTTCAAAGGGGCTGCCGTGGTCATCCCCCTCTTCAAAGGGGCTGTCGTGGTCATCCCCCTCTTCAAAGGGGCTGCCGTGGTCATCCCCCTCTACAAAGGGGCTGTCGTGGTCATCCCCCTCTACAAAGGGGCTGTCGTGGTCATCCCCCTCTTCAAAGGGGCTGCCGTGGTCATCCCCCTCTTCAAAGGGGCTGTCGTGGTCATCCCCCTTCTTCAAACGGGCTGCTGTGGTCATCCCCCTCTTCAAAGGGGCTGTCGTGGTCATCCCCCTCTTCAAAGGGGCTGCCGTGGTCATCCCCCTCTACAAAGGGGCTGCTGTGGTCATCCCCCTCTACAAAGGGACTGCCGTGGTCATCCCCCTCTTCAAAGGGGCTGCGGTGGTCATCCCCCTCTTCAAAGGGGCTGTCGTGGTATATTTTGACAACGTTATAGTCCGGTTTAAATATTATTGATTATTATGACTAAAAACAACCTGAGGATTGATTATAAGCATCGTTGAACATGTTTCTACGATCTTTATGGATACTATTTAGATTTTTCTTCTGCCAGTTGTGACTACGTTTGAGCCTGTGGATTACTGAACAAAACGCGCAAACAAAACGTTTTTTGGACATAAACATGGACTTTATCGAACAAAACAAACATTTATCGAGTAAATGGGAGTCTTGTGAGTGCAACCATTAATTTCATCACTATTTCTGACTCGTTTAACTCCTCTACTTGGCTGGTTACTGTTTGTAATGATTTGTCTGGGCGCTGTTCTCAGAAAATTGCATGGTATGCTTTCGCCTTAAACCCTTTTTGAAATCTGACACCGTGGTTGGATTAACAAGAAGTTATTCTTTAAACCAATGTATAATACTTGTGTGTTTTATGAGTATTTATAATGAATATTTCTGTTTTTAAATGTGGCGCTCGCAATTTCACTGGATGTTGGCCAGCGTCCCACGTACCCTAGTGATGGTAAATAACCCCCACAGAAAGAAGGACGATACCAACAGAGATCACAACACTCTGAGCGTAAATATATATATTGATTGCAATTATTCCCGAATGAGTGAGCATTCATGTGTGAAGGATTAGCATTTCAATTGTTATAATTATCAACCGTGTAGTGTCTTTTGTCTTTCCCAGTCCATTTTTCTACCAAGTCTCCATGCCGGTTTACCCCACTAGGGCACATCCTCTATCATTTCCTTGTAACCATATCTACTTTGTTGTTTGTTTATGCATTTCTGTGATTATTTAGTTAGTTAATAAATAAATGATTGAGACAATTGATGTATGAATTATTCATAGTGAAGACTGGCTTTGTGCAGATAACTAATAATTTTACGACGTTTGGAATGAGATTAACGTGGGGTAAAGAATAATTCATTAATTAGAATTGATTAGATATTAAAATATCTGAAAGTTATTTTAGGAAAATTATAACTTTGTAATTTGAATATTTTCCTTGGTGCCTCAACTTTCTAGTTAATTACATTTACCTGATTTAGTTTAATCACGTAATAATAATTACAGAGAATTTATTTGATAAAATAAGTCTTCAGTTTAATGATGCCAAAGACACGACACTACCGACCCTCGACAAAATAGCTTCCAATACTCCAGTCAGAAAACTGGATGCAGTCTATCACAGTGCCATCCATTTTGTCACCAAAGCCCCTTATGCCACCCACCACTGCGACCTGTATGCGCTAGTCGGCTGGCCCTCGCTACATATTCGTCGTCAAACCCACTGGCTCCAGGTCATCCATAAGTCTTTGCTAGGTAAAGCTCTGCCTTATCTCAACTCACTGGTCACCATAACAACACCCACCCGTAGCACGTGCTCCAGCAGGTATATCTCATTGGTCATCCCCAAAGCCAACTCCTCTCTTTTCTCCACTTGCTAAATGTGGTCCCTTACGGCTATTCTTCATCATAAATGCGTAAAAAGACGTCACAATGCTGTAGACACCTTGGGGAATACGTAGAAAACGTAAGCTCATTCGTAGCTGACGAACAAATGGGAGCTATTACGCCTACAAAAATAATATATTTGGAAAAAAAGGAACATTTCCTATCTAACTGGGAGTCTCCTGAGTGAAAACATCCGAAGTTCTTCAAAGGTAAATTATTTAATTTGATTGCTTTTCTTACTTTCGTGAAAATGTTGCCTGATGCTAGCAGAGCCTAGCATAGCATTATGCCATGATAAACTTACACAAATGCTTGTCTAGCATTGGCTGTAAAGCATATTTTAAAAATCTGAGATGACAGGGTGATTAACAAAAGGCTAAACTGTGTCTCAATATATTTCATTTGTGATTTTCATGAATAGGAACATTTTCTAGGAAGATTTATGTCCGCTGCATTATGCTAATTTGTTTGAAGCTACGTTACACTCCCGCATGTGGGATGGGTAGTATCAAGAAGTTAGCGTTTAGAAATAAATTCCTAACTGAAAAACAAAGATTTTTTTGTGTTTAAATCATTTAAATTTTTTTAAATCACAGAACAGTTATCAAAAAACTACCACTAACAAATCCCAATCGACATCATAAATTGTCACGCCCTGACCTTAGTATTCTTTGTTTTCTTTATTATTTTGGTTAGGTCAGGGTGTGACATGGGTGATGTGTGTGTTTTTGTCTTATTCTAGGGTGTTTGTACTGTCTAGGGTTTTTTATAGATTTATGGGGTTGATTTCATCTAGGTATTTATGTTGGTCTATGGTTGCCTAGATTGGTTCTCAATTAGAGGCAGGTGTTTATTGTTGTCTCTGATTGGGAACCATATTTAGGCAGCCATCTTCTTTGGATATTTTGTGGGTTATTGTCTATGTTATGTTGCACTGTAGCACATTGTTTATATAGAGGTCACATTGTTTGTTTTTTTGTGTTTTTTTTAAGTGTTCTTCGTGTTCTTCATTCATAAAGAAGAATGTATTCTAACCACGCTGCGCTTTGGTCTACTCCATACGATCGTGACATGAATGGACAAAGAAATTGTTAATCTTTCAAATGATTTGTCACGGATATAAAGCGCTCCGCACGTCATCGTCGTTAGCAGTTGGGAAAATGGCAGAGAGTGAGACAGGGAAGAGACAGCAGCGAAGCCCTGTACGGAAATACTTTAACAAGTTTAATGAGAAGGTGGTGAAATCCGTAAATGCAATTGGAATTGAGCTGCAGTGACAGTACAGGTGGAATTGAGCTGCAGTGACAGTACAGGTGGAATTGAGCTGCAGTGACAGTACAGGTGGAATTGAGCTGCAGTGACAGTACAGGTGGAATTGAGCTGCAGTGACAGTACAGGTGGAATTGAGCTGCAGTGACAGTACAGGTGGAATTGAGCTGCAGTGACAGTACAGGTGGAATTGAGCTGCAGTGACAGTACAGGTTAAATGCTTTAACCATCTGAGAGAGATTCACAGTGAGACCCGTTGCTGGCAACAGGGCGATAAGCGAGTAACAAACGTACAGTGTTGA
>NC_034188.2:83584249-83639249 GCF_002021735.2 Oncorhynchus kisutch | reverse complement strand
GTAAAAAGAAAGGAGTTAAAATTAAGAAATATATAAATATTAGGACGTGCAATTCAGAGAGGTATTGACTCAAATATGGTAGAATATAATACAGTATACACATATGAAATGAGTAAAGCAGTATGAAAACATTATTAAAGTGACCAGCGATTCCATGTCTACAGTTGAAGTCGGAAGTTTACATACACTGAGGTTGGAGTCATTAAAACTAGTTTACATACACTGAGGTTGGAGTCATTAAAACTAGTTTACATACACTTAGGTTGGAGACATTAAAACTAGTTTACATACACTGAGGTTGGAGTCATTAAAACTAGTTTACATACACTTAGGTTGGAGTCATTAAAACTAGTTTACATACACTTAGGTTGGAGTCATTAAAACTAGTTTACATACACTGAGGTTGGAGTTATTAAAACGAGTTTACATACACTGAGGTTGGAGTCATTAAAACTAGTTTACATACACTGAGGTTGAAGTCATTAAAACTAGTTTACATACACTGAGGTTGGAGTCATTAAAACTAGTTTACATACACTTAGGTTGGACACATTAAAACTAGTTTACATACACTGAGGTTGGAGACATTCAAACTAGTTTACATACACTTAGGTTGGAGTCATTAAAACTAGTTTACATACACTGAGGTTGGAGTCATTAAAACTAGTTTACATACACTGAGGTTGGAGTCATTAAACTAGTTTACATACACTTAGGTTGGAGACATTAAAACTAGTTTACATACACTGAGGTTGGAGTCATTAAAACTAGTTTACATACACTGAGGTTGGAGACATTAAAACTAGTTTACATACACTGAGGTTGGAGACATTAAAACTAGTTTACATACACTAAGATGGAGTCATTAAAACTAGTTTACATACACTAAGATGGAGTCATTAAAACGAGTTTACATATACTTAGATGGAGTCATTAAAACTAGTTTACATACACTAAGATGGAGTCATTAAAACTAGTTTACATACACTTAGATGGAGTCATTAAAACTAGTTTACATACACTGAGGTTGGAGTCATTAAAACTAGTTTACATACACTTAGATGGAGTCATTAAAACTAGTTTACATACACTGAGGTTGGAGTCATTAAAACTAGTTTACATACACTAAGATGGAGTCATTAAAACTAGTTTACATACACGTAGATGGAGTCATTAAAACTAGTTTACATACACTAAGATGGAGTCATTAAAACTAGTTTACATACACTGAGGTTGGAGTCATTAAAACTAGTTTACATACACTGAGGTTGGAGTCATTAAAACTAGTTTACATACACTGAGGTTGGAGTCATTAAAACTAGTTTACATACACTTAGATGGAGTCATTGAAACTAGTTTACTGAGGTTGGAGTCATTGAAACTCATTTCTCAATCACTCCACACATTTCTTGTAAACAAACTATTGTTTTGGGAAGTCGGTTAGGACATCTACTCTGTGCACAACACAAGTCATTTTTCCAACAATTGTTTACAGACAGATTATTTCACTTAGAATTCACTGTACCACAATTCCAGTGGGTCAGAAGTTAACATACACTTACTTAGTTGACTGTGCCTTTAAAAAGCTTGGGAAACTCCAGACAAGTATGTTATGGCTTTAAGAGCTTCTGATAGGCTAATTTACATAATTTGAGTCAATTGGAGGTGTACCTGTGGATGTATTTCAAGGTCTAATTTCAAACTCAGTGCCTCGTTGCTTGACATCATGGGAAGTCAAAAGAATATCAGCCAAGACCTCAGAAACAAAATTGTAGACCTCCACAAGTCTGGTTCATCCTTGGGAGCAATATCCAAATGCCTGAAGGTACCACGTTCATCTCTACAAACGATAGTACCTGGAGGAAACATGTACAAAAGTATCTACAATATATCCACAGTAAAACAAGTCCTATATCGACATAACCTGAAAGGCCACTCAGCAAGGAAGATGCCACTTCTCCAAAACCACCGTAAAAAAGCCAGACTATGGTTTGCAACTGCACATGGGGACAAAGATTGTACTTTTTGGAGAAATGTCCTCTTGTCTGATGAAACAAAAATAGAACTGCTTGGCCATAATGACCATCGTTATGTTTGGAGGAAAAAGGGGGAGGCTTGCAAGCCAAAGAACACCATCCCAACTGTGAAGCACGAGGGTGGCAGTATCATTTTGTGGGGGTACTTTTCTGCAAGAGGGACTAGTGCACTTCACAAAATAGATGGTATCGTGAGGAAATAAAACTATGTGGATATATTGAAGCAACATCTCAAGACATCAGTCAGGAAGTTAAAGCTTGGTCGCAAATGGGTCTTCCAAATGGACAATGACCCCAAGCATACCTCCAAAATTTTGGCAAAATGGCTTAAGGACAACAAAGTCAAGGTATTGGAGTGGCCATCACAAAGCCCTGACCTCAATCCTATAGAAAATATGTGGGCAGAACTGAAAAAGTAGATGTGAGCAAGGAGGCCCACAAACCTGACTCAGTTCCACCAGCTCTGTCAGGAGGAATGGGTCCAAATTCACCCAACTTATTGTGGGAAGCTTGTGGAAGGCTAGCCAAAACCGTTCACCCAAGTTAAACATTTTAAAGGCAATGCTATCAAATACTAATTGAGTGTATGTAAACTTCTGACCCATTGGAAATGTGATGAAAGAAATTAAAGCTGAAATAAATTATTCTCTCTACTATTATTCATTCTTAAAATAAAAGTGGTGATCCTAACTGACCTAAGACAAGGATTTCTTACCACAATTAAAAGTCAGGAATTGTGAAAAACTGATTTGAAATGTATTTGTCTGAGGTTTATGTAAACTTCCGACTTCAACTGTATGCAATACATAAGGTGCAGGGTTGAGTAACCAGGTGGTAGTCGGCTAGTGATATCTATTTAACAGTCTGATGGCCTTGAGATAGAATCTGTTTTTCAGTCTCTCGGTCCCAGCTTTGATGCACCTGTACTGCCCTTGCCTTCTGGATGGTAGGGTGTCAGGTAAGGTAGAGGTGATTTGACCCTTGACTAGTCTCACAATGCACAGAAGTGAGTGCTACGGGGCAATAGTCTTTTAGTTGAGTTACCTTTGCTTTTTGGGTACAGGAACTGTGGTGGTCATCTTGAGTGGGGACAGCAGACTGGGATAGGGAGAGATTGAATTTGTCCGTAAACACTCCAGCCAGCTGGTCTGCGCATGCTCTGAGGACGCTGGCTAGGGATGCCGTCTGGGCCGGGATCTGACATGTTTAAATGTCTTACTCACGTCGGCCACGGAGAACCAGAGCCCACAGTCCTTGGTAGCGGGCCGCTTCTGTGGCACTGTGTTGTCCTCAATGCGGGCAAAGAAGGTGTTTAGCTTGTCTGGGAGCAAGACGTCGGCATCGGCAAGACGTGGCTGGTTTTCCCTTTGTAATCTGTCAATATACATCAATGTTATTCAAAACAATCTTGAAGCATGGATTCCGATTGGTCAGATCAATATTGAATAGACCTTAGCACGAGTACATCCTGTTTGAGTTTCTGCTTACTTACCTATTGTTCACCTAATACCTTTTTTGCACTGTTGGTTAAAGCCTGTAAGTAAGCATTTCACTGTAGTACAAATACACTTTGATTTGATTTGCTTATAGGAATGGAGGAGAAAAATGGATTTGTGGTCAAATTTGCCGAAGGAAGGGCCTTGTACGCATCCCAGAAGTTGGAGTAGCAGTGGTCGAGAGTCTTTGCTGCGCGAGTACTACAGTCAATGTGTTGATAGAACTTAGGTAGTGTTTTCCTCAAATTTGCTTTGTTAAAATCCCCAGGTACATTACATGTGGCCTCAGGATATGTGGTTTCCTGTCTTGATCCTTGAGTGCCGTCATGGTATCGGCTTGAGTGGGAACATACACGGCTGTGATTATAACCCAAGAGTCTTGGAGCAGCCTCTGGGATAAGTTCAATTGCCCTGGGGGGGTATGACGGTGGGGGAGGCTTGTCAAGGTGTGTGTGTGTGAAAGTAAGAGTGTGAAAGCATGAGAGTATGTATTTTGTGTGTGTGTGTGTGTGTGTGTCTGTGCTAAGATACAGTACCATATTCAAAACCTGACCTTTGCTGAAAACGCAGAGCTCAAGTGTCCCTGAAGTTAAGCCTCCCAGAGTCACTATGAGATCAATTCAGCCTTTAAAACAAGTGATGTTAGGAGATGGAAATATACTGGAGGGGCTTACATGGAGAGAAGTGTGTGTGTGTGTGTGGATAACTGCAGCATCACCGGAGGTCTGAAAACAGAGAATCGAGAAACGTGAGAGGGCTAGTGTCACAGAGAATTTGAGGGGAGACATAAGCTAGACCCTCGCTCACTTGAGTGAGGCTCAACAAATACCAAATGTGACTGTTAGACTGACAAGCTTTTATTGAGATGTTCGGTATGGTACAGTACTAAAGTCATGTGCAAAAGCCATTTTATAAAGTGTTCTGATCAAATGAAATAACTTTATAACTGTGTCATAATAACATTTAAGAAGCTAATATTACAGATTCCCGTATCTAAATATTTGATTCCATATTTTCCCGCCGAGCACCCAGACAGAATGCCTCAAGATTCCCTTCACTTCCATCTCCCTGTCACATTTCCCTCTTCACTGTTCCAGCTGAGAGGATGCAGTAAATCTAGGATAAAAATGCTTGTATCCGGAGCGAGGTACAGAAACAACCATTCTGGGCTTACATCTCAGAAACCTCGGTAAAACCACACTGAGTCGGGGAGTGTTTTTTACGAATCAGTTACCCCGAGCACTGATAACCTTTAAACACGCTTCAGGAAACGTTCTACAGAATGTGGAGAATACGTCATCTTTTTAAGTGATTTTCTTAATGTCAGACGTGTGTGTGTGTGTGTGTGTTCAGTGGTGGAAGACAAACCCAATTATCAAACAAAATGACTCAAGTAAAAGTGAAAGTCACCCAGTAAAATAATACTTGAATAAAAGTATGAATAGAAAGTATGAATGATTTAAAATTCCTTATATTATACAAAGCAGACAGCACAATTTTTTTTTTTAATTTACGGATAGCCAGGGGCATACTCCAACTCTCGGACATAATTTACAAATGAAGAATTTCTGTTTAGTGAGTCCACCAGATTAGAGGCAGTAGGGATGACCTGGGATGTTCTCCTAATTAGTGTGTGAATTTGACAATTTGCTTTTCCTGCATTCAAAATGTGAAGAGAACTTTTGGGTGCCAGGGAAAATGTATGGAGTAAAAAGTATGTTTTTTTCTTGAGGAATGTAGTAAAGTAAATGTAAAAGTAAGTCAAAATTATGAATAGGAAAGTAGAGTACAGACCACCAAACATTAAGTTTAAGTTAAGTAGTACTTATTACTTATTACTTAGTACTTATTCCTTTTTAGTTCAAATCAATTCAAATTGTATTTGCCACATGTGCTGAATAAACTTACAGTGAATTGCTAACTTACAAGCCGTTAAACAACAATGCTTTAAGAATTTTGTAAGAAAAATAAGTGTTAAAATAGCAAGTTCAAATGTAAGTCTCAAATAATTAAATAGCTGCAGTAAAATAACATTAGCAAGACTATAACACAGGGTGTACCGGTACAGAGTCAATGTGAGAGGGCACCGGTTAGTTGAGGTAAATGAGATAATATTTCTGGTAGGTAGTGTTAAAGTGACTATGCATAGATAATAACCAGAGAGTAGCAGCAGTGTAAGCTGTTCAGGAGTCTTATGGTTGAGGTGTAGAACCTGTAAAGAAGCCTTTTGGACCTAGACTTGGTACCGCTTGCTGTGCGGTAGCAGAGAGAACAGTATATGACTAGGGCGGCTGGAGTCTTTGACAATATTTAGGGCCTTCCTCTAACATCGCCTGATATAGAGGTCCTGGATGGCAGGAAGCTTGGCCCCAGTGATGTACTGGGCTGTACGCACTACCCTCTGTAGGCCAGCATCCCAGAGTCGCCTTTTCACTGCTGACGTTGAGACTGGTGTTTTGCATGTACTACTTAAGGAAGCTGCCATTTGATGACTTGTGAGGCATCTGTTTCTATAACTAGACACTCTAATGTACTTGTCCTCCTGCTCAGTTGTGCACCGGGGCCTCTCACTCCTCTTTCTATTCTGGTTAGGGCCAGTTTGCATTGTTCTGTGAAGAGAGTAGTACACAGCATTGTACGAGATCTTCCTTTCTTGGCAATTCCTCCCATGAAATAGTCTTCATTTCTCAGAACAATAATAGACTGACAAGTTTCAGAAGATACTGTAGGTTTTTTGACCTGTCATCAAACCCATAAATGATGTTGCTCCAGGTACTCAAATAGTCTAAAGAAGACCAGTTTTATTTATTATTTAATCAGAACAACAGTTTGCAACTCTGCTAACATCATTGCAAGATGATCAATTAGACTTTTAAAATTATAAACTTGGATTAGGTAACACAACGTGCCATTGGAACACAGGAGTGATGGTTGCTGATAATGGGCCTGTCACGTTCTGACCTTTATTTCCTTTGTTTTGTCATTATTTAGTATGGTCAGGGCGTGAGTTGGGGTGGGCAGTCTATGTTTGTTTTTCTATGATTTTGGGATTTCTATGTTTCGGCCTAGTATGGTCCTCAATCAGAGGCAGGTGTCATTAGTTGTCTCTTGAGAATCATACTTAGGTAGCCTGGGTTTCACTGTTTGTTTGCGGGTGTTTGTTTCCGTGTCTGTGTTTATCACCACACGGTACTCTTTTGGTTTTCGTTCGTTTCACGTTAATTGTTTTTCTATCAGTTGTGTTGATGTTGAGTATTTCTTATTAAAAGAACCATGGACACTTTCCACGCCGCATATTGGTCCTCCGATCCTTCTCGCCTCTCCTCTTCAGAAGAAGAGGAGGAAAACCTTGACAAAAAATGTGCTTTCTTTCAAAAACAAGGACATTTCTGAGTGACCCCAAACTTTTGAATGACAGTGTAGGTGTTATTTTTATCCAGGTGGGAAAGGGCAGTGTTGAGTGCAATAGAGATTGCATCATCTGTGAATCTGTTGGGGCGGTATGCAAATTAGAGTGGGTCTAGGGTTTCTGGGATAATGTTGTTGATGTGAGCCATGACCAGCCTTTCAAAGCACTTCATGGCTACAGAGGTGAGTGCTACGTGTCGGTAGTCATTTAGGTAGGTTACCTTAGTGTTCTTCGGCACAGGGACTATGGTATTCTACTTGAAACATGTTGGTTTTACAGACTCAGTCAGGAACAGGTTGAAAATGTCAGTGAGGACACCTGCCAGTTGGTCAGCGCATGCTCGGAGTACAAGTCCTGGTAATCTGTCTGGCCCTGCGGCCTTGTTGATGTTGACCTGTTTTAAGGTCTTACTCACATCGGCTGCGGAGAGTGCGATCACACATTCGTCTGCAACAGCTGATGCTCTCATGCATGTTTCAGTGTTAGTTGCCTCAAAGCGAGCATAGAAGTAATTTTTCTCATAAGGTATGCTTGTGTCACTGGGCAGCTCGCAGCTGTGCTTCCCTTTGTAGTCAGTAATAATTTGCAAGCCCTGTCACATCCAACGAGCGTTGGAACCGGTGTAGTACCATTCAATCTTAATCCTGTATTGATGTTTTGCATGCTTGATGGTTTATCTGAGGTTCATAGCGGGATTTCTTATACGCTTCCTGGTTCCTTGAAAGTGGCAACTCTACCCTTTAGCTCAGTGTGGATGTTGCCTGTAATCCATGGCTTCTGGTTGCGTTATGTACGTATGGTCACTGTGGGGACGATGCACTTATTGATGAAGCCTGTTACTGATGTGGTGTACTCCTCAATGTCATAATTTTCCAACCAAGCATCATCAAAGTCATAAATAATGATTTAATAAATCACTTACCTTTGAAGATCTTTTTGCAATCCCAAATGTCCCAGTTACACAATGAATGGTTGTTTTGTTTGATAAAGTCCTTCTTTATATCCCAAAAGTGTCTGTTTATTTGGCGCATTTTATTCAGAAATACACCTGTTCCAACTCGCCCAACATGCCTACAAAGGAATGTAAAAGTTACCTGTAAACTTGGTCCAAACATTTCAAACAACATTTCTAATCCAACCTCAGGTACCCTAATATGTAAATAATCTATCAAATTTAAGACGGAATAAGCTGTTTCCAATATCGGAGAAAACAACGAGGAGCGCACTCTCATTCACACGCACCAAAGGACTAGAGTCCAGAGTCCAGACTAGAGTCCACCAGTCCACCATTCACGCTCACCAAAGGACTAGAGTCCACCAGTCCACCATTCACGCTCACCAAAGGACTAGAGTCCACCAGTCCACCATTCACGCTCACCAAAGGACTAGAGTCCACCAGTCCACCATTCACGCTCACCAAAGGACTAGAGTCCACCAGTCCACCATTCACGCTCACCAAAGGACTAGAGTCCACCAGTCCACCATTCTCGCTCACCAAAGGACTAGAGTCCACCAGTCCACCATTCACGCTCACCAAAGGACTAGAGTCCACCAGTGACACTTAGAAAGTATACGACTATTACTATCTTAAATAAAATAAAAAACATCTAACAATTTCTAAAGACTGTTGACATCTAGTGGAAGGCATTGGAACTGCAATCTGGGTCATAATAATTCGGCCTTCCCATAGAAAGGCACAGGAAAGTCGAACGACCTCATAAAATCATTTTCCTGGATGTATTGTCCTCGGCGTTTCGCCTGCCAAATCAGTTCTGTTATACTCACAGACCTTCTTTTAACAGTTTTAGAAACTGTGTGTTTTCCATCCAATACTACCATGCATATGCATATCCTAGCTTCTGGGCCTGAGTAACAGGCAGTTTACTTTGGTTACCTCAGTCATCCAAACTTCCCAAATACTGCCCCCTATCCCTAAAAAGTTACATTTAATGCACCAGCAAAAGCTTAAAACCCGTCAGTCAGCTCTATGTTATTCATGTCATCGTTCAGCCATGACTCGGTGAAACATAAGATATTACAGTTTTTAATGTCCTGTTGGTAGAATATACGTGATCATAGTTTGTCCGTCTCTTTCTCCTGAGAATGACGGGGATAAGGCCTTGTCGGGCGTCTGAATTAAATCCTTCCTTTCTGACTCTTTGAAGAAAAACTATTCCTCCAGTACGGGGTGAATAATCGCTTTCCTGATATCTAAATCCTTTTTTCGGTCATAACACACGGTAGCAGAAACATCATGTACAAAATAAGTTACAAATAACATGAAAAACAAACAATAGCACTATTGGTTAGGAGATTGTAAAATGGCAGCCATCTTCACCATTGGGTCTGTGTGTGAATGTGTGTCTGTGTTTCTGTATGTGTGTGTGTGTGTGTACATTGCCTCTTTAACATCGTTGTTTTCTCAGGGGATATAAAACACTAATGCTGTACGGGTCGAACCATTTCTCTCTCTCTTTCAGGATCAGACACTGTGAGTCACAAACACGCTATGATACCAACATGACCTCATGATTTCGACGGATAAGTTTAGGCATTCATTTCGAATAGTTAAGGTAAGATAACATATACCGTATTAGTCCATACAGGATGGAAATTTGCTTTCGACGTTTTAAACAACCTTCCCAATTTAAGGGTTAAGGTTTGGGATAGGAGCTCATAGTTTACACCCATCCACCATCCCCATCCACAAAACACCTAGCAAGTATACCTGAAGGTAATAGTGTTCACTGTTGCCCCTAGTGGATGATTTTGATAGCATCTCCTGATATCCTTGGGTCCTGGGCGAACGTCGAATATTGCCTTTGATGACGAGTAACCTGGCTGAGGATGCAGTGGTCAAGAGTTATAGGCCCTATATTTATATATTTGTATCATTTGGTCAAGTGGTCTGTCAAACCAAATAGAAATGATTAGAAATACACTTTATATCCAGCATGATCACTAGAAACAGACAGTGATGTCAAACTGTTGAAATGGTCCTGAGAACGTTAGGAAAAAGATTCCCAAGGGGAGATAAGAGAGATGGACTGAGTGCTGAGCTACTGCTGGTCTCCTCCTTCCCTCTTTATCGAGGAGGAGATAAGAGAGGATGGACTGAGTGCTGAGCTACTGCTGGTCTCCTCCTTCCCTCTTCATCGAGGAGGAGATAAGAGAGGATGGACTGAGTGCTGAGCTAGTGCTGGTCTCCTCCTTCCCTCTTCATCGAGGAGGAGATAAGAGAGGATGAACTGAGTGCTGAGCTACTGCTGGTCTCCTCCTTCCCTCTTTATCGAGGAGGGGATAAGAGAGGATGGACTGAGTGCTGAGCTAATGCTGGTCTCTTCTTTCCCTCTTCATCGAGGAGGGGATAAGAGAAGATGGACTGAGTGCTGAAATACTGCTGGTCTCGTCCATCCCTTTTCATCGAGGAGGAGATAAGAGAGGATGGACTGAGTGCTGAGCTACTGCTGGTCTCCTCTTTCCCTCTTCATCGAGGAGGAAATAAGAGAGGATGGACTGAGTGCTGAGCTACTGCTGGTCTCGTCCATCCCTCTTCATCAAGGAGGGGATAAGAGAGGATGGACTGAGTGCTGAGCTACTGCTGGTCTCATCCATCCCTCTTCATCAAGTCCCTGGACCTCTGAATACTGGAAAGTCTGTTTCTCTCTTGCTCTCTTTCTCTCTTGCTCTCTCTCTTTCTCTCTCTCTTTCTCTCTCTCTCTGTCACACACACACATACAGACACATGCACACTGACACACACAGACACACACACTCACATGCACGAATGCATGTATATGCAGGTGACCACACACACGCAGGCAAACACACGCACACATACGCTCACGCATGCACACACACACTGTGCATCACTGCTGCTTTTAAATCAACCTAGGACAGCCTGAGCTTAGTCCTTCATTCACGTGCAATCTGACAGTAATTGCTGAGTGCTTTTTTCCTGTTTTTCAAATCCGACAGTGACCTTGCCTCTGTTACATCAGCAGTCAAAGAGAAATAAGCCCCTCGGAATATTTGGCTTGGCTTGACGAACGTTTTAAAGAAATCTCTGCTGCCTCGCTGTGTGTGTGTGTACCTACATGTGTTCATTGGCAGGGACATGTCTGTGGATGGATTTGTGCAGCCAGGTCGTTTAAGAATGATCTCAAAATTGGAGAGGGATTCTAGAGACAGAAGACACAGGGTTATAGAGACAGAGGAGACAGGGATTCTATAGACAGAAGACACAGGGTTATAGAGACAGAGGAGACAGGGATTCTAGAGACAGAAGACACAGGGTTATAGAGACAGAGGAGACAGGGATTCTAGAGACAGAAGACACAGGGTTATAGAGACAGAGGGGACAGGGATTCTAGAGACAGAAGACACAGGGTTATAGAGATAGAGGAGACAGGGATTCTAGAGACAGAAGACACAGGGTTATAGAGACAGAGGAGACAGGGATTCTAGGTACAGAGGAGACAGGGATTCTAGAGACAGACCATTCCCATGTGAAACTATTCTCTGCCTGTAGGGGTGGAGCCCTGAGACATGTGTAGATGTTGCCAAAGAAAATTGAGATATTTGCCAGAACTTCAAGCAGACAGACAGACAGACAGACAGGCAGAGAGACAGGCAGAGAGACAGGCAGGGAGACAGACAGACAGACAGACAGACAGGCTGACAGAGAGAGAGAGAGAGAGAGAGAGAGAGAGAGAGAGAGAGAGAGAGAGAGAGAGAGAGAGAGAGAAGGGGTGTGTTTTAACTCATGCTAGCTGCCAGTCACCTAAGTGATTAGAATCTACCAGAGCTGAGTGGAGGCCTGATTACCTGCTGCATACATTTACCTCCACCATCTCCTCCCCGCAATCAAACCCCTGAGGAAAGCCTCCCACACACACACACACACACACACACACACATCCTCTCACACACACACACACACACACACACACACATCCTCTCACACACACACACACACACACACACACACACACACACACACACACACACACACACACACACACATCCTCTCTCACACACACACACACACACACACACACACACACACACACACATCCTCTCTCACACACACACACACACACACATCCTCTCTCACACACACACACACACACACACACACACATCCTCTCTCACACACACACACACACACACACACACACACACACACACACACACACACACACACACACACACACACACACACACACACACACATCCTCTCTCTCACACACACACACACACACACACACACTCTATCCCCAATCCCCTCTGTGATTTAACACACGCTCTGACAACATCAGGATGGAAACGGGAACCTGATAAATAAATAGTATTAACAGATTGAAAAACCTACAGTATGTATTCCTAACAATTAAAACAAAGAGCCTATTTAAAAATAAAAACAACACTGAAGTGATCACAGTGGTAATTGTCCCATTTACTCTTATGAGGACTTGAGAACATATTTGTTCATCAAGAAAATGAATGATGTGCTCCACTGTCTCTGATTCTCTCTCCTTAGGGCTCTAGTGTAACTCAAACACACACACTGCCTTCCCTGCTTTCATTTCAAACTACTGCATATTCTCTCTCTCTCCTGATTGGCAGCACTCCTTCCGTCTTTCAACCTGTCCTTCCCTGTCTACTTTCCCCTGTATCCAGATGCCAATAGAAAACAACTTTTCAGAAACCAATTGAAGTAAAATAATAAGCATGCTGGTTTCTAAGTCATTCATGGGGGGTGTGTTAATAGCTTTCACTTTAGCATGGAGGTTTCACCTCTCTCTCTCTCTACTATCTCTCTCTTCCTCTTTCTCTTTCTGGTTCTCTATGTCTCTCTCTCTCTCTCTCTGGATTTCTATGTCTCTCTCTCTCTGAGGATTCTGTTGTGGAATTCTGGCACGTTGGTACCGACAGCTGTTGCTTCGTAGAGGACGGTAATTATGCTTAAGTGCTTTCTGCTTCTCATCAATAGCCGTAATTATGGGGGAGTCGAGAGCTCAGTCGAGTCGCTTGGAAATCGACACCTCCTCCCTTTCCGACACAACGACTGTGATGAAACACTGGAATGGGAACACTAGTGAATTAAGAAAAACAGAGAAAGAGAGAGAGACAGAGAGGGAGAGATAGAGGGAGAAAGAGAGAGAGAGACAGCAAGGGAGAGAGAGAGGGAGAGAGAAAAAGAGAGGCAGAGAGAGTGGGAGTGAGGGAGAGAGAGAGAGAGAGAGAGAGAGAGAGAGAGAGAGAGAGAGAGAGAGAGAGAGAGAGAGAGAGAGAGAGAGAGAGAGAATTAAAAGTTCATTTTTGAGAACCGTTATGGTTGTCGTGCAGCTGGGGAAACACCTCTGGGACTCTCTGTCCCTCAGCACAGGAGGGAGACACATCCCCCCCGCCAACCACGCATCTCTCAAGCTACTCAAGGTTTCAGATGATACCACCCTAGTCGAGTCCATGTACCAGAGGGAGGTTTACCGGATGGTGGCCGGTTGCAATCTCAAAACGGTGAAGGTGGTAATTGACTTCAGAAAGCGTCCCTCACCACCTCTCTTCCTCGAAATCAATGGCTCAGCTCTAAGCAGGACTGAGTATTTTATATTCCTGGGGACCATCATCTCCCACAACCTCTAGTGGGAGGACAACATCGCATGTTCTATTGGGAGGACAAAATCACAGCCTCTAGTGGGAGGACAACATCACAGCCTCTAGTGGGAGGACAACATCACAGCCTCTAGTGGGAGGACAACATCACAGCCTCTAGTGGGAGGACAACATCACAGCCTCTAGTGGGAGGACAACATCACAGCCTCTAGTGGGAGGACAACATCACAGCCTCTACTGGGAGGACAACATCACAGCCTCTAGTGGGAGGACAACATCACAGCCTCTAGTGGGAGGATAACATCACATGTTCTACTGGGAGGACAACATCACAGCCTCTAGTGGGAGGACAACATCACAGCCTCTAGTGGGAGGACAACATCACAGCCTCTAGTGGGAGGATGACATCACAGCCTCTACTGGGAGGATGACATCACAGCCTCTACTGGGAGGACAACATCCAGCCTCTAGTGGGAGGACAACATCACAACCTCTAGTGGGAGGACAACATCACATGTTCTGTTGGGAGGACAACATCACAGCTTCTAGTGGGAGGACAACATCACATGTTCTGTTGGGAGGACAACATCCAGCCTCTAGTGGGAGGACAACATCACAGCTTCTAGTGGGAGGACAACATCACATGTTCTATTGGGAGGACAACATCACAACCTCTACTGGGAGGACAACATCACAGCCTCTAGTGGGAGGACAACATCACATGTTCTACTGGGAGGACAACATCACATGTTCTATTGGGAGGACAACATCACATGTTCTATTGGGAGGACAACATCACAACCTCTACTGGGAGGACAACATCACATGTTCTACTGGGAGGACAACATCACATGTTCTATTGGGAGGACAACATCACAACCTCTACTGGGAGGACAACATCCAACCTCTACTGGGAGGACAACATCCAGCCTCTAGTGGGAGGACAACATCACATGTTCTATTGGGAGGGCAACATCACAGCCTCTAGTGGGAGGACGACATCACAGCCTCTAGTGGGAGGACAACATTATAACAGACTATAGAGTTTGTACTTCCTGTGTCAGCTGAGGAAACTCTCACAACCAATACTAATCCGGTTCTACATGGCCATCATTGAATCCATCCTCACCTCCTCAATCACTGTCTGGTTGGGGAACGTGTCTTCCTGGTCAAAGGGTCAATGGTGACAGAATGTCCGGTCTGCTGAGAGGGTCATCGGCTGCCACCTGCCCTCTATCTAGATCCTACACGACTCCAAGGCAAGGAAGTGTCATTGCTGACCCCTTCAACCCTGGACACCCCCTCTTTCAAAGTCTCCCTGGTTCAGGTCAATGACGACCATAACCTCCCTCCACCTGAACAGCTCAATCCCCCACGTTGTGGACCTCATCAACCGGACACCTGGTCCACGATGATCTCATCATACATGGACTATGCCCCCTGCACTTTCATAGAACTGCTCATTGATCTTTGAAGTCTCTACACATCCTGCACCTTCCTTTTGATTGGACTGACCCTTACATACTGGATACTTTCCCAATCGCATCCTGAAAATTGCTTTATTAATACATCTATACATGCACAGTTCATAGCGTAGCTTATAGTGTTTCTAGTGTTGTTTTAAGCTTGTTGTTCATTGTGTACATAATGTACAGTTGAAGTCGGAAGTTTACATACACTTAGGTTGGAGTCATTAAAACTCGTTTTTCCAACCACTCCACAAATTTGTTGATAACAAACTATAGTTTTGGCAAGTCGGATAGGACATCTACTTTGTCATGACACAAGACATTTTTACAACAATTGTTGACAGACAGATTATTTCACTTATAGTTCACTGGATCACATTACAAGTGGGTCAGAAGTTTACACTTGACTGTGCCAGCTTGGAAAATTCCAGAAAATTATGTCATGGCTTTAGAAGCTTCTAATAGGCTAATTGACATCATTTGAGTCAATTGGAGGTGTACCTGTGGATGTATTTCAAGGCCTACCTTGTAAATTGTAAACCTCTACAAGTCTGGTTCATCCTTGGGAACAATTTCCAAATGCCTGAAGGTACCACGTTCATCTGTACAAACAATAGTACGTAAGTATAAACACAATGGGACCACGCAGCCGTCATACCGCTTAGGAAGTGGACACTTCCTGTCTCCTGGAGATTAACGTACTTTGGGGCGAAAAGTGAAAATCAATCCCAGAACAACAGCAAAGGAACTTGTGAAGATGCTGGAGGAAACAGGTACAAAGTATCTATATCCACAGTAAAAACAAGTCCTATATCGACATAACTTGAAAGGCCGCTCAGCAAGGAAGAAGCCACCGCTCCAAAACCGCCACAGACTACGGTTTGCAACTGCACATGGGGACAAAGATCGTACTTTTTGAAGAAATGTCCTCTGGTCTGATGAAACAAAAATAGAACTCTTTGGAGGAAAAACGGGGAGGCTTGCAAGCCGAAGAACACCATCCCAACCGTGAAGCATGGGGGTGGCAGCATCATGTTGTAGGGGTGCTTTGCTGCAGGAGGGACGGAGGAAGGAAAATTATGTGGATGTATTGAAGCAACGTCTCAAGACATCAGTCAGGAAGTTAAAGCTTGGTCGCAAATAGGTCTTCCAAATGGACAATTACCCCAAGCATACTTCCAAAGTTTAAGGCTTAAGGACAACAAAGTCAAGGTATTGGAGTGGCCATCACAAAGTCCTGACCTCAATCCTATAGAACATTTGTGGGCAGAACTGAAAAAGCATGTGCGAGCAAGGAGGCCTACAATGCTGACTCAGTTACACCTGCTCTGTCAGGAGGAATTGGCCAAAATTAAGCAAACTTATTGTGGGAAGCTTGTGGAAGGCTACCCAAAACATTTGACCGAAGTTTAACAATTTAAAGGCAATGCTACCAAATACTAATTGATTGTATGTAAAATTCTGACCAACTGGGAATGTGATGAAAGAAATAAAAGCTGAAAAAATAATTCTCTCTACTATTATTCTGACATTTTATATTCTTAAAACGAAGCGTTGATCCTAACTGACCTAAAACAGGGATTGTTTACTAGTATTAAATGCCAGGAATTGTGAAAAACTAAGTTGAAATGTATGGCTAAGGTGTATGTCACCTTCCGACATCAACTGTATGTGGATTGTGTAAATGCTGTGTCTATATATCTTGTGTAGTACTACCTATTTCTTCAAGCTTCACACAGTCCATGCCTAAACAGTGGCTAGTCTCTAAACATGTACCAACCCTTGGAGCCAAACACGTATGACTGGTTGACTCCTCACAGGAACAGCCTCACAGCTGTCTGAGAGAGACTAACAGAGAGGCTTCCTCAGTGAGAACAGAGAAGGCTTGTGTGTGGGGGGGTACAACAGAGGAAAGCTGTGGTACATTGAGTTATATAAGCCTTCTGCCTATAGGGGCTTGTGTGTGTGTGTGTGTTGGGGGGGGGGTCCAGTCAGTCCCTCTTAAATAGTACATGTCTTATGGCATGGAGATGACATTCAGCCAATGAAAGAGCTGGGGAGAGGAGAGCAAGGGAGGAGTAACTGGGAATGGAGAGCAAGGGAGGATTGACTTGGAATGGAGAGCAAGGGAGGAGAGACTAGGGAGAGGAGAGAAAGGGAGGAATGACTGGGGAGAGGAGAGCAAGGGAGGAATGACTGGGAATGGAGTGCAAGGGATGAGTGACTGGAAATGGAGTGCAAGGGAGGAGTGACTGGGAATGGAGAGCAAGGGAGGAGTGACTGGGAATGGAGTGCAAGGGATGAGTGACTGGGAAAGGACTGCAAGGGAGGAGAGACTGGGGAGAGGAGAGAAAGAGAGGAGTGACTGGGAATGGAGAGCAAGAGAGGAGTGACTGGGAATGGAGTGCAAGGGAGGAAAGACTGGGAATGGAGAGCAAGGGAGGAGTGACTGGGAATGGAGAGCAAGGGAGGAGTGACTGGGAATGGAGAGCAAGGGAGGAGAGACTGGGAATGGAGTGCAAGGGAGGAGTGACTGGGAATGGAGTGCAAGGGAGGATTGTGATTTTTCGCCCTGTTTACAAAGAAAACCATAGTGGTGAGATACAGTATACCTGCCTGGTTACATGGACAACCATAGTGGTGAGATATACCTGCCTGGTTACATGAACAACCATAGTGGTGAGATACAGTATACCTGCCTGGTTACATGGACAACCATAGTGGTGAGATACAGTATACCTGCCTGGTTACATGGACAACCATAGTGGTGAGATACAGTATACCTGCCTGGTTACATGGACAACCATAGTGGTGAGATATACCTGCCTGGTTACATGGACAACCATAGTGGTGAGATACAGTATACCTGCCTGGTTACATGGACAACCATAGTGGTGAGATACAATATACCTGCCTGGTTACATGGACAACCATCGTGGTGAGATACAGTATACCTGCCTGGTTACATGGACAACCATAGTGGTGAGATACAGTATACCTGCCTGGTTACATGGACAACCATAGTGGTGAGATACAGTATACCTGCCTGGTTACATGGACAACCATCGTGGTGAGATACAGTATACCTGCCTGGTTACATGGACAACCATAGTGGTGAGATACAGTATACCTGCCTGGTTACATGGACAACCATAGTGGTGAGATACAGTATACCTGCCTGGTTACATGGACAACCATAGTGGTGAGATACAGTATACCTGCCTGGTTACATGAACAACCATAGTGGTGAGATACAGTATACCTGCCTGGTTACATGAACAACCATAGTGGTGAGATACAGTATACCTGCCTGGTTACATGAACAACCATAGTGGTGAGATACAGTATACCTGCCTGGTTACATGGACAACCATCGTGGTGAGATATACCTGCCTGGTTACATGAACAACCATAGTGGTGAGATACAGTATACCTGCCTGGTTACATGGACAACCATCGTGGTGAGATACAGTATACCTGCCTGGTTACATGAACAACCATAGTGGTGAGATACAGTATACCTGCCTGGTTACATGAACAACCATAGTGGTGAGATACAGTATACCTGCCTGGTTACATGGACAACCGTAGTGGTGAGATACAGTATACCTGCCTGGTTACATGGACAACCATAGTGGTGAGATATACCTGCCTGGAAACTCATTGAATGCAACCAATCAAGCGGGTTGCCTGTGTAGTGGAGGTTAGTGAGTCATAGAGCTAGCTTAGCCCTGCTCAGTGACATCGCCTTCCTTGAGACCAAAACACAAATAGAACACATGTTCTGATGGAGTGTTTCTGATGGTGTGTGTCTCAGTACATACTGTAGATGTTTAGTCTAATGGATACATACCAGTATGCTTGAGGGTTTATTTAGCAGGGTTGGGGATAATTCTATTTAAATTCCAGTCATTACTAGAAAGTAAACCAATTTCCAATTCAAAATGTTCGTCATTGAAATGTATTGAAGAGAACGTTCTGAATTGCCTGGCTTGGATGTCAGACTATGTGTGTATGGGGCAAACTCCATCTGTCTCTCCTAGTCAACCGTCAGAGCGGAGTCCCCAAGGTCCTGCTGTCTGAATCATCCGCTGGACTGGTAAGCAGGGGGAAATCTCTGACCCTGACCAGCGACAGGACACCAAACTGGGCATTATCTTCCAGAGGAGGTGGGGACACAGGTTGGGACAGACTACCAGGGTATTACTCAGGACAGCAAGAAGAGAGAGTGGACTGGAACACACAGCAATACACAGGGTAGTGAAGAGAGTGGACTGGAACACAGCTATAGACAGGGTAGTGGAGAGAGTGGACTGGAACACAGCTATAGACAGGGTAGTGAAGAGAGTGGACTGGAACACAGCTATAGACAGGGTAGTGGAGAGAGTGGACTGGAACACAGCTATAGACAGGGTAGTGAAGAGAGTGGACTGGAACACACAGCAATACACAGGGTAGTGAAGAGAGTGGACTGGAACACAGCTATAGACAGGGTAGTGGAGAGAGTGGACTGGAACACAGCTATAGACAGGGTAGTGAAGAGAGTGGACTGGAACACACAGCAATACACAGGGTAGTGAAGAGAGTGGACTGGAACACAGCTATAGACAGGGTAGTGAAGAGAGTGGACTGGAACACAGTTATAGACAGGGTAGTGAAGAGAGTGGACTGGAACACAGTTATAGACAGGGTAGTGGAGAGAGTGGACTGGAACACAGCTATAGACAGGGTAGTGGAGAGAGTGGACTGGAACACAGCTATAGACAGGGTAGTGAAGAGAGTGGACTGGAACACACAGCAATACACAGGGTAGTGAAGAGAGTGGACTGGAACACAGCTATAGACAGGGTAGTGAAGAGAGTGGACTGGAACACAGTTATAGACAGGGTAGTGAAGAGAGTGGACTGGAACACAGTTATAGACAGGGTAGTGGAGAGAGTGGACTGGAACACAGCTATAGACAGGGTAGTGAAGAGAGTGGACTGGAACACAGTTATAGACAGGGTAGTGGAGAGAGTGGACTCGAACACAGTTATAGACAGGGTAGTGGAGAGAGTGGACTGGAACACAGTTATAGACAGGGTAGTGGAGAGAGTGGACTGGAACACAGTTATAGACAGGGTAGTGGAGAGAGTGGACTGGAACACAGTTATAGACAGGGTAGTGGAGAGAGTGGACTGGAACACAGTTATAGACAGGGTAGTGGAGAGAGTGGACTGGAACACAGTTATAGACAGGGTAGTGAAGAGAGTGGACTGGAACACAGTTATAGACAGGGTAATCTGTTTACCAGACTCCCTTGATCTGTTTACCAGAATCACCTGATATATTTACTAGACTCAACTAATCTCTTTACCAGACTCACCTTATATATTTACTGGACTCAACTAATCTGTTTACCAGGCTCAACTAATCTGTTTACCAAACTCACCTGATATGTTTACCAGACTCACCTGATCTGTTTACCAGACTCACCTGATATATTTACCAGACTCACCTGATATATTTACCAGACTCACCTGATATATTTACCAGACTCACCTGATATATTTACCAGACTCACCTGATATATTTACCAGACTCACCTGATATATTTACCAGACTCACCTGATATATTTACCAGACTCACCTGATATGTTTACCAGACTCACCTGATATATTTACCAGACTCACCTGATATATTTACCAGACTCACCTGATCTGTTTACCAGACTCCCCCTATATATTTACTAGAATCATCTAATCTGTTTACTAGACTCACCTTATATTCTTACTAGACTCATCTAATCTGTTTACTAGACTCACCTGATGTGTTTACCAGACTCACCTGATCTGTTTACCAGACTCACCTTATATGTTTACCAGACTGACTTTATATGTTTACCAGCCTCACCTGATCTGTTTACCAGACTCCCCTGATCTGTTTACCAGACTCACCTTATATGTTTACCAGACTCACTTTATATGTTTACCAGACTCACCTGATCTGTTTACCAGACTCACCTGATCTGTTTACCAGACTCACCTGATATGTTTACCAGACTCCACTGATCTGTTTACCAGACTCACCTGATATGTTTACCAGACTCCCCTGATCTGTTTACCAGTCTCACCTGATCTGTTTACCAGACTCCCCTGATCTGTTTACGACTCCCCTGAGATGTTTACCAGACTCCCCTGATCTGTTTACCAGACTCACCTGATATGTATACAGGGACCTGTAGCTAGTCCTTCTGGCGATGTGGCCTCCTGTATACAGGGATCTGTAGCTAGTCCTTCTGGCGATGTGGCCTCCTGTATACAGGGACCTGTAGCTAGTCCTTCTGGCGATGTGGCCTCCTGTATATAGGGATCTGTAGCTAGTCCTTCTGGCGATGTGGCCTCCTGTATACAGGGATCTGTAGCTAGTCCTTCTGGCGATGTGGCCTCCTTTATACAGGGATCTGTAGCTAGTCCTTCTGGCGATGTGGCCTCCTGTATACAGGGACCTGTAGTTAGTCCTTCTGGCGATGTGGCCTCCTTTATACAGGGATCTGTAGCTAGTCCTTCTGGCGATGTGGCCTCCTGTATACAGGGACCTGTAGCTAGTCCTTCTGGCGATGTGGCCTCCTGTATACAGGGATCTGTAGCTAGTCCTTCTGGCGATGTGGCCTCCTGTATACAGGGATCTGTAGCTAGTCCTTCTGGCAATGTGGCCTCCTGTATACAGGGATCTGTAGCTAGTTCTTCTGGCGATGTGGCCTCATGTATACAGGGATCTGTAGCTAGTCCATCTGGCGATGTGGCCTCCTATATACAGGGATCTGTAGCTATTCTTTCAAGTGTTATGCCTTCTGTGACAAACTTATTACTGAAAGTTGACAATAGTGTCTGAAATGACAACAATATCTCTGCTACTTTCACAATGAACATTCAATTAAATCCCCATGTTGTGTACAGTTAGCTGCTCTCCTTCTATGAGCATCTACTGCAACAATATTCAGTCCTTGGGAATGATACTCCTCTATCATTACATCTAACCCATAACACACTATACTCCTAATGCATTTTCCTCATTTACTGTAACGGCTGTCGATGGTGGAAGAAGAGGAGGACCAATGAGCAGGGTGGTAAGAGTCCATTATTTTAATAAAAACAACTGAACACTGACCAAAACGACAAACGAACAGTCCTGTAAGGTGATGAAAAACACTAAACAGAAAATAATCACCCACAACTAAAATGGGGAAAACAGGCTGCCTAAGTATGGTTCTCAATCAGAGACAAACAGGCTGCCTAAGTATGATTCTCAATCAGAGACAAACAGGCTGCCTAAGTATGATTCTCAATCAGAGACAAACAGGCTACCTAAGTATGATTCTCAATCAGAGACAAACAGGCTGCCTAAGTATGATTCTCAATCAGAGACAAACAGGCTACCTAAGTATGATTCTCAATCAGAGACAAACAGGCTGCCTAAGTATGATTCTCAATCAGAGACAAACAGGCTGCCTAAGTATGGTTCTCAATCAGAGACAAACAGGCTCCCTAAGTATGATTCTCAATCAGAGACAAACAGGCTGCCTAAGTATGATTCTCAATCAGAGACAAACATGCTGCCTAAGTATGATTCTCAATCAGAGACAAACAGGCTGCCTAAGTATGATTCTCAATCAGAGACAAACAGGCTGCCTAAGTATGATTCTCAATCAGAGACAAACAGGCTGCCTAAGTATGATTCTCAATCAGAGACAAACAGGCTGCCTAAGTATGATTCTCAATCAGAGACAAACAGGCTACCTAAGTATGATTCTCAATCAGAGACAACGATCTACAGCTGCCTCTGATTGAGAACCATACCAGGCCAAACACAGAAATACAACATAGAAAAAAGAATATAGACTACCCACCCCAACTCACGCCCTGACCAAACTAACTCAAAGACAAAATAAAGGAACTAAGGTCAGAACGTGAGACTAAGGCTCAAATTCCAGTTTATCAACTCCGCACACATCATCCCTGTTAGAACATACATTTATATTATCAACTCCGCACACATCATCCCTGTTAGAACATACATTTATAAACAACCTTTTATTGTCGGTTATAACTCTTCTCATTACAGCCGCCCTTTGATCCTGTTTTCCTGTCATGGGTGGCCTGGTAAAGAAATATCTCAATGCATTTTCAGTTTAAATAGTTAGCAGGGTGTGTACCACCTGCCCCCCCCCCCCTTCACCCATCACTTCATTCTAGTGTGTCTTCTTCAGATATCGTTTACAGTTCATTCTCCCAACGGCACATGTCACGTTTGCCTGTCACATTTCGTGGCCCTTGATAATGTCCAGATTTTAATATCCAAGTAGATACTTCCGTTTCTCCCACGTATACGAGTCTCTCATCTGAGCTTGTTCTCTCTCTCCAACCTCACTCCACACGCGCTCTCAGCACTCCAGCCCTGGTTTATGGCTCGGACTCAGATAGGGGCGGTAAAAGTCACTGTCTCTCATAGCACGCCTTCGTCACTCTTTCTTCAGACGGTTAGGGAGGGTTTGGAGGTTGACACACACCGTCTATGGTCTAATTATTTCTACCATGCATTGAAACACGATCGGATGTCACCTTCCATGAAAACCTAAAAAGAAACACAGATCATAACAACAGTTGAGTTCATTACATTTCTGTTTCAGGAAACTAGACTATATGACATTGACTATATGACGAATTACGACATTAACCTTTTCTTAATAACATCTCTAAGACAAATGTCAAATAGCATAACATAATGTTACCACTAAAAACATGCTCTAAATTAGTCCAAACTCCCTTATTCTACTGGTCAGAGTTACCAGATCATGAAGATAACAATACATATATCAGTTACTGTCATCCCTTATTCACATATATGTTCCTTTCTACATGCAGCCTGAACACAGTACCACTGTATAAGTAAAATAAAAACCAGGACCTCAGGGAACTGGTCATTTACCCCTTTCAAACACGTGATTAAAGAAAACATGTTTAATCAAAAATAAACCATTTAGCATTTACAACTCTTTATAACTCCCTACAGAAATAATAATAACCTCCTAAAGTAATGGTACAATTTGGATGGAGACGGGTGTTTCTCATTCATTTTATGCTGAAACCCCCCTTCTATTTCATTCCTAATGAAGTTGATCATTCTTCATTAGGGGTGTTTATTATTCAAGGCTTTCGTCACCATTAAAATGTTTCCTCTCCCTTTCTCTCCCTGTCCTCCGGAAACCATGTAAATACCTCCTCACAACATTTCATCCTCCTGCAAACCCATTTTAACTGAATTAAAAAGACTCCTTCCAGTAGTTCCCACAACACGGCATAGTATCTCTCCACCGAGTCTAACGATTCACTGGTCTCCTTTCCTCCATGATTCTACATAACCATCATACCATATCAACAAAATGTAAAGTTCATTTTAGGTTTGGTACTCCAATGCTTATTCCTCGCTAATTCCTCATGACCCCTCCACCCTTTTGTCCATTCTAGAATCCCATTCCAGAATAAGACAACATCAAATGTAAATGTTTTTAAAAAGAAAACCACATAAACGGTCTAATGATTTAGACAAACCCTAAGGCCTTCTGCATTTGCAATGAGTGTTTGGTTATATAATTTAAATGTGTTACCTTTAGAATCAATTCCCCTGGCATTTAGCCTCGAATCCTCAACCTAAAATACTTTTTCCTGTGTCAAATTTAGCCAATGTCTCATCGTAAGGAATCCGCAATATATACATGTGGTTTCCATAACACTTTCTCTCACCAAGGCAGCTGCCTCAGCCATTTCGTCTACTTTACGTTTACCTGTGGCGATTTGATCTGTACGACTTGTATGAGCTTCACATTTCACCACTGCTAATTTACTGGTTAACTGACATTATTCTAATAATACATCTACCTCCAGACTATTATTATTGGTGTTCCTGTCTCTGCTAACATGCCCGGTGGTGACCACAATGTACCCAAATGATGAATTACTCCAAATGCATACCACACACAGCGCACTCCTTTACTCTATTCCCTTCTGTGTTCACGTAACTAGAGCCATCTGTATACAATACTTTTCCTGATTCCAACGCTGTCTCTTGCAAATCAGGCCTAGGTTTTGGAGGGAATCTGATCTGGGTCACATGTATGTGATTCGGGGCGGCAGGGTAGCCTAGTGGTTAGAGCGTTGGTCTAGTGACCGGAAGGTTGCAAGTTCAAACCCCCGAGCTGACAAGGTACAAATCTGTCGTTCTGCCCTTGAACAGGCAGTTAACCCACTGTTCCTAGGCCGTCATTGAAAATAAGAATTTGTTCTTAACTGACTTGCCTGGTTAAATAAAGGTAAAATAAAAAATAAAAATAAAATTCACCCTCCCCAGACAACAGCATTAACGACGCAGGATTCAAAGCACCCATCTTATGAAACTGTAGATTTTCCCCATTTAACGTTAACTCCCATCTTGACCATCTTGCACCAGTAACATGTTGTGCTTTGTCATACATGCTTTATGACCATGTTCCGCCAAAATGTCTACCAATGTGGTGCGGTCTGTGGTGGGGTCTGTGGTGCGGTCTGTGGTGGGCTCTGTGGTGGGGTCTGTGGTGGGGTCTGTGGTGGGCTCTGTGGTGGGGTCTGTGGTGGGGTCTGTGGTGCGGTCTGTGGTGGGGTCTGTGGTGGGGTCTGTGGTGCGGTCTGTGGTGCGGTCTGTGGTGGGGTCTGTGGTGCGGTCTGTGGTGGGGTCTGTGGTGCGGTCTCGCATATGACTTTCTTCATCTTTTGACGCTAATAACAAATCCTCCACGTATTGTACCAACACAGAACCTACAATCGACACCCTTTTAACGATTGTTTCAATGCTAAATGATACCACGTGGGACTCTTTGTAAATCCCATCGGTACTCTAAAAGTTAGGTCAAATGTGGTCTAATACGTGTTCCATCACATAGAAACCGTCATCTCTGTGAACCCCTTATCGATCAAACAGAATTATACACCGCTACGTGAAAGATCTATTCTTGCTAACCTCAAAATGAGTAGTTGTTGCTCTTTTGAAAAAGATGCAAACTCTTGTAGGGTGCATTTCCTGCTACCGCACTAGGTTCCAGTATCTCCTTACACTCATTACACTCATTCTTCCAATGCCCGATAGTCCCATATCAAAAACAGGGAGCTAACATCCTTACGTTTTGATGTTTTAATTGTTACTTTTCGTAGTTATATCCTGGCCATTGAAACCATAGTTAGTGGTTTTCTCTATGGCCCTATTAACCCCTCGCATGTCTGCAAGGTGAGCGGAGTCATATACCACTCTCAAAACAGTCTCTGAAATTAAATCTACTACCCCCGCAATTACCGTTTTGATCACAGGGTTCAACCCCATCATCAAAGCAGAAGCGCAATTTTTTTCAGTACACTCCCATCCCAGGCCTTCTGTAGTAGAGTACTGGTGTTACACTCCCATCCCAGGCCTTCTGTAGTAAAGTACTGGTGTTACACTCCCATCATTCCCAGGCCTTCTGTAGTAAAGTACTGGTGTTACACTCCCATCATTCCCAGGCCTTCTGTAGTAAAGTACTGGTGTTACACTCCCATCATTCCCAGGCCTTCTGTAGTAAAGTACCGGTGTTACACTCCCATCATTCCCAGGCCTTCTGTAGTAAAGTACCGGTGTTACACTCCCATCATTCCCAGGCCTTCTGTAGTAAAGTACTGGTGTTACACTCCCATCATTCCCAGGCCTTCTGTAGTAAAGTACTGGTGTTACACTCCCATCATTCCCAGGCCTTCTGTAGTAAAGTACTGGTGTTACACTCCCATCATTCCCAGGCCTTCTGTAGTAAAGTACTGGTGTTACACTCCCATCATTCCCAGGCCTGCTGTAGTAAAGTACTGGTGTTACACTCCCATCCCAGGCGTTCTGTAGTAAAGTACTGGTGTTACACTCCCATCATTCCCAGGCCTTCTGTAGTAAAGTACTGGTGTTACACTCCCATCATTCCCAGGCCTTCTGTAGTAAAGTACTGGTGTTACACTCCCATCATTCCCAGGCCTTCTGTAGTAAAGTACCGGTGTTACACTCCCATCATTCCCAGGCCTTCTGTAGTAAAGTACTGGTGTTACACTTCCATCATTCCCAGGCCTTCTGTAGTAAAGTACCGGTGTTACACTTTATGGGTTTATCGTTATGCATTTTCTGTTGATAGTATGCTGACATCAAAACGCTGGTATAGTGAGCTTTGATTCTGGTTTTGTCTTTGTGCCATGTCATAATTGCCTCCCTGAATCCTTTATTTGATTTGAATTCACCGTCAGCAGGAAAATGTTGTCCAATTTGATCTAATTTGCTCAATTCTTTCCCATATTTCAGCCAAATGCTCCTGTGTTTCTTTTAGTGCCTCCATCACTTTATTAAATTCCGCTGTCTCTTTATTACAGGGAGAAACGGGTCCGTTTATCGTCCTATCAATAGTTCTTATTCCTAAACACTCCCGTTGGTGTTCAGGGTATTTTAGATGTCTTTAATCCCATCTCTAATAAACACCTTCTATTAACTATTTTCTAAAATAGCACTACACATTTCCCCAGATATTAATTGATTGGTCACGGGCACATAAAACTTTGTATTAGAACCAATACCATAGCGTCTGTGAATTTATTACTGGAGAATACGAATTTCTTAACTTCTTATGGGCAGGTGGGACGGTAGAGTCCTACCTGGCAAACATCCGGTGAAATTGCAGAGCGCGAAATTCAAACGACAGAATTATAAATATTTAACTCTCATAAAATCACAAGTGTACATCAAAATAAAGCTTAACTTCTTGTTAACCCAGCCACTGTGTCAGATTTCAAAATGGCTTTACGGCGAAAGCACACCATACGATTATCTGAGGACAGCGCCCGCATACAAAACTATGAAAAACATATTTCAACCAAGCAGGTGCGACATGAAAGTCAGAAATAGCGATATAAAAAATGCCTTACCTTTGATGATCTTCTTCTGTTGGCACTCCAAAAGGTCCCAGTTACATCACAAAAGGTCATTTTGCTCGATAATGTCCTTCTTTGTGTCCATAAAAATTCAGTTTAGCTGGCGTGCTTCATTCAATAATCCACCTGGTTTCCCTCCATCAAAATGCATACAAAATGAATCCCAAACGTTACTAATAAACTTTTCCAAACAAGTCAAACAATGTTTATAATCAAACCTTAGGTACCCTAATATGTAAATAATCTATACAATTTAAGACGGAGAATCGTTCTTTTCTTTACCAGAGAAAAATATCAAAGAACGCACTCTTATTCACGAGCTTGGAAACACTACTGCCAAAATGGCAGCTACCTAGAAAACTACAATTTCTGGCAATTTTTTTCTCCAAAAACCAGCCTGAAACTCTTTCTAAAGACTGTTGACATCTGGTGGAAGCCCTAGGAACTGCAATCTGGGAGGACTTCGCCTTATAACAAAAGTGACAGCCATTGAAAATAGTGGGAGGCTGAATTATTATTTTTTTGAATGGTTTGTCGTCAGGGTTTTGCCTGCCATATCAGTTCTGTTATACTTACATACATTATTTAAATTATATGCATATCCTAGCTTCTGGGCCTGAGTAACAGTCAGTTTACTTTGGGCACGCTTTTCATCCGGATGTGAAAATACTGCCCCCTACCCAAGAGAGGTTAAACACTTCAGGTGAGTCTGGTAACACATCAGGTGAGTCTGGTAAACACATCAGGTGAGTCTGGTAAAAATAGCAGGTGAGTGTGGTAAACAGATCAGGTGAGTCTGGTAAAGCAGACCCATACTAAACCCATACAACCCATACTAAATTTACACACAGAGACATAAAGATCCTAAGATAACATTTAAACTTTGTACAATTATCCTTTGACATCAACCATGATGTCAATGTAAAGTTTCCCAATTCAACATGCAACTCCTACAGGATGATAAACACCATTATTAAATGAGCATCATACATGTAGTATGTTAGAAAAGGATGAGTCACAAGATAAGGGTTTTGATGGTGTGATTTTGTCTCTGAGGCTAGACCTTTAAAACCTCCATCCTGTGGTTGTATGCTCTGCATGCTGGGTAGTTAATAGTGTATATACACATGTTTCACTACCCAGCATGCAGTGCAACAACATTGTGTGTGTGTTTGCATTTGCATAGAGGTGATAAATGATGGCACCCTTGTCAGAAATCGTTCTGTCTGTATCTTAATCCCTGTCTCTTATTACTGGTCTGATTGTCAACACACAGTGACTCACACACACACACACACACACATACACACATACACACACATTTAAAATCTGCTGGTTTTAAATGAACAGGGTCTGCAGTGAAATAAAGAAGTGTAATTATACATGATGTGTGAGGTGGGAGGAAGAAGATGGAGTCAGGAGAAGGACATTGTGTCCTCTAAATGACACCATCATGTACAAACATGAAACATGACTCACCTATCCTCCTCTATGCTCCCATTCAAATCCCTCCTCACCCATTCTCTCCCCTCCCCTCCCATGCCCTCCCCTCCCCTCCCCTCCCATTCCCTCCCCTCCCCCATATTTCCCGTGTTTCAAAATGCACACGTGTTTGTGTGTCTATGCTCCTGTGTGTGTGTGCGCATGTTTGTGTGTGCGCGAGTTTCATATGCGCGCGTGCGTTTGTGTGCGTGCGTGTGCGCGTGTGTGTGTGTTGCCTGTCAAGTCGTTTTGCCTGACCGTTGAGGGATGGCAGGGAGTGGCCAGCTCTAATGCCACCTTGAAGCGTTTCCATTAGTGACGGATGGTTGCCATGGATACAAGTTCATGCAAATCCCTGTGACAGTCCGAGCGCCGAACCCCAGGACACTCCCTCTCTCCTTTTGTTAATGCAGGCATATATTATGTTATGCTGAGTGGTCTCTCTCTCTCTCTCTCTCTCTCTCTCGCTCTCTCTCTCTCTCTCTCGCTCTCTCTCTCTGTGTGTGTATCAACGACGTTGTTAGACATTGTTCCAAACGAGGCAATAGAAGTCAAGGTTCAGAGAATATCCCCTGTATACAGTGCATTCAAAACGTTTTCAGACCCCATGACTTTTTCCAAATGTTGTTATGTTACAGCCTTATTTTAATGATGAGTTTTCCCCTCATCAATCTTCACACAAAACCCTATAATGCTCATCGTGCCAATAATTATTGAGCCCACTGTATATTTTCTGTCAAGGGTGTCAATAATTATAGACCCCACTATATATGTTATGTCAAGGGTGCCAATAAGTATAGAGCCCACTGCATGTGTTCTGTCAGACTGACTGTACATGATGTGAACATGAATGCAACCTTTCTCTCTTAAGACCTTTTGCATGGTGCAGTACATACAGAGAGCATTATAGCTGGTAGATGTTGAAGTCAATTTGTTCAATCTTATGAGAGCTTCTGAAATCCACTTGGGGGGTTGTAGTGAAGTACTGAAATATTGATGTGGAACCGGTCTATATGCCCTACAAAAAGAAGTTACAAACACCTACGCACCCGCGCGCACACACAGACACACACACACAGAGACACACACACACACACACAAATCCATACATTTGACATTTTCCTGGAACAAGCCCCTGATTTGAAAAGAGGGTTCTTTGTTGAAAAAGCAAGTTTGTACTTCAAATATCGACCCTTTGGAAACAACTGAATTGGTATTCTCTCTGTACTCCCTCATAGTCCATTGTCTAGATGATGCAATCTTACCCCAGAGATACAAGGCAATTCACACACGTACATAAACGTACAAGAATGTGGCGTGTGTGTGTGCCTTCTGCACCCAGGCAAAACATCTGTCAGCAGATAAATCATGAGCAATCAGTTAAATCAAATCAAATGTTATTTGTCACATGACCCGGATACAACAGCTGTAGACCTTACAGTGAAATGCTTTCTTCCAAGCCCTTAACCAACGATGCAGTTTTAAGAAAAATAAATATAAGTAAGAAAGTATTTACTAAAATAAACTGAAGTAAATAATATATAAATAATAGAAGTGTCATTTAGAGATTGAGTCTGATCAGGGTGTGGTTAGGGTTTAGGCTGTATGGGGGTGTGGTTAGGGTTTAGGCTGTATGGGGGTGTGGTTAGGGTTTAGGCTGTATGGGGGTGTGGTTAGGGTCCAGGTTAGGGTTTAGGCTGTATGGGGGTGTGGTTAGGGTTTAGGCTGTATGGGGGTGTGGTCAGGGTTTAGGCTGTATGGGGGTTGGTCAGGGTTTAGGCTGTATGGGGGTGTGGTTAGGGTTTAGGCTGTATGGGGATGTGGTTAGGGTTTAGGCTGTATGGGGGTGTGGTTAGGGTTCAGGCTGTATGGGGGTGTGGTCAGGGTTTAGGCTGTATGGGGGTGTGGTTAGGGTTTAGGCTGTATGGGGGTGTGGTTAGGGTCCAGGTTAGGGTTTAGGCTGTATGGGGGTGTGGTTAGGGTCCAGGTTAGGGTTTAGGCTGTAGGGGGTGTGGTTAGGGTCCAGGTTAGGGTTTAGGCTGTATGGGGGTGTGGTTAGGGTTCAGGCTGTATGGGGGTGTGGTTAGGGTTTAGGCTGTATGGGGGTGTGGTTAGGGTTTAGGCTGTATGGGGGTGTGGTTAGGGTCCAGGTTAGGGTTCAGGCTGTATGGGGGTGTGGTTAGGGTTTAGGCTGTATGGGGGTGTGGTTAGGGTCCAGGTTAGGGTTTAGGCTGTATGTGGGTGTGGTTAGGGTTTAGGCTGTATGGGGGTGTGGTTAGGGTTAGGCTGTATGGGGGTGTGGTCAGGGTTTAGGCTGTATGGGGTGTGGTTAGGGTTTAGGCTGTATGGGGGTGTGGTTAGGGTTTAGGCTGTATGGGGGTGTGGTTAGGGTTTAGGCTGTATGGGGGTGTGGTCAGGGTTTAGGCTGTATGGGGGTGTGGTTAGGGTTTAGGCTGTATGGGGGTGTGGTTAGGGTTTAGGCTGTATGGGGGTGTGGTCAGGGTTTAGGCTGTATGGGGGTGTGGTTAGGGTTTAGGCTGTATGGGGGTGTGGTTAGGGTTTAGGCTGTATGGGGGTGTGGTTAGGGTTTAGGCTGTATGGGGGTGTGGTCAGGGTTTAGGCTGTATGGGGGTGTGGTTAGGGTTTAGGCTGTATGGGGGTGTGGTTAGGGTTTAGGCTGTATGGGGGTGTGGTCAGGGTTTAGGCTGTATGGGGGTGTGGTTAGGGTTTAGGCTGTATGGGGGTGTGGTTAGGGTCCAGGCTGTATGGGGGTGTGGTTAGGGTCCAGGCTGTATGGGGGTGTGGTTAGGGTTTAGGCTGTATGGGGGTGTGGTTAGGGTTTAGGCTGTATGGGGGTGTGGTTAGGGTTTAGGCTGTATGGGGGTGTGGTCAGGGTTTAGGCTGTATGGGGGTGTGGTTAGGGTCCAGGCTGTATGGGGGTGTGGTTAGGGTCCAGGCTGTATGGGGGTGTGGTTAGGGTTTAGGCTGTATGGGGGTGTGGTTAGGGTTTAGGCTGTATGGGGGTGTGGTTAGGGTTTAGGCTGTATGGGGGTGTGGTCAGGGTTTAGGCTGTATGGGGGTGTGGTTAGGGTTTAGGCTGTATGGGGGTGTGGTTAGGGTTTAGACTGTATGGGGGTGTGGTTAGGGTCCAGGCTGTATGGGGGTGTGGTTAGGGTTTAGGCTGTATGGGGGGGTGTGGTCAGGGTTTAGGCTGTATGGGGGTGTGGTTAGGGTTTAGGCTGTATGGGGGTGTGGTTAGGGTTTAGGCTGTATGGGGGTGTGGTTAGGGTTTAGGCTATATGGGGGTGTGGTTAGGGTTTAGGCTGTATGGGGGTGTGGTCAGGGTTTAGGCTGTATGGGGGTGTGGCAAGAGACCACTGGGAAGAAACACATGCCATATAAACATCTAAATCTATTACTCTGGCTAGGAACACTGTCAGTAGTACCAAGGCCCTATGGACACACACACACACAAGTGGAAAGAGTGGTCTCTTATTGAATGAGTGAGAGCCCTCGGGACTTCAAGTGTGGGCTGCCAACTGGAGGCAAAGACTGTTCTAGGGGGATGTGTGTGTTTAAGCATGTGTGTGTGTGTGTGTGTGTGTATGTGTGTGTGTGTGTGTTTGGAGGATCACGGTTTATATAGATAGAAGATAGTTGAGAATTTATTAACAGAGAACATTTTTCCACCCTAAGCAGGGATGACAGGGGTTTAGAATGTCTCACTTTATTCAGTCAGCCATGAAAGTAGTCACCAATGAGTAAGCAGGTAAGTATCAACAGGCACACAGACAGGCAGTCTCTGATCCAGCTCTAAGGAGAGCAAGGCTCATTTACATATACAAACCAGGAGAACGTCTCAATCTCCACTAAGATCAACAACCACTGTTGTTTAATGTAAGGATGGACAAATCATCACTTAGCCACCATAGATTGGGAACGTAAGCCCTCGTTTGAAGTCTCAAATCCGTGTTGGCTTCAGCTTTGATAAAACAAAGGTCATTATAGATGAGGAAACAGAACAGGGAATTACAGGAAACAAGACACACAGACGCACACACACACACAAACACACACAAATGAGGGTGCACATAGGCCTGTCGTATAGATAAAGATTTGACTTAAAAAGTAGCAGACAGTTGGAAGTTGCAGGTCCTGTGTTTTATAGGGTCAGAGGTCATGGAATAGAGGCATGTCCTGTATTTTATAGGGTCAGATGTCAGGGAATAGAGGCATGTCCTATATTTTATAGGGTCAGATGTCAGGGAATAGAGGCATGGCCTGTCTTTTATAGGGTTAGAGGTCAGGGAATAGAGGCTTTACCTGTGTTTTATAGGGTCAGAGGTCAGTTAGTAGAGGCATGGCCTGTGTTTTATAGGGTCAGAGGTTAGGGAGTCGAGGCATGGCCTGTGTTTTATAGGGTCAGAGGTCAGGGAGTTGAGGCATGGCCTGTGTCTTATAAGGTCAGAGGTTAGGGAGTAGAGGCATGGTTCAAATGCTCTCCTTGATAATCGTTCTATCTTTTCCGTTGTGATCAAGTCTCACGTTGACCTGCAGGGCTCAGAGAGAGAGTGTATTGTGCAGTACAATCATGGATCCAGTGCCTTCAGAAGGGATTCTCACCCATGGACATTTTACACGTGCTGTTGTGTTACAGCCTACATTGAAAATGTACTATTTTGAGATGGTTTGTCACTAGCCTACGTCATCTCTGTTCCCCACACACACAGATAGTCTGTAAGGTCCCTCAGTAGAGCAGTGAATTTCAAACACAGATTCCACCACAAAGACTAGGGAGGTTTTCCAATGCCTCGCAAAGAAGGGCACCTATTGATAGATGGATAAAAAATAAATAAAGTAGACATTGAATATCCCTTTGAGCATGGTTATTAATGACACTTTGGATAATGTATCAAAACACCCAGTCACTACAAAGATACAGGTGTCCTTCCTAACTCAGTGGCCGGAGAAGAAAGAAACCACTCAGGGATTTCACCATGAGGCCAATTGTGACTTTAAAACAGATTCAGCGTTTAATGGCAGTGATAGGAGAAAACTGAGGATACTCTACAATACTAACCTAATTGACCGATTGGAAATAAGGACAACTGTGCAGAACAAAAATACTCTAAAACATGCATCCTATTTGCAACAAGGCACTAAAGTAAAACTGAAAAAAATGTGGAAAAACAAATCACTTTTTTTTTCCTGAATAAAAGTGTTACGTTTGAGGCAAATCCAATAGAACACATTACTGAGTACCACTCTTAATATTTTCAAGCATACTGGTGGCTGCATCATGTTATGGATATGCTTGTAATCGTTAAAAACTGGGGAGTTTTTCAGGATAAAAATAAATGCAATGGAACTAAGCACAGACAAAATGCTAGAGGAAAACCTGGATCAGTCTGCTTTCCATCAGACACGGGGAGATGAATTCACCTTTCAACAAAAAATATTGTACAATCCAGGTGTGCAAAGCTCTTACCCAGAAAGACTCACAGCTGTATTCTCTCTTAGAGGCTTACCCAGAAAGACTCACAGCTGTATTCTCTCTTAGAGACTTACCCAGAAAGAATCACAGCTGTATTCTCTCTTAGAGACTTACCCAGAAAGACTCACAGCTGTATTCTCTCTTAGAGGCTTACCCAGAAAGACTCACAGCTGTATTCTCTCTTAGAGGCTTACCCAGAAAGATTCACAGCTGTATTCTCTCTTAGAGGCTTACCCAGAAAGACTCACAGCTGTATTCTCTCTTAGAGGCTTACCCAGAAAGATTCACAGCTGTATTCTCTCTTAGAGACTTACCCAGAAAGATTCACAGCTGTAATCATTGGCAAACATTTACTAACACAGGGGTGTGAATACTTATGCAAATTAGCTATTTATGCATTTCATTTTTAATACATTTTCAAAAATGTCAAAAAACATGTTTTCACTTTGTCATTATGGGGTACTGTGTGTAGATGGATGAGGGGAAAAACATGTTTTCACTTTGTCATTATGGGGTACTGTGTGTAGATGGATGAGGGGAAAAACATGTTTTCACTTTGTCATTATGGGGTACTGTGTGTAGATGGATGAGGGAAAAACATGTTTTCACTTTGTCATTATGGGGTACTGTGTGTAGATGGATGAGGGGAAAAACATGTTTTCACTTTGTCATTATGGTGTACTGTGTGTAGATGGATGAGGGGAAAAACATGTTTTCACTTTGTCATTATGGGGTACTGTGTGTAGATGGATGAGGGAAAAAACATGTTTTCACTTTGTCATTATGGGGTACTGTGTGTAGATGGATGAGGGGAAAAACATGTTTTCACTTTGTCATTATGGGGTACTGTGTGTAGATGGATGAGGGGAAAAAACATGTTTTCACTTTGTCATTATGGGGTACTGTGTGTAGATGGATGAGGGAAAAACATGTTTTCACTTTGTCATTATGGGGTACTGTGTGTAGATGGATGAGGGAAAAACATGTTTTCACTTTGTCATTATGGGGGTACTGTGTGTAGATGGATGAGGGAAAAACATGTTTTCACTTTGTCATTATGGGGTACTGTGTGTAGATGGATGAGGGGAAAAACATGTTTTCACTTTGTCATTATGGGGTACTGTGTGTAGATGGATGAGGGGGAAAACATGTTTTCACTTTGTCATTATGGGGTACTGTGTGTAGATGGATGAGGGAAAAACATGTTTTCACTTTGTCATTATGGGGTACTGTGTGTAGATGGATGAGGGGAAAAACATGTTTTCACTTTGTCATTATGGGGTACTGTGTGTAGATGGATGAGGGGAAAAACATGTTTTCACTTTGTCATTATGGGGTACTGTGTGTAGATGGATGAGGGAAAAACATGTTTTCACTTTGTCATTATGGGGTACTGTGTGTAGATGGATGAGGGGAAAAACATGTTTTCACTTTGTCATTATGGGGTACTGTGTGTAGATGGATGAGGGAAAAAAAACATGTTTTCACTTTGTCATTATGGGGTACTGTGTGTAGATGGATGAGGGGAAAAACGTGTTTTCACTTTGTCATTATGGGGTACTGTGTGTAGATGGATGAGGGAAAAAAAACATGTTTTCACTTTGTCATTATGGGGTACTGTGTGTAGATGGATGAGGGGAAAAACATGTTTTCACTTTGTCATTATGGGGTACTGTGTGTAGATGGATGAGGGGAAAAACATGTTTTCACTTTGTCATTATGGGGTACTGTGTGTAGATGGATGAGGGAAAAACATGTTTTCACTTTGTCATTATAGGGTACTGTGTGTAGATGGATGAGGGGAAAAACATGTTTTCACTTTGTCATTATGGGGTACTGTGTGTAGATGGATGAGGGAAAAACATGTTTTCACTTTGTCATTATGGGGTACTGTGTGTAGATGGATGAGGGGAAAACATGTTTTCACTTTGTCATTATGGGGTACTGTGTGTAGATGGATGAGGGGAAAAACATGTTTTCACTTTGTCATTATGGGGTACTGTGTGTAGATGGATGAGGGGAAAAACATGTTTTCACTTTGTCATTATGGGGTACTGTGTGTAGATGGATGAGGGGAAAAACATGTTTTCACTTTGTCATTATGGGGTACTGTGTGTAGATGGATGAGGGAAAAAACATGTTTTCACTTTGTCATTATGGGATACTGTGTGTAGATGGATGAGGGAAAAAAACATGTTTAATCCGTTTTAAATTCAGGCTGTAACAAACCAAAATGTGTCAAGGGGTATGAAAACTTTCTGATGGCACTGTCTCTTTAATACACACAGACACACACCATGATTACTGGTACTGAAGGAGCGTGTGGACTGTGTCTCTGATGATCATGATGATGATGTTCCCAGATCACGGAATAGTCTGCTGGGAGACAGGTGGCGTGAAGTGACTGAAGACGTATAAACACAGTCTCGTACACTCATGGACACTCAATCACACTCTCTCCCTTTTCTTTCCCTTTATACTGTAGCTCTGTTGAAATGAGATGGAGGATCAGAGAACATTGCTTTACCTTACTGAATAACCATGTTTATTTCCTATGGGGATCCAGACACACATCCTTCTATCAGACAGAGAGTGTCTGAATGACCTCTGACCTCCAACTACATTATGTTCACTCACAGACATACTTATTCTACTTCCAAATGTTTTTTGGGGAGAAGAATTACCTTCATTTTTTTTCCACCTTTATTTATGAAGCTGATGTGTTTAATGGGCCACCATCTCTTTGTGCTTAAAAGTCCTAAAAAAAGAATGAAACATTTTCTTCAAATACAAAGCAACATTTTCTCAGAAAATTACACAATTACCTTCTCAAAAAACCTCAATCAATCTAAAAGCATTATCCTTTCATTCTTTTCCAAAATCACTAGCTCCAATCTCCTATCCTTTCTTCTGCTTCTGCTTCTGCATGCCATTGTTTATCTCTCTCCTGGAACAGACAGAGGTCCTCTGTTTCTCTGAATATGAAGGCTCCATTTCTATCACAGTCCTGGAAATGTGTGTATGTGTCTCAGTGTGTGTGCCAGTGTCTATGTGTCTCAGTGTGTGCCAGTGTGTATGTGTCTCAGTGTGTGTGCCAGTGTGTAAGTGTCTCAGTTTGTGTGCTTGTGTGTATTTGTCTGTGTGTAGTTGTGTGGTTTTCTACCAGAGTTGGTTCTGTGGACAGCATTACACCTGCTGATGTGCCTCTACAGATTTAGACTACTCTCTCTCGCTCTCTCTCTCTCTCTCTCTTTCTGTCCCTTTCTCTCTCTCTCTCCCCTCTCTCTCCATCTCTCTCTGTCCCTCTCTCTCTCTCTCTCTCTCTCTCTCTCTTTCTGTAACAGAGAGATGTAAAAGCTGTGTCTGTGTGTTGAGGATGTTTTCCCTTGTGATCACGTCTATGAATAAATAATTCAAGGCTTTTGTTTCCTTGATGTTTCATCTGACTCTCTGACCCATTAATCTCCCAGCCAAGGGAAGGATGCTTGATATCTGACCCATTAATCTCCCAGCCAAGGGAAGGATGCTTGATATCTGACCCATTAATCTCCAGGCCAAGGGAAGGATGCTTGATATCTGACCCATTAATCTCCCAGCCAAGGGAAGGATGCTTGATATCTGACCCATTAATCTCCAGGCCAAGGGAAGGATGCTTGATATCTGACCCATTAATCTCCAGGCCAAGGCAAGGATGCTTGATATCTGACCCATTAATATCCAGGCCAAGGGAAGGATGCTTGATATCTGACCCATTAATCTCCAGGCCAAGGGAAGGATGCTTGATATCTGACCCATTAATCTCCCAGCCAAGGGAAGGATGCTTGATATCTGACCCATTAATCTCCCAGCCAAGGAAGGATGCTTGATATCTGACCCATTGATCTCCAGGCCAAGGGAAGGATGCTTGATATCTTCTTGATGCACCCATCCCGTTAGCGGGATAATTTTCGTCAACATCCGCTGAATTGCAGAGCACCAAATTCAAATAAAATTATTAAAAATATTAAATTTTCATGAAATCAAAAGTGCAATATAGCAAAACACACCTTAGCTTATTGATAATCCACCTGGCATGTCAGATTTCAATAAAGCTTTTCGGCGAAAGCATACCAAGCGTTTATGTAAGGACATCTCTCTCAGAGAACAAAATATTACAAACAGCTAGCAGCCAAGTAGATTGGTCACGAAAGTCAGAAAAGCAATAAATTAAATCGCTTACTTTTGATGATCTTCGGATGTTTGCACTCACAAGACTCCCAGTTACACAATAAATGTTCCTTTAGTTCCATAAAGATTATTTTTATATCCAAAATACCTCCATTTGGTTGGCGCGTTATGTTCAGATATCCACAGGCTCGAGCGGTCACGACATCGCAGATGAAAATTCAAAATAGTATCCGTTCGTAGAAACATGTCAAACGTTTTTTTGTAATGAATCCTAGGGTTGTTTTTACAATATTTAATCGATAATATATCAACCGGGACTGTAGCTTCTTCAATAGGAGAGAGAGAGAAAATGGCTGCTCCAAGCTGTTGCACATGCAAAACGCTGCTGGCACCCAGCTATCCCCTTACGCGATGTAATCTTTCTCGCTCATTTTCAAAATAAAAGCCTGAAACTATGTCTAAAGACTGTTCACACCATTGGGAAGCCATAGGAAAATGAATTTGGTTGATATCCCTTTAAATGGAGTGAAGGCAGGCTATGGAACATGGAACTTTCAAAATAGAAGCCACTTCCTGGTTGGATTTTCCTCAGGTTTTCGCCTGCAATATCAGTTCTGTTATACTCACAGACAACATTTTGACAGTTTTGGAAACTTTAGAGTGTTTTCTCTCCTAATCCTAATTATATGCATATTCTAGATTCTGGGCCTGAGAAATCTGCAGTTTCATTTGGGTAAGTTTTTCATCCAAACATCAAAATACTGCCCCCTACACTCAACAGGATATCTAACCCATTAAACTCAAATAAAATCAAATGTATTGGTCACATACACATGGTTAGCAGATGTTAATGCGAGTGTAGCGAAATGCTTGTGCTTCTAGTTCCGACAATGCAGTAATAACCAACGAGTAATCTAACCTAACAATTCCAAAACTACTACCTTATAAACACGTGTAAAGGGATAAAGAATATGTACATAAAGATCTGAATGAGTGATGGTACAGAACGGCATAGGCAAGATGCAGTAGATGGTATCGAGTACAGTATATACATATGAGATGAGTAATGTAGGGTATGTAAACAAAGTGGCATAGTTAAAGTGGCAAGTGATACATGTATTACATAAAGATGCAGTAGATGATATAGAGAACAGTATATACATATACATATCAGATGAGTAATGTAGGGTATGTAAACATTACATTAAGTAGCATTGTTTAAAACCTGTTATGGCCGCAATCCCCCTATCGGGATAAGTGTCATCAACAACCGCTGAATAGCATAGCGCTATATACAATAAATATTACTATAAAAATGTATATTCATGAAATCACAAGTGCAACATAGGAAAACACAGCTTAGCCTTTTGTTAATCCACCTGTTGTTTCAGATTTTGAAATTATGCTTTACAGCGAAAGCAATCCAAGCGTTTGTGTAAGTTTATTGATCGCATGACAAAACATTAAGTACACTTAGCCTCAGGAAGCTTGGTCAAGAAAATCAGAAAAGCAATCAAATTAATCGTTTACCTTTGATGAGCTTCGGATGTTTTCACTCACGAGACTCCCAGTTACACAACAAATGTTCCGTTTGTTCCATAAAGATGATTTTTATATCCAAAATACCTCCGTTTGTTTGTCGCGTTATGTTCAGAAATCCACAGGAAAGAGCAGTCACGAAAACGCAGATGAAAATTCCAAATAGTTTCCATTACGTCCACAGAAACATGTCAAAGGTTTTTTATAATCAATCCTCAGGTTGTTTTTAAAATATATATTTGATAATATATCAACCGCAAATGTCTTTCACAGTAGGAGAGGGGAAAACAATGGCTGTCCAAATTCTGTTGCGCAAGCAAAACTCACTTGACGCAATGTTATCGTTCTGGCTCATTTTTGAAAATAAAAGCCTGAAACTATGTCTGAAGACTGTTGACACCTTGAGGAAGCGATAGGAAGAGGAATCTGGTTCATATCCCTTTAAATCCAGCAAAGGGAGGCTATGGAACATGGAGTTTTCAAAATAGAAGCCACTTCCTGTTTTGATTTTCCTCATGGTTTCGCCTGCAATTTCAGTTCTGTTATACTTACAGACAATATTTTGACAGTTTTGGAAACTTTAGAGTGTTTTCTATCCAATACTAATAATAATATGCATATATTAGCAACTGAGACTGAGGAGCTGGCCGTTTACAATGGGCACCTTTTCATCCAAGCTACTCAATACTGCCCCTTCAGCCATATGAAGTTGAAGTGGCTAGTGATATATTTTTCATCAATTTCCATCAATTTCCATTATTAAAGTGGCTGTAGTTGAGTCAGTGTGTTGGCAGCAGCCACTCAATGTTAGTGGTGGCTGTTTAACAGTCTGATGGCCTTGAGATAGAAGCTGTTTTTCAGTCTCTCGGTCCTTGCTTTGATGCACCTGTACTGACCTCGCCTTCTGGATGATAGCGGGGTGAACAGGCAGTGGCTCGGGTGGTTGTTGTCCTTGATGATCTTTATGGCCTTCCTGTGACATTGGGTGGTGTAGGTGTCCTGGAGGGCAGGTAGTTTGTCCCCGGTGATGCGTTGTGCAGACCTCACTACCCTCTAGAGAGCCTTACGGTTGTGGGCGGAGCAGTTGCCGTACCAGGCGGTGATACAGCCCGACAGGATGCTCTCGATTGTGCATCTTCCATCCAAGGGAAGGACGCTTGAATTCTGAGCCTTTTATCTCCCAGCCAAGTGAAGGACTCATGAAGTCTGAAACTTTTGTCTCCAAGCCAAGTGAAGGACGCTTGAATTCTAGGTCACCTGTAATACAAGTCAATATTCAGCATCTATCCATGTCTGAGGACGTTGGGGGATGACATGGAAACCGGCCACTAGGGGCAACAGTGAGTGCTGTTACCTTCAAGTAAGTTTTGGTGCTAGGATGTATGTCTTGAATCCAGTGGTACAAAAACAAATATATATAGTTTATCATTTGGTGTTTGAGAAACATGGATGGACATGTAATTCTGACATGAGACTGTGAGAGTTGGTTGGAATTCTGACCCTTTAATCTCCCAGCCAAGGGATGGACACATGATGCCCGTTCCCATATAATCTTTATTGAGTCATTGACACAATGTCACTACCACGTTGGCCTTCATATTTCTTTATTCTGGGCAATGAATACTGTCATACTTTAAGTCAAAATGTATAATCCATATTCATACAACAAATGTTAGTATTTTTTGCAGTACAATCACAAGAGCACTCCCACACCAAGAGAACTCTTAAAACCTGAGGGTCCTCATAAGTGAAGAGGCACACAGACAGAAAGGCATTCGATGTAGTACATACTGGACCACTTACTGTGACTTCTGAAAAACAAAAGATGATTTTTTCTTTTGAACAAGGTTTGTCAGTGCTGTATTCTTTTTCTAAACCTGCCAATTTTCACAAATTCCATACTACAAATCCTCCTATAAAGACATTTCTGGGCCTGGGTTCACTGCATGCAGCTGTGAAGGGAACGCAGACGTCACACTGACAGTTTGTCAGCTCCGTACACTGAACACAGAGTATTTCTGTCACTGGTTCAGAGTTGGCTGCCTCAAAGTAACATTTACATCTGCTAGCTAGGCCTTCACACATACATACATACACACACGCATATATACATATATTGTTGAAGTCGGAAGTTTACATACACCTTAGCAGACGTTTCAAATCAGTTTTTCACAATTCCTGATATTTAATCCTGGGACAAATTATATGTTTTAGGTCAGTTAGAATCACCACTTTATTATGGGAATGTGAAATGTGAGAATAATAGAAGAGAGAATTATTTATTTCAGCTTTTATTTCTTTCAACAGTTTACATACACTCAATGAGTATTTGGTGGCATTGTTGCTTCTCACAATGAGTAGGTTTGGTGGCATTGTTGCTTCTCACAATAAGTAGGTTTGGTGGCATTGTTGCTTCTCACAATAAGTAGGTTTGGTGGCATTGTTGCTTCTCACAATAAGTAGGTTTGGTGGCATTGTTGCTTCTCACAATAAGTAGGTTTGGTGGCATTGTTGCTTCTCACAATAAGTAGGTTTGGTGGCATTGTTGCTTCTCACAATAAGTAGGTTTGGTGGCATTGTTGCTTCTCACAATAAGTAGGTTTGGTGGCATTGTTGCTTCTCACAATAAGTAGGTTTGGTGGCATTGCCTTGAAATTGTTTCACTTGGGTCAAATCTTCCGGGTAGCCTTCCACAAGCTTCTCACAATAAGTAGGGTGAATTGTGGCCCATTCCTCCTGACAGCTGGTGTAACTGAGTCAGGATTGTAGGCCTCCTTGCTCGCACACATTTCTTTCAGTTCTACAATACATTTTCTATAGGATTGAGGTCAGGGCTTTGTGATGGCCATTCCAATACCTTGACTTTGTTGTCCTTATGCCATAACTTTGGAAGTATGCTTGGGGTCATGTCCAGTTGGAAGATACGTTTGCGACCAAGCTTTAAATCAAATCAAATCAAACCAGGCTATGTGGGGTGGCCAGTCCTCTTCTGGCTGTGTCAGGTGGAGATTATAACAGAACATGGCCACGATGTTCAAATGTTCATAAATGACCAGCATGGTCGAATAATAATAAGGCAGAACAGTTGAAACTGGAGCAGCAGCACGGTCAGATGGACTGGGGACAGCAAGGAGTCATCATGTCAGGTAGTCCTGGGGCATGGTCCTAGGGCTCAGGTCCTCCGAGAGAGAGAAAAAAGAGAGAATTAGAGAGAGCATATGTGGGGTGGCCAGTCCTCTTCTGGCTGTGCCGGGTGGAGATTATAACAGAACATGGCCAAGATGTTCAAACTTCCTGAATGATGTCTTGATATGTTGCTTCAATATATTCACATATTTTCCTCCCTCATGATGCATTCTATTTTGTGAAGTGCACCAGTCCCTCCTGCAGCAAAGCACCCCCACAACATGACGCTGTCACCCCCGTGCTTCAAGGTTGGGATGGTGTCCTTCAGCTTGCAAGCCTCCCCCTTTTTCATCCAAACATAACGATGGTCATTATGGCCAAGCAGTTCTATTTTTGTTTCATCAGACCAGAGTACATTTATTCAAAAAGTACAATCTTTGTCCCCATGTGCAGTTGCAAACCGTAGTCTGGCTTTTGTATGGCGGTTTTAGAGCAGTGACATCTTCCTTGCTGAGCTGCCTTTCAGGTTATGTCAATATCTTGTTTTACTGTGGATATAGAAACTTTTGTAATTGTTTCCTCCAGCATCTTCACAAGGTCAAGGTCCTTTGCTGTTGTCCAGGGATTGCTTTTGCACTTTTCCATTCATCTCGAGGAGACAGAACGAGTCTCCTTCCTGAGCAGCATGACGGCTGCGTGGTCCAATGGTGTTTATACTTGCGTAATATTGTTTTGTACAGATGGACGTGTACTCAGAGTGATTATTGCGCAAAGAGAAAGGCAGCCATTGTTCCTCCCGGTGAAAAGCCAACTGTCCCCGTTGATATATTATCGATTAGATATTTGAAAAACACCTTGAGGATTGATTGTAAAAAACGTTTGCCATGTTTCTGTCAACATTATGGATATAATTTGGAATTTTTGTCTGTGTTGCGGTGACCGCTATTTCCGTTGGATTCCTGGGCATAACGCACCAAACTAACGGTATTTGGTATTTGGATATAAAAAATATCATTATGGAACAAAAGGAAAATTTTCTGTCTGGGAGTCTCGTGAGTGAAAAGATCTGAAGATCATCAAAGGTAAATGGTTAATTTGATTGCTTTTCTGATTTTCATGACCAAGCTTCCTGAAGCTAAGTGGAAATAATGCTATGCTAGGCTATCGATAAACTTACACAAACGCTTGTATTGCTTTCGCTGTAAAGCATAATTTCAACATTTGAGACGACAGGGTGATTAACAAAAGGCTAAGCTGTGTTTCAAAATATTTCACTTGTGATTTCATGAATATGAATATTTTCTAGTAATATTTTTTGACTGTGCTATTCAGCTGTTGCTTATGACAATTCTCCCGGAGCCGGGAGGGGTAGTTCTAAGAAGTTAAATCACACTTGCAAGATAGCAAATTAAAGCTAAACTTGTTGGGAATCAAGCCAACATGTCAGATTTCAAAAAGGCTTTTCGGCAAAAGCAAACAATGCTATTATCTGAGGATAGCACCTCCGTAAACAAAGAGAGAAAAGCATATTTCAACCCTGCAGATACGACACAAAACGCAGAAATAAAAATATAATTCATGCCTCGTCAAAGACGAGCTTATTTTGTTGGTACTCCAATATTTCCCATAAACATCACAAATGGTCCTTTTGTTCGATAAATTCCGTCGATATATATCCAAATGTATTTGGCGTGTTTGATCCAGGAAAACGTAAATAATCGATAAAATTGAAGACTGGATGATCTGTGTTCAATACCAGAGGAAATCAAAATGTAGCTAGCTTTCTAACAGTTCACTACAAGTGATCCTCATTCTGAACAGGGCTACTTCTTCTTTACATAAAGGAAAACCTCAAACAATTTCTAAAGACTGGTGACATCGAGTGGAAGCGGTAGGAACTTCAATAAGGTCTCTTAGAAAATCTGGATTCCCAATGAAAGCCCATTGAAAAGAGAGTGACCTCAAAAAATATGTGAAAGGTTTGTCCTCAGGGTTTCGCCTGCTAAATAAGTTCTGTTATACTCACAGACATGATTCAAAACGTTTTAGAAACTTCAGAGTGTTTTCTATGCAGATCTACTAATATTATGCAGATATTATCTTCTGGGGATGAGTAGCAGGCAGTTGAATTTCTTCCGGACGTGAAAATACTGCCCCCAGACACCAAGAAGTTAACGTAACTTATAAACCTGTGAGGCAAGTACTGTGTCAGAGTTAAATTACTGTGCCGGTTGCAGGATGACACCACACGATGTATGATCACATTCTTAGTCAGGGAATTGATGTATATATCGACTACGTTATATGTTATGCTGAGTGGTCTGTGGTCTCTCACTCACTCACTCACTCACTCACTCACTCACTCACTCACTCATTCATTCACTCTCTCTCAATTCAAGGGGCTTTATTGACATGGGAAACATGTGTTAACATTTCCAAAGCAAGTGAAGTAGATCATTAACAAAAGAGAAATAAACAATAAAAATGAACAGTAAACATTACACTCACAAAACATCCAAAAGAATAAAGACATTTCAAATGTCATATTATGTATATATACAGTGTTGTAATGATGTGCAAATTGTTAAAGTACAAAAGGGAAAATATATAAACAAATAATGTATATTGGTGGTATTTACAATGGTGTTTGTTCTTCACTGGTTGCCCTTTTCTTGTGGCAACAGGTCACAAATCTTGCTGCTGTGATGGCACACTGTGGAATTTCACCCAGTAGATATGGGAGATTATCTAAATCGGGTTTGTTTTCGAATTCTTTGTGGATCTGTGTATTCTGAGGGAAAAATGTGTTTCTAATATGGTTATACAATTGGCAGGAGGTTAGGAAGTGCAGCTCAGTTTTCAGCTCATTTTGTGGTGTGCACATGGCCTGTCTTCTCTTGAGAGCCAGGTCTGCCTACGGCGGCCTTTCTCAATAGCAAGGTTATGCTCACTGAGTCTGTACATAGTCAAAGCTTTCCTTAAGTTTGGATCAGTCACAGTTGTCACTGTGTACTCTCTTTTTAGAGCCAAATGCCTTCTAGTTTGCTCTTTTTTTGATGTTGATTCTTTTCAATGAGTCAGTAATTATCTTTTTGTTTTCTCATGATTTGGTTGGGTCTAATTGTGTTGCTGTCATTGTGGGGTCTGTTTGTGTTTGTGAACAGAGCCCCAGGACCAGCTTGCTGAGGGGACTCTTCTCCAGGTTCATCTCTCTGTAGGTGATGGCATTGTTATCGAAGGTTTGGGAATTGCTTCCTTTTAGGTGGTTGTAGAATTTAACGTCTCTTTTCTGGATTTGGATAATTAGCTGGTGTATGCCTAATTCTGCTCTGCATGCATTATTTTGTGTTTTCCGTTGTACACAGAGGATATTTTTTGCAGAATTCTGCTTGCAGAGTCTCAATTTGGTGTTTATCCCATTTTGTACATTCTTGGTTGGTGAGCGGACCCCAGACCTCACAACCATAAAGGGCAATGGGTTCTAAATCTGATTCAAGCATGTTTAGCCATATCCTAAATGGTATGTCAAATTTCATGTTCCTTTTGATGGCATAGAAGGCCCTTCTTGCCTTGTCTCTGTGTTCGTTACCTGTGGCGCTGATGTTTAGGCCAAGGAATGTATAGTTTTTTGTGTGTTCTCGGGCAACGGTGTCTAGATGGAATTTGTATTTGTGGTCCTGGTGACTGGACCTTTTTTGGTGCTACTGAGATTTACTGTCAGGGTCCCGGTCTGGCAGAATCTGTGCAGAAGATCTAGGTGCTGCTGTAGGCCCTCCTTGGTTGGTGACATAAGCACCAGATCATCAGCAAACAGTAGAAATTTGACTTCAGATTATAGTTGTGTGAGACAAGGTACTGCAGACATTTCTGGTGCCCTTGCCAATTTTTTGATAAAAATGTTGAAGAGAGTGGGCCTTTACCTGTAGTTACACCCCGTGAACATCCCGTGAACAGGACCGTTGTGATCATCTGACACTAATTAGCATAACGCAACGGACATAGATCTTCATAGAAAAGATTCCTATTCATGAAAATCACAAGTGAAATATATTTGAACACAGCTTAGCCTTTTGTTAATCACCGTGTCATCAGATTTTCAAAATATGCTTTACAGCCAACTCTAGACAAGCATTTGTGTACGTTTATCATAGCCTAGCATAGCATTATGCCTTGCTAGCAGCAGGCAACCTTGTCACGGAAATCAGAAAATCAATCAAATTAAATTGTTTACCTTTGATGAACATCGGATGTTTTCACTCACGAGACTCCCAGGTAGACAGCCAAAGTAAATATTTTCCCAAAATATTATTTTTTGTAGGCAAAATAGCTCCGTTTGTTCTTCACGTTTGACTGAGAAATCGCCCGAAATTGCAGTCACCACAACGCCGAAAAATATTCCAAATTAGCTCCATAATATCGACAGAAACATGGCAAACGTTGTTTAGAATCCATCCTCAAGGTGTTTTTATAATATCTATTCGATAATATATCCGTTGGGACAATTCATTTTTCACTAGGACCGATTGGAATAATGGCTACCTCTGTATTTTACACGAGAATCTCTCTCGGAGCCACCATGTGACCACTTACGCAATGTGGCCGACTATGGCTATTCTTCAACAGAAATGTGTAAAACTACGTCACAATACTGTAGACAACTTGGGGAATACGTAGAAAGCATAAGCTCATTGATGGGACATTCACAGCTGAATAGGGAGTCATTGGAACGCAGTGCTTTCAAAACCTGGGGCACTTCCAGATTGGATATTTTGCCTGCAACATCAGTTATGTTAAACTCACAGACAATATCTTTACAGTTTTGGAAACGTTACAGTGTCAATTATATGCATATTCTAGCATCTTTTCCTAACAAAATATCCTGTTTGAAATGGGAACGTTTTTTTCCCAAAAATGTAAATACTGCCCCCTAATACCAAGAGGTTATTAAGCTGCATCACTGTCACACTCCACGACCTTGTAGAAAGAAAAGTGTTTTGTTTTTTGCCTGTTTTAACTGCAGACGTATTGTTTGGTTACATGGATTTTATAACGTCTTGTGTTTGTCCCACAACACCACTTTCCATAAATTTGTATAGTAGACCCTCATGCCATATTGAGTTGAATGCTTTTTTGAAATCAACAAAGCATGAGAAGTCTTTGCCTTTGTTTTGGTTTGTTTGTTTGTCAATTAGGGTGTGCAGGTTGAATATGTGGTCTGTCAAACGATAATTTGGTACAAAGCCAATTTGAAATTTGCTCGGTACATTGTTTTCATTGAGGAAATGTACAAGTCTGCTATTAATGATAATGCAGAGGATTTTCCCATGGTTGCTGTTGTCTCATATCCCACGGTAGTTATTGTCTCCACGTTTGTGGATTGGGGTGGTATTTCCATGGTTCCAAATATTGGGGAAGATGCCAGAGCTAAGAATAATGTTAAATAGTTTAACTTCACTAGGGTAGGAGGCAGCATTCGGAATTTTGGATGAAAAACGTGCCCAAATTAAACTGCCTGCACTCAGGCCGAGAAGCTAGGATATGCATATAATTAGTAGTTTTGGTTAGAAAACACTCTAAAGTTTCCAAAACTGTTAAAACAATGTCTGTGAGTGTAACATAACTGATATGGCAGGCATAAACCCGAGGAAAATCCATCCAGGGTGTACTATTATTTTAAAAGGCTGTTTTTCCATTGAAAGCCTATCCACCATACAAAGACTTAGGACCCAGTTCACGATCTCTATGGCTTCTTCTACATGTGGCCAGTCTTTAGGCATTGTTTCAGGCTTTTACTCTGAAAAATGTTCAATGAGTGGACAGTGGACAGTTGGTGGTTGAAGATATCCCTCTAGTGGTGTGGGGGCTGTGCTTTGGCAAAGTGGGTGGGGTTATATCCTTCCTGTTTGGCCCTGTCCGGGGGTGTCCTCGGATGGGGCCACAGTGTCTCCTGACCCCTCCTGTCTCAGCCTCCAGTATTTATGCTGCAGTAGTTTATGTGTCGGGGGGCTGGGGTCAGTTTGTTATATCTGGAGTACTTCTCCTGTCCTATTCGGTGTCCTGTGTGAATCTAAGTGTGCGTTCTCTAATTCTCTCCTTCTCTCTTTCTTTCTCTCTCTCGGAGGACCTGAGCCCTAGGACCATGCCCCAGGACTACCTGACATGATGACTCCTTGCTGTCCCCAGTCCACCTGGCCATGCTGCTGTTCCAGTTTCAACTGACCTGAGCCCTAGGACCATGCCCCAGGACTACCTGACATGATGACTCCTTGCTGTCCCCAGTCTACCTGGCCATGCTGCTGCTCCAGTTTCAACTTCCACCTGACTGTGCTGCTGCTCTAGTTTCAACTGTTCTGCCTTATTATTATTCGACCATGCTGGTCATTTATGAACATTGAACATCTTGACCATGTTCTGTTATAATCTCCACCCGGCACAGCCAGAAGAGGACTGGCCACCCCACATAGCCTGGTTCCTCTCTAGGTTTCTTCCTAGGTATTGGCCTTTCTAGGGAGTTTTTCCTAGCCACTGTGCTTCTCCACCTGCATTGCTTGCTGTTTGGGGTTTTAGGCTGGGTTTCTGTACAGCACTTTGAGATATCAGCTGATGTACGAAGGGCTATATAAATAAATTTGATTTGATTTGATTTGATTTGGACATTTCCAGCCATGAGCCCAGCGTGTGATCGGGAGCGCGCATTTCTTGTTTACCTTTTCTATTGACAAAGCTTTTGTCCGGTTGGAAAATGATTGATTATTTATGACAAAAACAACCTGAGGATTGATTTTAAACATTGTTTTAAACATTGTTTAATGTCCTTCTTTATGGTTTTTGGCCATAAAGAAGGACATTATCGAACAAAACAAACATTTATTGTCTACATGGAGACCTGGGAGTGCCACCAGCTGAAGATCATCAAAGGTTAATTTTAACGCTATTTCTGACTTTTGTAACACCTATCCTTGGTAGGGAAAATGGCTGTATGGTTTTCTGTGGTTAGGCGCTGACCTAACATATTCGCATGATATGCTTTTGCCGTAAAGCCTTTTTGAAATCTGACCCAGCTGTTGCATTAAGGAGAAGTTTAGCTTTATTCATATGTTAAACACTTGTATCTTTCATTAATGTTTATGATGAGTATTTCTGTAATTTGATGTGGCTCTCTTCACTTTCACCTGATGTTTGTTTGAGACAATGATTACTGTACATAACACGCCAATTTCAACTGAGTTTTTTGGTCATAGAGATTCACTTTATCGAACAAAACACACATTTATTGTGTAACATGAAGTTCTGTGAGTGCCATCTCTTGAACATCATCAAAGGTTAGTGATTAATGTAATCGTTATTTCTGACTTTTGTGAGCCCTCTCCACGGCTGGAAAATGGCTGTATGTTTCTCTGTGACTAGGCGCTGACCTAACATAATCAGATCGTGTACTTTCGCCGTAAAGCCTTTTTGAAATTAGATAGTGTGGTTGGATTTTCAAGAAGTTTATCTTTACAATGGTGTATAATACTTGTATGTTTGAGGAATATTAATTATGGGATTTCTGTTGTTTTGAATTTGGCGCCCTGCAATTTCACTTGCTGTTGTCAAGTGTAATATAATATAACACAATAGATCTGGTAGAAGAAAATACAAAGAAAAAATGACATTTTGGCTGGGTGAGCCTAGTTGGTCCTCAAACAGAAGGTCTAGGGCGCGCTGGGTGTTTGGACACCAGAGTTTAGACACACCGTGTTTGGGAAAAAGTTTATTTTATTTTATATATTTCGCATTTGAGTCCATAAGGAGTACAATCTGTGTCTAGTGTATGTCCTCAGTGTGTGTGGGGAGGTTGTCAGGAGGGCTATCAGGGTGGCTGACAGAGGGGTTGCTCAGAGGAGGTGAGATCCCCTGGGCTTTGGGTTCTTCATTTGTCTTTCCCGCTATGATCAGGGTCTGCGGTGGACTGTTCTGTGGTGTCGAGACTTTTTTTCGGGTGCTGAGGTGGGCTGTTCTGCTGGCTTCTCTGCGGGGGTGGCCACCTCTCTACTGGGTTGCTCTATGTCACACGCCATCCCCCTCACCCTCTCCTCCTGCAGTCTGATCCTCTTCTCTCGTGCTCTGTTATTCTCCTGCTCCTGTTTTTTCTCCTGTTGAAGTTGTCTCACCACAGTCTAGAGTGCAGATATGTGTCTCTCCACCTCCAGCTCTCCAGGTCTGGTTAAGGGGTGTTGTTGTGCTGGACTGTTGTCCCGGGTCTGTGCTGACTGGAGTGTAATCACCTGCTGTTCCAGCTCCACCTGCCTTACCTCCAGCTAGGGAATGTATCCTTCATTTCAATGAGGGAGTAGTACTCTGTGCTGGGAGGTTGACTTTTCGCTTGGGGTTGCTCGTCTGTGGGGTTATATAACGAAGAGGTTTCTCAAGGGAGAGCTTCTTCTGCTGAAAAAATTATTTAATTAGGTGAAAGTCCAGCTGAAACTGTTTGGGATTGCCCTGTCCTAGAGATTCATATTTCCTCACTCAGAGTCCTCGTTATCTACTATCCTGAGTTTCCACCCCTCAGTAACACCCCCCCTCTTAACAGAGGGGTAGTGTGCTAATATAGCACTGTGCCATGCAAGGGGATGGTCTGTGTAGAAGATGAGGTTACTGATGTTCCCATTTTTGTATAAGTCAGCAAATAGTGTCTCTTGATTTTCCAGAAGGAGCTTCGTTTTGTGCTCGTTTCGTGTCTTATCATTCTTTACATACACAGGGTAATGTATTTGAATTACCTCTGAACAGCGGGAGGCAGCTTCTAATGCCTCTCAATTTGGTTGGAGTAGACTGTGCGACTCTCCTGCCATTGGGCTTTGACACCTCTCACTTGACACGTCAGTGCTAATTGAAGCTGTATCAAGCTTGGTAGCCTTAACCTCTTGAACCTCTGGGGGCAGTATTTCATTTTTGGATGAAAAATGTTCCCGTTTTAAACAAGATATTTTGTCACGAAAAGATGCTCGACTATGCATATAATTGACAGCTTTGGAAAGAAAACACTCTGACGTTTCCAAAACTGCAAAGATATTGTCTGTGAGTGCCACAGAACTAATGCTACAGGCGAAACCAAGATGAAATTTCATACAGGAAGTGAGCCAGATTTTTGAGGCGCTGTGTTCCAATGTCTCCTTATATGGCTGTGAATGCGCAAGGAGAGAGCCTACACTTTCTGTCGTTTCCCCAAGGTGTTTGCAGCATTGTGACGTATTTGTAGGAATATCATTGGAAAATTGACCATAAGAGACTACATTTACCAGGTGTCCGCTCGGTGTCCTCCGTCGAAACTATTGCGTAATCTCCAGGTGCGCGCATTTTTCCATTTTGAACAGAGGAGAAACCAAACTGCCACGAGTGACTTATCATCGAATAGATATGTGAAAAACACCTTGAGGATTGATTCTAAACAACGTTTGCCATGTTTCTGTCGATATTATGGAGTTAATTTGGGAAAAAGTTTGTGTTGTAATGACTGAATTTTCAGGGTTTTTTCTCAGCCAAACGTGATGAACAAAACGGAGCAATTTCTCATACACAAATAATATTTTTGGAAAAACTGAACATTTGCTATCTAACTGAGAGTCTCCTCATTGAAAACATCCAAGGTAAATTATTTTAATTTGAATGCTTTTCTTGTTTTGGTGAAAATGTTTCCTGCTGAATGCTAGGCTTAATGTTATGCTAGCTATCAATACTCTTACACAAGTGCTTGTAGCTATGGTTGAAAAGCATTTTTTGAAAATCTGAGATGACCATGTTGTTAACAAAAGGCTAAGCTCGTGAGCCAATATATTTATTTAATTTCATTTGCGATTTTCATGAATAGTTAACGTTGCGTTATGGTAATGAGCTTGAGGCTATAATTACGCTCCCGGATACGGGATTGCTCGTCGCAACAGGTTAACTTAGCATTCAGTCCTTAAAATGTAAAATATATCATTGCAATGTATTTTTCTTCTTGGATTTTGGAAATAAAATATAGCTTCAGACTAAACATTACTCACTCAGTTCCAGGTTGGATGGTGTTTTCAGGTTTCTGTTGTTTTCCAGAGCATTTGCTGTATAGCGTTGGAATAATAATATTTGGTAGTTGTAAGCCTTCCAGGTGATTCTGTATTTCCATCCAAAATCAGGTTGGAGGTTTTGAGTTTTGATTTGGAGTGAAGGTTATGTTGTGGAGGGTAGCATCCTGTATATGTCCCTGACAATAAAAAAGAGCATGCTGAGAAATGCAGGAGTTCATGCTGTCTCTGTCAGTGTGTAGTACGTTACCATCTGTCTGTCTGTCTGTCTGTCTGTCTGTCTGTCTGTCTGTCTGTCTGTCTGTCTGTCTGTCTGTCTGTCTGTCTGTCTGTCTGTCTGTCTGTCTGTCTGTCTGTCTGTCTGTCTGTCTGTCTGTCTGTCTGTCTGTCTGTCTGTCTGTCTGTCTGTCTGTCTGTCTGTCTGTCTGTCTGTCTGTCTGTCTGTCTGTCTGTCTGTCTGTCTCTCCATCTGTCTCTCTGTCTCTCTCTCTCTCTCTCGGGTGTGTGACACCTCACAATGTGCAAACGGAGTGTTAGGGATTTAATTGTTCACAGTGTGAAGCTGAGATCATCTGCCTCTCATTTCTTCATGTGGGGGATGACAGAGTCCTTTCAACGTGGTTTTGAGTCAGTATCATATCATACAATAGGATTATTATTAATATAGCATGAAAGATCATAAGTAGCGATTTTTCTCTTTGAGGGATATTGCAGGTTTGTAATATTGCATGGTTTTATCAGATGGCATTATGAATGAATTACAGTCAGTCTACCACTGTAGATCCACACTTTTATAATGCAGAGAGCAGCCTGGAATGGATAGCCTTTACCTTACCACTCCATCATAACAAAGACACACACACACACACGCACACACACACTTCCTGAGGGTTCCTTACACATTCGGTCAGCTCTGATGAATGGTTGTGTCTAGAAAAGAATGATGGTGTTTGGTGCCTTGACCTCCCTCCTGGCATGGGCACCCACACAGTGTCATCTCTCATCACCAAACAAATAGTCACAATGTTGCAGAAATCACTCACTCCAAACTTCTACTTTCTGATACTAGGAGATTTAAACAAACTACCTCTGGGGAAATCTCCAGACACGACGTGAAAG
>NC_034188.2:83531749-83579249 GCF_002021735.2 Oncorhynchus kisutch | reverse complement strand
AGGGAGATTATCAGTGGTCTTGTAGGTCTTCCATTTCCTAATAATTGCTCCAACAGTTGATTTCTTCAAACCAAGCTGCTTACCTATTGCAGATTCAGTCTTCCCAGCCTGGTGCAGGTTTACAATTTTGTTTCTGGTGTCGTTTGACAGCTCTTTGGTCTTGGCCATAGTGAAGTTTGGAGTGTGACTGTTTAAGGTTGTGGACAGGTGTCTTCTATACTGATAACAAGTTCAAACAGGTGCCATTAATACACGTAACGAGTGGAGGACAGAGGAGCCTCTTAAAGAAGGTATGTGAGAGACAGAAATCTTGCTTGTTTGTAGGTGACCAAATACTTATTCTCCACCATAATTTGCAAATAAATTCATTAAAAATCCTACAATGTGATTTTCTGGATTTTTTTCTCTCATTTTGTCTGTCATAGTTGAAGTGTACCTATGATGAAAATTACAGGCCTCTCACATCTTTTTAAGTGGGAGAACTTGCACAATTGGTGGCTGACTAAATAATTTTTTGCTCCACTATATGTATGTACAGTGGGGAGAACAAGTATTTGATACACTGCCAATCTTGCAGGTTTTCCTACTTACCAAGCATGTAGAGGTCTGTAATTTTTTATCATAGGTACATTTCAACTGTTTTAGATTCCCTAAAACAAAAATCCAGAAAATCACATTGTATGATTTATAAGAAATTCATTAGCTTTTTATTGCATGAAATCAATATTTTATACATCAGAAAAGCAGAACTTAATATTTGTTACAGAAACCTTTGTTTGCAATTACAGAGATCATATGTTTCCTGTAGTTCTTGACCAGGTGTGCACACACTGCAGCAGGGATTTTGGCCCACTCCTCCATACAGACCTTCTCCAGATCCTTCAGGTTTCGGGGCTGTCGCTGGGCAATACGGACTTTCAGCTCCCTCCAAAGATTTTCTTTTGGGTTCAGGTCTGGAGACTGGCTAGGCCACTCCAGGAGCTTGAGATCCTATCAATACGGTGCAGTCATCCTGTCCCCTTTGCAGAAAAGCATCCCCAAAGAATGATGTTTCCACCTCCATGCTTCATGGTTGGGATGGTGTTCTTGGGGTTGTACTCATCATTCTTCTTCCTCCAAACACGGCGAGTGGAGTTTAGACCAAAAATCATTTTTTTTGTCTCATCAGACAACATAACCGTCTCCCATTCCTCCTCTGGATCGTTCAGACGGGCCTGGATATGCGCTGGCTTGAGAAGGGGGACCTTGCATGCGCTGCAGGATTTTAATCCATAACGGTATAGTGTGTTACTAATGGTTTTCTTTGAGACTATGGTCCCAGCTCTCTTCAAGTCATTGACCAGGTCCTGCCATGTAGTTCTGGGCTGATCCCTCACCTTCCTCATGATCATTGATGCCCCACGAGGTGAGTTCTTGCATGGAGTACCAGATCGAGGGTGATTGACCGTCATCTTGAACTTCTTCTATTTTCTAATAATTGCGCCAACAGTTGTTGCCTTCTCACCAAGCTGCTTGCCTATTGTCCTGTAGCCCATCCCAGCCTTGTGCAGGTCTACAATTGTATCCCTGATGTCCTTACACAGCTTTCTGGTCTTGGCCATTGTGGAGAGGTTGGAGTCTGTTTGATTGAGTGTGTGGGCAGGTGTCTTTTATACAGGTAACGAGTTGAGAACAGGAGGGATTCTTAAAGAAAAACTATCTGTGAGAGCCGGAATTCTTACTGGTTGGTAGGTGATCAAATACTTATGTCATGCAATAAAATGCAAATGAATTACTTAAAAATCATACAATGTGATTTTCTTGATTTTTGTTTTAGATTCCGTCTCTCACAGTTGAAGTGTACCTATGATAAAAATGACAGACCTCTACATGCTTTGTAAGTAGGAAAACCTGCAAAATCGGCAGTGTATCAAATACTTGTTCTCCCCACTGTATGTATGTATGTATGTATGTATGTATGTATGTATGTATGTATGTATGTATGTATGTATGTATGTATGTATGTATGTATGTATGTATGTATGTATGTATGTATGTATGTATGTATGTATGTATGTATGTATGTATGTATGTATGTATGTATGTATGTATGTATGTATGTATGTATGTCTGTATGTCTGTGTGTGTATCTGTCTGTGCATGTGTGTGTGTTTATGATTATGTGTGTCTGTCTGTGTGTGTGTGTGTGTGTGTGTGTGTCTGTGTGTGTGTTCTTGAACCTTTAACTCTGTCTATCTACTAGTATCTCTCACTAAAGCAGAGGAGGAAACCCCTGTTGTCAGGTAAACACTCTGCGGAGAATCACCATGGAAACATTCTTCAACCTGAAGTTAAACCATGTTGTCAGGTAAACACTCTGCGGAGAATCACCATGGAGACACTCTTCTACCTGACGTTAAACCCTGTTGTCAGGTAAACACTGCAGAGATTAACCATGGAGACACTCTTCTACCTGACGTTAAACCCTGTTGTCAGGTCAACACTCTGCGGAGAATCACCATGGAGACACTCTTCTACCTGAAGTTAAACCCTGTTGTCACTCTGCAGAGACAGAAAACTGTAGCGGAGGTATTACACACACACGCAGACACACACACACACACACACAGACACACACACACACACACACACACACACACACACACACACACACACAAAATGACTGATTGTTCTTACTTTATCTGTTATTTCAGGCGGTGTATTATTCCCATTTGCGCTGGAATTGTCTTCGACTTGCAGGGAGAAAACACATTCCTATTGATCCTGGTCAGATATACACATTTCCGTTGGCTTAACACTATTTCATCTCAGAACGATGGGGCTTACGGAGAGAATCTGTCTGCTAAAGAAAAGATGCGCAGGGGATGATAAAAGAAAAGCCTTGAAATGTATCCAGGAGTTACATAAACTGGCTTGATTTCTCCAAGCTGGTGGAGAATGGCGGTTTGAATAGATTATATATAGCTACGGACAGAATGTACTTTTCTTAGAAGGTTATGAGACTGAACGTTTATGTAAGGTCAGGATAATTAGGTTAAGGTTAGGACAAGGGATAGAGTTAGGTTTAGCTAAAAAAAAAGGTTACCGTAGCTGCATACCATCTAGCCACAATGTATTTATTTCACCTTTATTTTACCAGGGAGTCACCATGGAGACCAAGGTCTCTTTTACAAGGGAGATGTGTACGCTGAGTGTAAAAAACATTAAGAACACCTGCTCTTTTCATGACATATCTAGGAAAATAATATGTTCCCTTATTGATGTCACTTGTTAAATCCATTTATATCAGTGTAGATGAAGGGGAGTAGACACGTTAAAGAATAATGTTTAAGCCTTGAACCAATTGAGACATAGATTGTGTATGTGTGCCATTCAGAGGGTGAATGGGCAAGACAAAATATTTAATTAAATGCCTTTGAATATGGTGCCATGCTCACCGGTTTGAGTGTGTCAAGAACTGCAACGCTCAACAGTTTCCCTTGTGTATTAAACACGGTCCACCACCCAAACGACATCCAACCAACTTCACACAATTGTGGGAAAGCATTAGAGTCAACATGTGTCCAGCATGGAATGCTTTCGACAGCTTGTAGAGTCCAGGACCCAATGAACTGAAGCTGTTCTGAGGGTTCCAAATGAAAACTGAATACATTGTAAAATAAAACAACAAAAAAACACTCACTTTCCACAGCAAGGAGGTCCCCAATCAACATTTCCCGAGAGACACCTGTACATCCCACTTTAGCTTGTTCCATACATGGGGTGCAACAACCGGGGCATAGTTCAGTGTTGTAGTGTGGTGTGCTGAAGCAATGCTTACCGAGGGGTCTCTTTCCATGGTGCTGGAATGGTAGTGTGTGTTGCTGAAAGAAAGATTAGTGAAGGGTCGCTGTCCATGGTGCAGGAATGGTGGTGTTACGCTGAAGTACAGCATGGCCATGGGTCCAATGGAATGTGGTGCTGAAGTGCAGCTTGGCCAAGGGTCTCTTCCCAAGCTGCTGCCTGCAACATATCCAATTGTATTGGTCACAAACACATATTTAGCAGATGTTATTGGTCACATACACATATTTAGCAGATGTTATTGGTCACATACACATATTTAGCAGATTTTATTGCGAGTGTAGTGAAATGCTTGTCTTCCTAGCTCTAACAGTGCAGTAGTAGCAAACAATTTACAACAATACACACAAATCTAAAAGTAAAATAATGGAATTTAGAAATATATAAATACTCGGACGAGCAATGTTGGAGTGGAAATGACAAAAATACAGTAGAATAGAATACAGTATGTAAACATGATAAAATTTACTAGTGTTCCATTATTAAAGTGACCGGTGATTCCATGGCAATGTATATAGAGCAGCAGCCCCTAAGGTGCAGGGCTGAGTAACCGGGTGGTAGCCGACTAGTGATAGCTATTTAACAGTCTGATGGCCTTGAGATAGAAGCTGTTTTTCAGTTTCTCGGTCCCAAATTTGATGCACCTGTACTGACCTCGCCTTCTGGATGATAGCGGGGTGAACAGGCAGTGGCTCGGGTGGTTGTTGTCCTTGATGATATTTTTGGACATCCTGTGACATCGGGTGGTGTAGGTGTCCTGGAGGGCAGGTAATTTGTCCCCAATGATGCGTTGGGCAGACTGCACCACCCTCTGGAGAGCCCTGTGGTTGGGGCGGTGCAGTTGCCGTACCAGGCGGTGATACAGTCCGACAGGATGCTCTCAATTGTGCATCTTTAAAAGTTTGTGAGGGTCTCTGGGCCAAGCCAAATTTCTTCAGCCTCCTGAGGTTGAAGAGGCGCTGTTGCCTGATATAGAGTATAACTCTGTGAGGTATAGGTTACATTGACCGCCTGTTGTGAGACATAGCAGATTACTAATGCACAGGCCAATCAAATTAATCAAATGTATTCAATTAATGAATCCTATTTATTTCATTAATCCCATTTTTCTTGGCCGTCCCTTTCCCCTCCAGCCATCTCCTCGGTCATCTCTCCCCATCCAGCCATCTCCTTGGTCGTCTCTCCCCCTCCAGCCATCTCCTTGGTCGTCTCTCCCCCTCCAGCCATCTCCTTGGTCGTCTCTCCCCCTCAAGCCATCTCCTTGGTCGTCTCTCCCCCTCCAGCCATCTCCTTGGTCGTCTCTCCCCCTCCAGCCATCTCCTTGGTCGTCCCTTTCCCCTCTAGCCATCTCCTTGGTCGTCCCTTTCCCCCCCAGCCAACTCCTTGGTCGTCTCTCCCCCTCCAGCAATCGCCTTGGCTGTCCCTTTCCCCTCCAGCCATCTCCTTGGTCGTCTCTCCCCCTCCAGCCATCTCCTTGGCCATCCCTTTCCCCTCCAGCCATCTCCTTGGTCGTCTCTTTCCCCTCCAGCCATCTCCTTGGTCGTCCCTTTCCCCCCCAGCCAACTCCTTGGTCGTCTCTCCCCCTCCAGCAATCGCCTTGGCTGTCCCTTTCCCCTCCAGCCATCTCCTTGGTCGTGCTTTCCCCCTCCAGCCATCTCCTTGGTCATCCCTTTTCCCTCCAGCCATCTCCTTGGTCGTCTCTCCCCCTTAAGCCATCTCCTTGGTCGTCTCTCCCCTTTCTGCCATCTCCTTGGTCATCTTTCCCTCTCCAGCCACCTCCTTGGCCATCCCTTTCCCCTCCAGCCATCTCCTTGGTCGTCGCTCCCTCTCCAGCCTCTCCTTGGCAGTCCCTTTCCCCTCCAGCCATCTCCTTGGCCGTCCCTTTCCCCTCCAGCCAACTCCTTGGTCGTCCCTTTCCCCTCCAGCCATCTCCTTGGCCGTCCCTTTCCCCTCCAGCCATCTCCTTGGTCGTCCCTCCCCCCTCCAGCCATCTCCTTGGTCATCCCTTCCCCCTCCAGCCCTCTCCTTGGTCATCCCTTCCCCCTCCAGCCATCTCCTTGGTCATCCCTTTCCCCTCCAGCCATCTCCTTGGTCGTCTCTCCCCCTTAAGCCATCTCCTTGGTCGTCTCTCCCCCTCCACCCATCTCCTTGGTCGTCCCTTTCCCCTCCAGCCAACTCCTTGGTCGTCCCTCCCCCTCCAGCCATCTCCTTGGCCGTCCCTTTCCCCTCCAGCCATCTCCTTGGCTGTCCCTTTCCCCTCCAGCCATCTCCTTGGCTGTCCCTTTCCCCTCCAGTCATCTCCTTGGTCGCCTCTCCCCCTCCTGCTGTCACCTGAGTGATCCCAGAGAGATAAAGAACAGAGAAAGAGGGATGATAAAGAATACATAAAGGCGGATGAAGAATGACAGGATTTATGATCTGAGGTAAGATTGTTCCCTTCTTCTCTGTGGTTAACGGTCACTCATAAAAACACAACTGGCCACTGCATTAAGACCTGCGTATATGTGTGTGTCTTTCTGTCTAAAAGAGTGTGCTTCCCTTACTTCCTCTTTAAGAGTGTGCGTGTGAGAGTGAAAGAGTGTGTGTCAGAGTGTAACCCACATTAATTAATAAGTCCATGTCGTTGGAAACCAGCCCAGACTGGGACAATGGTAGTGCCAGGTCCCTCTCTCTCCATTCCCACTCACAGCCATACACAGCATCGCCTATGGCCATGCAGCTCAGCTGGAGCACTGGGTTTTACTTCCGGCGCCGACAGAGATGGCCGCCTCGCTTCGCGTTCCTAGGAAACTATGCAGTTTTTTGTTTTTTTTTACGTGTTATTTCTTACATTGGTACCCCAGGTCATCTTAGGTTTCATTACATACAGTCGAGAAGAACTACTGAACATAAGATCAGCGTCAACTCACCATCAGTACGACCAAGAATATGACTTTTGCGAAGCGGACCCTGTGTTCTGCCTTTCACCCACGACAAAGGAATGGATCACAGCCGGCGACCCCAAAAAACGACTTTGAAAAAGGGGAAAACTAAGCGGTCTTCTGGTCAGACTCCGGAGACGGGCACATCGTGCATCACTCCCTAGCATTCTCCTCGCCAATGTCCAGTCTCTTGACAACAAGGTTGATGAAATCCGAGCAAGGGTAGCATTCCAGAGGGACATCAGAGACTGTAACGTTCTTTGCCTCACGGAAACATCGCTCACTGGAGAGACGCTATCGGAGACGGTGCAGCCAGCTGGTTTCTCCACGCATCGCGCCGACAGAAACAAACATCTTTCTGGTAAGAAGAGGGGCGGGGGCGTATGCTTTATGGTTAACGGGACGTGGTGTGGCCAAAACAACATACAGGAACTCAAGTCCTTCTGTTCACCTGATTTAGAATTCTTCACAATCAAATGTAGACCGCATTATCTACCAAGGGAATTCTCTTCGATTATAATCACAGCCGTATATATTCCCCCCCAAGCAGACACATCGATGGCTCTGAACGAACTTTATTTGAATCTTTGCAAACTGGAATCAATATATCCGGAGGCTGCATTCATTGTAGCTGGGGATTTTAACAAGGCTAATCTGAAAACAAGACTCCCTAAATTTTATCAGCATATCGATTGCGCAACCAGGGCGGGGAAAACCTTGGATCACTGCTATTCCAACTTCCGCGACGCATATAAGGCCCTGCCCCGCCCTCCTTTCGGAAAAGCTGAAGTCAATCACGGATTACAAAAAGAAAACCAGCACTGTCACGGACCAGGATGTCTTGCTCCCAGGCAGACTAAATAACTTTTTTGCCCGCTTTGCCCGCTTTGAGGACAATACAGGTCTGCACAACGCATCACCGGGGGCAAAATACCTACCCTCCAGGACACCTACACCACCCGATGTCACAGGAAGGCCATAAAGATCATCAAGGACAGCAACCACCCGAGCCACTGCCTGTTCACCCCGCTATCATCCAGAAGGCGAGGTCAGTACAGGTGCATCAAAGCTGGGACCGAGAGACTGAAAAACAGCTTCTATCTCAAGGCCATCAGACTGTTAAACAGCCACCACTAACATTGAGTGGCTGCTGCCAACACACTGACTCAACTCCAGCCACTTTAATAATGGGAATTGATGGGAATTGATGTAAAATATATCACTAGCCACTTTAAACAATGCTACCTAATATGTTTACATACCCTACATTATTCATCTCATATGTATACGTATATACTGTACTCTATATCATCTATAGCATCCTTATGTAATACATGTATCACTAGCCACTTTAACTATGCCACTTTGTTTACATACTCATCTCATATGTATATACTGCACTCAATACCATCTACTGTATCTTGCCTATGCCGCTCTGTACCATCACTCATTCGTATATCTTTATGTACATATTCTTTATCCCCTTACACTTGTGTCTATAAGGTAGTAGTTTTGGAATTGCTAGCTAGATTACTTGTTGGTTATTACTGCATTGTCGGAACTAGAAGCACAAGCATTTCGCTACACTCGCACTAAAATCTGCTAACCATGTGTATGTGACAAATAAAATTCGATTTGATGCACACACACGCGCGTGTGTGTGTGTGTGTGTGAGTGAGTGAGTGCCTGTGTGTGCAAATGTGTGTGTGTGTGTGTGTGTGTGTGTGTGAGTGCCTGTGTGTGCAAATGTGTGTGTGTGTGAGTGCATAGACTGCAGGTGAAAAGGAGATCTTTTTAGAACGTTAGGGGACAGAGTCTCAGAGAGGGGAGGAGTGTGAACTGACTACTTAACAGAATCCCTGGTGTCAGCCAACAGACTGGAGCCTGGACCAGGTCAAAGGTCATCTACCTGTGTACAGAGAGAGCCTGCAGCCGTACACATAACATTAGAGCAGACTAGATTTGTTATGCAGTAGATCATAGATAGATCAGATCAGATCAAAGAGGGTTACTGATCCCACTCCTGCTATTCCATCACTTACCTAACTGTTGCTATGCAGTAAGCAGCTGGCTAATTTATTACCTTCATTAAAGGCCACACTTCCTCGTCAATATTCAATTCACCATTTGCTGCGTCAGTGTTTCTGTGTTGCATAAACGTGTTCATCTCAAGGTTCAAGCTAATGGCTGCTGTTCTGCTCTTTTAAGTATAAAGGGAGGGGCTTTTACTTTGTAGTGGTGGAAAAAGTACACTTTCATACTTCAGTAAAAGTAAAGATACGTTAATAGAAAATTACTCAAGTAAAGGTGAAAGTCAACCAGTAAAATTCTACTTGAGTAAAAGTCTAAAATGATTTGGTTTTAAAATAACATTGGAGGTCAGTGTCGTTTAAGATGAATGAGGATGATGTTTTTTTTATGAGCATGGCCTTATTTTTATTACTGAATATTGGATTACTCATTCGTATTCCATTCCCTCAGTTCAATGTAACATTGATAGGTTTAGGTTACTGTCATTCGTATTCCATTCCCTCAGTTCAATGTAACATTGATAGGTTTAGGTTACTGTCATTCGTATTCCATTCCCTCAGTTCAATGTAACATTGATAGGTTTAGGTTACTGTCATTCGTATTCCATTCCCCCAGTTCAATGTAACATGGATAGGTTTAGGCTACTACATGATACTCAAATTTTCCCTATGCCCATCATCGGGTTGCTACAACCGAGCCTATGAATGAACGTTTACAACGTAGGTGCCCACAGGTCGAGAGACAAATTTGAGGTGAAAGACACATGGACAGACAGGGACATTTAATACCGCCTTGCTCACTCTTGCCTGCTTCTAGCTGTTATAGGGTGTAATCATTAGTCCAATGGTTGCAAACGAGAGTTTCTATTGGACAATTTCAGGTATGTTTATCCTCGTTTTATTCCATTTGCGTGTGTTTAAGATTTTTTTTTAAACAGAATGGGCGGAATGAATACACCCCTGATCACACAATTCACTTTCATAGCAGCCACATTAATTACGCTTTTTTGCTAACGTTTAGTGACACCGGCAATATTCAACGGGTGTTTAGTGTTCATAAATTCATCAGAAATTCTGCGCTCTGGCACACACAAATGAGAGTCCTCTGAAATCGGAATAGCTAGCCAGAACTCATTTACGAATGCATCCGATTTAACAATGTCCATTGAAAATGCACAGCGACTATGTCACTTAGCTAAACTAAGATTGACGTGAATAATCAAGTCAATAAACCTTGGGTAGTTAGTTAGATTGCATATAGTTAATATACTGGCAAGTTCGATGTATTAGTAGCCAACTAACGTTAGGTAGCTAGCTAACATACCGGTACATACTGCTGTAATGATATTCTATGCAATTCGTAAGGGTAGCTTAACTAACAAATTGTCAGCCAACATAACATGTAACGTATCTTATTTGAAAAGTAATAACTTTATTACATTGCTCAACATTATCTTCACATTTGTAATTATAAGTTAAGTCAATGAATTTGAATCCGCTCTCGTCAGACTTCGGAAGAATAGTTTCCAGCATTTTCCGCAAATCTAAAAAATGTTGTGAATCCACGCCCATTTGCGCAAGAATTGCATTATGGGCCCTAGTGTTGGACTGGCAAGGCTATCTGTAAAAAAACAATATTAAATCAACTGTGCTGTATGGTTTACTTAATATAAGGAATGTGAAATGATTTATACTTTTACTTTTGATACTTAAGTATATTTTAAAAATTACATTTACTTGTCATATTTAAGTATATTTAAAACAAAATACTTTTAGACTTTTACTCAAGTAGTATTTCACTGGGTCACTCACTTTTACTTGAAACTTTTTCTATTAAGGTATTTTTTACTTTTACTCAAGTATGATTATTGGGTTATTTAACATTCATTCTGACATGGGTTAACATTCATTCTGACATGGGTTAACATTCATTCTGACATGGTTTAACATTCATTCTGACATGGTTTAACATTCATTCTGACATGATTTAACATTCATTCTGACATGGTTTAACATTCATTCTGACATGGTTTAACATTCATTCTGACATGGTTTAACATTCATTCTGACATGGTTTAACATTCATTCTGACATGGTTTAACATTCATTCTGACATGGTTTAACATTCATTCTGACATGGTTTAACATTCATTCTGACATGGTTTAACATTCATTCTGACATGGGTTAACATTCATTCTGACATGTGTTAACATTCATTCTGACATGGGTTAACATTCATTCTGACATGGTTTAACATTCATTCTGACATGGGTTAACATTCATTCTGACATGGTTTAACATTCCTTCTGACATGGGTTAACATTCATTCTGACATGTGTTAACATTCATTCGGACATGGATTAACATTCATTCTGACATGGTTTAACATTCATTCTGACATGGGTTAACATTCATTCTGACTTGGGTTAACATTCATTCTGACATGGGTTAACATTCATTCTGACATGGTTTAATTGATAATCCAAGACAATTAAAAGGTTAAATGAGATAGTTACCGTGTGAGAGAAGCAAAAGACAAAAGGATAAAATATGATGTAGAAGATAAAGAAAAAAAAATAATGAAAGGAGAAATGGTGGCACAATAAATCCAAAGAAACAGAAAGAGAGAAGATAGAGGAAGGGTGTATAAACCAGACACACAGAAAGAGTGTATAAACCAGACACAGGAAGGGTGCATAAACCAAGACACACAGGAAAAGTGTATAAACCAGACACACAGGAAGAGTGTATAAACCAAGACACACAGGAAGGGTGTATAAACCAGACACACAGGAAGAGTGTATAAACCAAGACACACAGGAAGAGTGTATAAACCAAGACACACAGGAAGGGTGTATAAACCAAGACACACAGGAAGAGTGTATAAACCAAGACACACAGGAAGAGTGTATAAACCAGGACACACAGGAAGAGTGTATAAACTAGACACACAGGAAGAGTGTATAAACCAAGACACACAGGAAGAGTGTATAAACCAGGACACACAGGAAGGGTGTGTAAACTACACACACAGGAAGAGTATATAAACCAGGACACACAGGAAGGGTGTGTAAACTACACACACAGGAAGAGTGTATAAACCAGGACACACAGGAAGGGTGTGTAAACTACACACACAGGAAAGGTGTGTAAACTAGACACAATGGAAGGGTGTGTAAACCAGATACAATGGAAGGGTGTGTAAACCAGATACAATGGAAGGTGTATAAACCAGGACACACAGGAAAAGTGTATAAACTAGACACAATGGAAGGGTGTGTAAACGAGATACAATGGAAGGGTGTGTAAACTACACACACAGGAAAGGTGTGTAAACCAGATACAATGGAAGGGTGTGTAAACCAGATACAATGGAAGGGTGTGTAAACTACACACACAGGAAAGGTGTGTAAACCAGATACAATGGAAGGGTGTGTAAACCAGATACAATGGAAGGGTGTATAAACCAGATACAATGGAAGGGTGTATAAACCAGATTACAATGGAAGGGTGTGTAAATGAAAACACACTGGAAGAGTGGTGAAAAGGCAGTTTGATATTGAGAGAGATGATAGTAAAAGCACCCTCTCTGGAGAACCAGAGGTAAAACGGAGAGATGAAAAGTGGAGGGATGAGAAAAGTTTTGAGTCGTCTCTTTGTAAGCGGATGTCACAGACAGACAGGAGAGCTTTAGTCAAACTATAGAAAAAATACTTCCACCATGAATGATTTAGGAGACAAAACTTCCCCTTTAACTGGTCATTTCCTTCAAGGTGCTTCCTGAAGGGTTGACAATCGGCCTACTTCCACTGTAAAGTAACTCTCACTTTAATGGCTACGCTTACTCTTACTTTCTCTATCAATCTCTTTCCAGCCTTCTTTCCTCTCTCTCTCTCTCTCTCTCTATTTCATCCCTCTCATCTCTCTCTCTCTCTCTCTCTCTCTCTCTCTCTCTCTCTCTCTCTCTTCCCATCCCTCTCTCTCATCTCTCTCTCTATATATATCTATCTATTTCCTTTCTCTTTCTCCATCTTTTTCTCTATATCTCTCCATGTTTTCAGAAAGCAGGTACTTTCAGGCTACCAATGTAGATCTCCCACACGTGCATATATATTATTTTTTTATTTTTTTATTTTACCTTTATTTAACCAGGTAGGCAAGTTGAGAACACCTTTATTTAACCAGGTAGGCAAGTTGAGAACACCTTTATTTAACCAGGTAGGCAAGTTGAGAACAAGTTCTCATTTACAATTGCGACCTGGCCAAGATAAAGCAAAGCAGTTCGACAGATAAAACGACACAGAGTTACACATGGAGTAAAAACAAACATACAGTCAATAATGCAGTATAAACAAGTCTATATACAATGTGAGCAAATGAGGTGAGAAGGGAGGTAAAGGCAAAAAAGGCCATGATGGCAAAGTAAATACAATATAGCAAGTAAAATACTGGAATGGTAGTTTTGCAATGGAAGAATGTGCAAAGTAGAAATAAAAATAATGGGGTGCAAAGGAGCAAAATAAATAAATAAATTAAAATTAAATACAGTTGGGAAAGAGGTAGTTGTTTGGGCTAAATTATAGGTGGTCTATGTACAGGTGCAGTAATCTGTGAGCTGCTCTGACAGTTGGTGCTTAAAGCTAGTGAGGGAGATAAGTGTTTCCAGTTTCAGAGATTTTTGTAGTTCGTTCCGGTCATTGGCAGCAGAGAACTGGAAGGAGAGGCGGCCAAAGAAAGAATTGGTTTTGGGGGTGACTAGAGAGATATACCTGCTGGAGCGTGTGCTACAGGTGGGAGATGCTATGGTGACCAGCGAGCTGAGATAAGGGGGGACTTTACCTAGCAGGGTCTTGTAGATGACATGGAGCCAGTGGGTTTGGCGACGAGTATGAAGCGAGGGCCAGCCAACGGGAGCGTACAGGTCGCAATGGTGGGTAGTATATGGGGCTTTGGTGATAAAACGGATTGCACTGTGATAGACTGCATCCAATTTGTTGAGTAGGGTATTGGAGGCTATTTTGTAAATGACATCGCCAAAGTCGAGGATTGGTAGGATGGTCAGTTTTACAAGGGTATGTTTGGCAGCATGAGTGAAGGATGCTTTGTTGCGAAATAGGAAGCCAATTCTAGATTTAACTTTGGATTGGAGATGTTTGATATGGGTCTGGAAGGAGAGTTTACAGTCTAACCAGACACCTAAGTATTTGTAGTTGTCCACGTATTCTAAGTCAGAGCCGTCCAGAGTAGTGATGTTGGACAGGCGGGTAGGTGCAGGTAGCGATCGGTTGAAGAGCATGCATTTAGTTTTACTTGTATTTAAGAGCAATTGGAGGCCACGGAAGGAGAGTTGTATTGCATTGAAGCTTGCCTGGAGGGTTGTTAACACAGTGTCCAAAGAAGGGCCGGAAGTATACAGAATGGTGTCGTCTGCGTAGAGGTGGATCAGGGACTCACCAGCAGCAAGAGCGACCTCATTGATGTATACAGAGAAGAGAGTCGGTCCAAGAATTGAACCCTGTGGCACCCCCATAGAGACTGCCAGAGGTCCGGACAGCAGACCCTCCGACTTGACACACTGAACTCTATCAGAGAAGTAGTTGGTGAACCAGGCGAGGCAATCATTTGAGAAACCAAGAGTGTCGAGTCTGCCGATGAGGATATGGTGATTGACAGAGTCGAAAGCCTTGGCCAGATCAATGAATACGGCTGCACAGTAATGTTTCTTATCGATGGCGGTTAAGATATCGTTTAGGACCTTGAGCGTGGCTGAGGTGCACCCATGACCAGCTCTGAAACCAGATTGCATAGCAGAGAAGGTATGGTGAGATTCGAAATGGTCGGTAATCTGTTTGTTGACTTGGCTTTCGAAGACCTTAGAAAGGCACGGTAGGATAGATATAGGTCTGTAGCAGTTTGGGTCAAGAGTGTCCCCCCCTTTGAAGAGGGGGATGACTGCAGCTGCTTTCCAATCTTTGGGAATCTCAGACGACACGAAAGAGAGGTTGAACAGGCTAGTAATAGGGGTGGCAACAATTTCGGCAGATCATTTTAGAAAGAAAGGGTCCAGATTGTCTAGCCCGGCTGATTTGTAGGGGTCCAGATTTTGCAGCTCTTTCAGAACATCAGCTGAATGGATTTGGGAGAAGGAGAAATGGGGAAGGCTTGGGCGAGTTGCTGTTGGGGGTGCAGTGCTGTTGTCCGGGGTAGGAGTAGCCAGGTGGAAAGCATGGCCAGCCGTAGAAAAATGCTTATTGAAATTCTCAATTATGGTGGATTTATCAGTGGTGACAGTGTTTCCTATCTTCAGTGCAGTGGGCAGCTGGGAGGAGGTGTTCTTATTCTCCATGGACTTTACAGTGTCCCAGAACTTTTTAGAGTTAGTGTTGCAGGAAGCAAATTTCTGCTTGAAAAAGCTAGCCTTGGCTTTTCTAACTGCCTGTGTATAATGGTTTCTAGCTTCCCTGAACAGCTGCATATCACGGGGGCTGTTCGATGCTAATGCAGAACGCCATAGGATGTTTTTGTGTTGGTTAAGGGCAGTCAGGTCTGGGGAGAACCAAGGGCTATATCTGTTCCTGGTTCAAAATTTCTTGAATGGGGCATGTTTATTTAAGATGGTTAGGAAGGCATTTAAAAAATATATCCAGGCATCCTCTACTGACGGGATGAGATCAATATCCTTCCAGGATACCCCGGCCAGGTCGATTAGAAAGGCCTGCTCGCAGAAGTGTTTCAGGGAGCGTTTTACAGTGATGAGTGGAGGTCGTTTGACCGCTGACCCATTACGGATGCAGGCAATGAGGCAGTGATCGCTGAGATCTTGGTTGAAGACAGCAGAGGTGTATTTAGAGGGGAAGTTGGTTAGGATGATATCTATGAGGGTGCCCGTGTTTAAGGCTTTGGGGAGGTACCTGGTAGGTTCATTGATAATTTGTGTGAGATTGAGGGCATCAAGTTTAGATTGTAGGATGGCTGGGGTGTTAAGCATGTTCCAGTTTAGGTCGCCTAGCAGCACGAACTCTGAAGATAGATGGGGGGCAATCAGTTCACATATGGTGTCCAGAGCACAGCTGGGGGCAGAGGGTGGTCTATAGCAGGCGGCAACGGTGAGAGACTTGTTTTTAGAGAGGTGGATTTTTAAAAGTAGAAGTTCAAATTGTTTGGGTACAGACCTGGATAGTAGGACAGAACTCTGCAGGCTATCTTTGCAGTAGATTGCAACACCGCCCCCTTTGGCAGTTCTATCTTGTCTGAAAATGTTGTAGTTTGGAATTAAAATGTCTGAATTTTTGGTGGTCTTCCTAAGCCAGGATTCAGACACAGCTAGAACATCCGGGTTGGCAGAGTGTGCTAAAGCAGTGAATAGAACAAACTTAGGGAGGAGGCTTCTAATGTTAACATGCATGAAACCAAGGCTATTATAACAACATGCGTATGTAACAACATACATAACACAACATGCTCAGTAAATATTCCCAGTAATATGTCTCTTGACATAATACATCACTACAGGTGATATCTACAGGTACACATCACACTGTTAACCTCCTCTGGATTACCTCACAGGGAGGACATGGGACCTGTCATTACCCTGTAATACGTTTCAAGGGCAGTGCTTACTGCTTATTCCGACAGCTTTGACGGCAGGATATTTTTCCCCATGAGAAGCTACAGTGATATAGGACATATTCAAAGAGTTGCGGTGATATTAGCTGGGGACAAATAAAGGACACTTGTCTTGACTGGCTGGCTGGTGTGTGTGTTTGTCTGTGTGTGTGTTTGTCAGAGTGTATTTGTTTGTGTGTGTGTGTGTCCGTGTTTGTCAGAGTGTATTTGTTTGTGTGTGTGTGTGTTTGTGTGTGTGTGTGTGTGTCTTTGCTTGTGTTTAGCTCCGGTCTCTGTTAGCACAGCTGTCCAATGAGAGACACAGGTGTCAGAGTGGAAGGGAACAGCATCCAGGATAATCCGACTGTTTACCTGTTTGACTGTATGTGTGTGTGTGTGTGTGTGTGTGTGTGTGTGTGTGTGTGTGTGTGTGTGTGTGTGTGTGTGTGTGTGTGTGTGTGTGTGTGTGTGTGTGTGTGTGTGTGTGTGTGTGTGTGTGTGTGTGTGTGTGTGTGTGTGTTCCAGGCATAGATAAAAAAGGGAGAGGCAGACTGAGGGTTATTACCGTGTGTGTTCCTGTGAGGGTATCAGTTCTGCTGAAAGCCCGAATAAACTATTCACTATGTAAGCATTCAGACACTCATTCCTCCTTACTTATTGGAGGCCTCTCACATATCATAATCACGATCACGCACGCATGCAAACAGCAGGGAACTGACCCACAGGGAACTGACCCACAGGGAACTGAGCCACAGGTAACTGAGCCACAGGGAACTGACCCACAGGGAACTGAGCCACAGGGAACTGACCCACAGTGAACTGACACACAGGTTGAAAAGAGGAATACTAATCAGATTGTAAATGATGCCACATGAGGGATGATCTAATCTCAGGGTAACCTGGATTTGTTGTGGAACACACAGGTTTAGAGAGAGAGAGAGAGAGAGAGAGAGAGAGAGAGAGAGAGAGAGAGAGAGAGAGAGAGAGAGAGAAAGAGAGAGAGAGGGCGGAGGAGAGAGAGAGAGGGCGGAGAGAGAGAGAGAGAGAGAGAGAGACTGATCACGCCAATCCACAAAAGTGGAGACAAATTTGACCCCAATAACTACCGTGGGATATGCGTCAAAAGCAACCTCGGCAACGATCAAATAAAATAAAATAAAATACATTTATATAGCCCTTCGTACATCAGCTGATATCTCAAAGTGCTGTACAGAAACCCAGCCTAAAACCCCAAACAGCAAGCAATGCAGGTGTAGAAGCACGGTGGCTAGGAAAAACTCCCTAGAAAGGCCAAAACCTAGGAAGAAACATAGAGAGGAACCAGGCTATGTGGGGTGACCAGTCCTCTTCTGGCTGTGCCGGGTGGAGATTACAACAGAACATGGCCAAGATGTTCAAATGTTCATAAATGACCAGCATGGTCGAATAATAATAAGGCAGAACAGTTGAAACTGGAGCAGCAGCACGGTCAGTTGGACTGGGGACAGCAAGGAGTCATCATGTCAGGTAGTCCTGGGGCATGGTCCTAGGGCTCAGGTCAGTTGAAACTGGAGCAGCAGCACGGCCAGGTGGACTGGGGACAGCAAGGAGGCATCATGCCAGGTAGTCCTGGGGCATGGTCCCAGGGCTCAGGTCCTCCGAGAGAGAGAAAGAAAGAAAGAAAGAAAGAAAGAGAGAAGGAGAGTTAGAGAACGCACACTTAGATTCACACAGGACACCGAACATGACAGGAGAAGTACTCCAGATATAACAAACTGACCCTAGCCTCCCCGACACATAAACTACTGCAGCATAAATACTGGAGGCTGAGACAGGAGGGGTCAGGAGACACTGTGGCCCCATCCGAGGACACCCCCGGACAGGGCCAAACAGGAAGGATATAACCCCACCCACTTTGCCAAACCACAGCCCCCACACCACTAGAGGGATATCTTCAACCACCAACTTACCATCCTGAGACAAGGCTGAGTATAGCCCACAAAGATCTCCGCCATGGCACAACCCAAGGTGGGGCGCCAACCCAGACAGGATGACCACATCAGTGAATCAACCCACTCAGGTGACGCACCCCTTCCAGGGACGGCATGAGAGAGCCCCAGTAAGCCAGTGACCCAGCCCCTGTAATAGGGTTAGAGGCAGAGAATCCCAGTGGAAAGAGGGGAACCGGCCAGGCAGAGACAGCAAGGGCGGTTCGTTGCTCCAGAGCCTTTCCGTTCACCTTCCCACTCCTGGGCCAGACTACACTCAATCATATAACCCACTGAAGAGATGAGTCTTCAGTAAAGACTTAAAGGTTGAGACCAAGTTTGCGTCTCTGACATGGGTAGGCAGACCGTTCCATAAAAATGGAGCTCTATCGGAGAAAGCCCTGCCTCCAGCTGTTTGCTTAGAAATTCTAGGGACAATTAGGAGGCCTGCGTCTTGTGAACGTAGCGTACGTGTAGGTATGTACGGCAGGACCAAATCAGAGCGATAGGTAGAAGCAAGCCCATGTAATGCTTTGTAGGTTAGCAATAAAACCTTGAAATCAGCCCTTGCTTTGACAGGAAGCCAGTGTAGGGAGGCTAGCACTGGAGTAATATGATACATTTTTTGGGTTCTAGTCAGGATTCTAGCAGCCGTATTTAGCACTAACTGAAGTTTATTTAGTGCTTTATCCGGGTAGCCGGAAAGTAGAGCATTGCAGTAGTCTAACCTAGAAGTGACAAAAGCATGGATTAATTTTTCTGCATCATTTTTGGACAGAACGTTTCTGATTTTTGCAATGTTACGTAGATGGAAAAAAGCTGTCTTTGAAATGGTCAAGATATGTTCTTCAAAAGAGAGATCAGGGTCCAGAGTAACGCCGAGGTCCTTCACAGTTTTATTTGAGACGACTGTACAACCATTAAGATGAATTGTCAGATTCAACAGAAGATCTCTTTGTTTCTTGGAACCTAGAACAAGCATCTCTGTTTTGTCCGAGTTTAAAAGTAGAAAGTTTGCAGCCATCCACTTCCTTATGTCTGAAACACATGCTTCTAGCAAGGGCAATTTTGGGGCTTTACCATGTTTCATTGAAATGTACTGTTTTCGGATAACATCCCCAAGAGGTAAAATATTTGTTAGAGGACAAACCATTCACAGAGACAAACTGATATCTTTCCGACAGATAAGATCTAAACCAGGCCAGAACTTGTCCGTGTAGACCAATTTGGGTTTCCAATCTCTCCAAAAGAATGTGGTGATCGATGGTATCAAAAGCAGCACTAAGGTCTAGGAGCACGAGGACAGATGCAGAGCCTCGGTCCGATGCCATTAAAATGTCATTTACCACCTTCACAAGCACCGTCTCAGTGCTATGATGGGGTCTAAAACCAGTTGCTGCGCAACAGCCTTTTCTAAAATTTGTAGAGGAATGGAAGATTCGATATCGGCCAATAGTTTTTTATATTTTCTGGGTCAAGGTTTGGCTTTTTCAAGAGAGGCTTTATTACTGCCACTTTTAGTGAGTTTGGTACACATCCGGTGGATAGAGAGCCATTTATTATTTTCAACATAGGAGGGCCAAGCACAGGAAGCAGCTCTTTCAGTAGTTTAGTTGGAATAGGGTCCAGTATGCAGCTTGAAGGTTTAGAGGCCATGATTATTTTCATCATTGTGTCAAGAGATATAGCACTAAAACACTTGAGCGTCTCTCTTGATCCTCGGTCCTGGGAGAGTTGTGCAGACTCAGGACAACTGAGCTTTGAAGGAATACGCAGATTTAAAGAGGAGTCCGTAATTTGCTTTCTAATAATCATAATCTTTTCCTCAAAGATGTTCATGAATTTATCACTGCTAAAGTGAAAGTCATCCTCTCTTGGGGAATGCTGCTTTTTAGTTAGCTTTGCGACAGTATCAAAAAGGAATTTCGGATTGTTCTTATTTTCCTCAATCAAGATAGAAAAATTGGATGATCGAGCAGCAGTAAGGGCTCTTCGGTACTGCATGGCACTGTCTTTCCAAGCTAGTCAGAAGACTTCCAGTTTGGTGTGGCGCCATTTCCGTTCCAATTTTCTGGAAGCTTGCTTCAGAGCTCGGGTATTTTCTGTATACCAGGGAGCTAGTTTCTTATGAGAAATGTTTTTAGTTTTTAGGGGTGCAACTGCATCTAGGGTATTGCGCAAGGTTAAATTGAGTTCCTCAGTTAAGTGGTTAACTGATTTTTGTCCTCTGGCGTCCTTGGGTAGACAGAGGGAATCTGCAAGGACATCAAGGAATCTTTGTGTTGTCTGTGAATTTATAGCACGACTTTTGATGTTCCTTGGTTGGGGTCTGAGCAGATTATTTGTTGCAATTGCAAACGTAATAAAATGGTGGTCCGATAGTCCAGGATTATGAGGAAAAACATTAAGATCCACAACATTTATTCCATGGGACAACTAGGTCCAGAGTATGACTGTGACAGTGAGTGGGTCCAGAGACATGTTGGACAAAACCCACTGAGTCAATGATGGCTCCGAAAGCCTTTTGGAGTGGGTCTGTGGACTTTTCCATGTGAATATTAAAGTCACCAAAGATTAGAATATTATCTGCTATGACTACAAGGTCCGATAGGAATTCAGAGAACTCAGTGAGGAACTCTGTATATGGCCCAGGAGGCCTGTAAACAGTAGCTATAAAAAGTGATTGAGTAGGCTGCATAGATTTCATGACTAGAAGCTCAAAAGACGAAAACGTCATTTTTTTTTTGTAAATTGAAATTTGCTATCGTAAATGTTAGCAACACCTCCACCTTTGCGGGATGCACAGGGGGATATGGTCACTAGTGTAGCCAGGAGGTGAGGCCTCATTTAACACATTAAATTCATCAGGCTTAAGCCATGTTTCAGTCAGGCCAATCACATCAAGATTATGATCAGTGATTAGTTCATTGACTATAATTGCCTTTGAAGTAAGGGATCTAACATTAAGTAGCCCTAATTTTGAGATGTGAGGTATCATGATGTCTTTCAATAATGACAGGAATGGAGGTGGTCTTTATCCTAGTGAGATTGCTAAGGCGAACACCGCCATGTTTAGTTTTGCCCAACCTAGGTCGAGGCACAGACACGGTCTCAATGGTGATAGCTGAGCTGACTACACTGACTGTGCTAGTGGCAGACTCCACTATGCTGGCAGGCTGGCTAACAGCCTGCTGCCTGGCCTGCACCCTATTTCATTGTGAAGCTAGAGGAGTTAGAGCCCTGTCTATGTTGGTAGATAAGATGAGAGCACCCCTCCAGCTAGCATGGAGTCTGTCACTCCTCAGCAGGTCAGGCTTGGTCCTGTTTGTGGGTGAGTCCCAGAAAGAGGGCCAATCATCTACAAATTCTATCTTTTGGGAGGGGCAGAAAACAGTTTTCAACCAGCGATTGAGTTGTGAGACTGCTGTAGAGCTCATCACTCCCCCTAACTGGGAGGGGGCCAGAGACAATTACTCGATGCCGACACATCTTTCTAGCTGATTTACACGCAGAAGCTTGGTGATCTCTGACTGTTTCATCCTAACATCGTTGGTGCCGACGTGGATAACAATATCTCTATACTCTCTACACTCGCCAGTTTTAGCTTTAGCCAGCACCATCTTCAGATTAGCCTTAACGTCGGTAGCCCTGCCCCCTGGTAAACAGTGTATGATCGCTGGATGATTTGTTTTAAGTCTAATACTGCGGGTAATGGAGTCGCCAATGACTAGAGTTTTCAATTTGTCCGAGCTAGTGGTGGGAAGCTTCGGTGTCTCAGACCCCGTAACGGGAGGAGTAGAGACAAGAGAAGACTCGGCGTCTCAGACCCTGTAATGGGAGGAGTAGAGACCAGAGAAGACTCGGCCTCTGACTCCGACTCGCTGCTTAATGGGGAAAACCGTTTGAAAGTTTCTGTTGGCTGAATGAGCGACACCGGTTGAGCGTTCCTACAGCATTTCCTTCCAGAAACCGTGAGAAAGTTGTCCGGCTACGGGGACTGTGCCAGGGGATTTATACTACTATCTGTACTTACTGGTGGCACAGATGCTGTTTCATCCTTTCCTACACTGAAATTACCCTTGCCTAACGATTGCGTCTGAAGCTCGGCTTGTAGCACCTCTGTAGATCCCCTGCATTATTATTAACAGCAGACTCGTACATTTCCTCAGTGAAAACATTGTCCTGAACTTACCGTACGGCAGACCATGTATTCACCGTGCACACCCTAATTGACAAACAATCAAACCAAAACAAAGACAAAGTCTTCTCATGGTTTGTTGATTTCAAAAAAGCTTTTGTCTCAATTTGGCATGAGGGTCTGCTATACAAATGGATGGAAAGTTGTGTTGGGGGTAAAACATACAACATTATAAAATCCATGTACACAAACAACAAGAGTGTGGGTAAAGTTGGTGTGGTGTGTATTTTATTGGGCCTGTCAGTGTGTGTGGTTGGTGTGGTGTGTATTTTATTGGGCCTGACAGTGTGTGTGGTTGGTGTGGTGTGTATTTTATTGGGCCTGTCAGTGTGTGTGGTTGGTGTGGTGTGTATTTTATTGGGCCTGTCAGTGTGTGTGGTTGGTGTGGTGTGTATTTTATTGGGCCTGTCAGTGTGTGTGGTTGGTGTGGTGTGTTTTTTATTGGGCCTGTCAGTGTGTGTGGTTGCTGTGGTGTGTATTTTATTGGCCCTGTCAGTGTGTGTGGGTGGTGTGGTGTGGTGTGTATTTTATTGGGCCTGTCAGTGTGTGTGGTTGGTGTGGTGTGTATTTTATTGGGCCTGTCAGTGTGTGTGGTTGGTGTGGTGTGTATTTTATTGGGCCTGTCAGTGTGTGTGGTTGGTGTGGTGTGTATTTTATTGGCCCTGTCAGTGTGTGTGGTTGGTGTGGTGTGTATTTTATTGGGCCTGTCAGTGTGTGTGGTTGGTGTGGTGTGGATTTTATTGGGCCTGTCAGTGTGTGTGGTTGGTGTGGTGTGTATTTTATTGGGCCTGACAGTGTGTGTGGTTGGTGTGGTGTGTATTTTATTGGGCCTGTCAGTGTGTGTGGTTGGTGTGGTGTGTATTTTATTGGGCCTGTCAGTGTGTGTGGTTGGTGTGGTGTGTATTTTATTGGGCCTGTCAGTGTGTGTGGTTGGTGTGGTGTGTTTTGTATTGGGCCTGTCAGTGTGTGTGGTTGCTGTGGTGTGTATTTTATTGGCCCTGTCAGTGTGTGTGGGTGGTGTGGTGTGGTGTGTATTTTATTGGGCCTGTCAGTGTGTGTGGTTGGTGTGGTGTGTATTTTATTGGGCCTGTCAGTGTGTGTGGTTGGTGTGGTGTGTATTTTATTGGGCCTGTCAGTGTGTGTGGTTGGTGTGGTGTGTATTTTATTGGCCCTGTCAGTGTGTGTGGTTGGTGTGGTGTGTATTTTATTGGGCCTGTCAGTGTGTGTGGTTGGTGTGGTGTGGATTTTATTGGGCCTGTCAGTGTGTGTGGTTGGTGTGGTGTGTATTTTATTGGCCCTGTCAGTGTGTGTGGTTGGTGTGGTGTGGATTTTATTGGGCCTGTCAGTGTGTGTGTTTGGTGTGGTGTGTATTTTATTGGGCCTGTCAGTGTGTGTGGTTGGTCTGTTTTTTCTCACCAGTTGTTTGCTATAATATCTCTCAGTGCCTTTTAGACTCTTCTGCGCCAGTGACACACACAGACACACACACATGTGCACTCATGAACACACACAAACACACTTTTGAACACATGCACACACGTGCAAGCACACGCCTACACACACACCTCCACCAGAACGCCAGGCCAAATAAGTTGTCTAGTTTGGAGTGCCTACCTATCACCTGCTAAATAGCCAAAGAGGGACAAAAGGGGAGGGTCATTCAGACGTGTATTACACATCAACGACTGATTGTAGGTTTTACTGAAGCTCTTTGTAACCAATCGAAGCACATTTTATGTTCCTTCCACAGTGTCTGACTGTCACAGTGAGATGGTGAGATGTGCCTTGGTACTGAGTGACCTTGTAATGGGTGTTTAGCCCACAATGTACCTTTGGGAATTGAGCTATTAGAATGGCAAGAGAGCAGAAGAGTTGTTTTCTTCTTGTCTGATTCTGAGTGTGTATGATGAGTGTAGGTGTTTTAGATGTTGAGTATGTGTGTGTGTGTGTGTGTGTGTGTGTGTGTGTGTGTGTGTGTGTGTGTGTGTGTGTGTGTGTGTGTGTGTGTGTGTGTGTGTGTGTGTGTGTGTGTGTGTGTGTGTGTGTGTGTGTGTGTGTGTGTGTGTGTGTATGTGTTTGTCTGTTTGAAAGAATCACATTTATTTGTACTAGCTGAAATAAAAATCACTCGTAAAGCTCATTTATCCACCCAACAGCTTCCCCTTACGCCCTCGTGCAGCTAACAAGGCAATTGACAGTTGAATATGAGCACCATTTTCAGCCTGTTGTTTTAATATTAAACAAGGGAATAATCAACAACCTGTCCTGTAGCTGCCTGTTCGCCCCCTCCATCCCTCCATCCCTTCATCCATCCAACCCTCCATCTCTCCATCCCTCCATCCCTCATCCCTTCATCCATCCAACCCTCCATCCCTCATCCCTTCATCCCTCCAACCCTCCATCCCTCCAACCCTCCATCCCTCCATCCCTCCAACCCTCCAACCCTCGCTCTCTCCCTTTGTCTCTGCTCTAGCTCATTTAATTCACCCAAATTGGATTTGTTATGCGCTCTGTGAGTGGTGGCCCCACTGTCTCACAGTCAGAAAGTAGGCATCTATAGGTCTTATCACACTGCATTGTTCTTAGCCCCAGGCTATTCTGGCCCTGGGCTAGCTTAGCCCGTGTTCACCAAGCATTTGTCACCCTGGGCTAAACATTAGCCCTGGGCTAAGGATTCACACATATATTACAAAGCCCTGGGCTAACGGACAAACAGAACATGCAATCTCTGACACGCAACCAATCTTATAAACAACAAGACAGTTATTAACATATGACCTCCTCTTGCTTCCACTAGCCTAGCATTTTATTTCCAACAGCACATTTGTTATTTATTTAACCATTATATACCAGGTAAGTTGACTGAGAACACGTTCTAATTTACAGCGATGACCTTCGGAATAGTTACAGGGGAGAGGAAGGGGATGAATTATCCAAATGGAAGCAGGAGGTTTGTATGTAGGTGTCTACCTGTCCGGCCTTAGAAAATGTTTTACTTGTAATATTCGATCTTGCCCCTTCATAGAGAATCCTGTGCACGAACACAACATCAACATTTCTGATCCAGGGGAAATCAAGGTAACAAAATTATTTTCATGGATTTATCCAGTTAGCTAAATGTAAATAGAAAAGCTATGAAAACAGTAGAAAATGCACCATTTGCTGCCTTTCCAGCTGTAGAGTTTGTTGTTTTTTGTTGGCTAAGTGAGAAGCTAGCCAGCCTGCATAGCAACCGTTTTTTGTTAGGCATAGCAACCAGTGTGTTTGCACAGATTCAAGTAAAAAAAAAAACATTCTCAGATGAAAGGATGAAATAGTATGAATTGACTTAACAGAAGAATGTGTATAATGCATTACAGGCATCACGAGCATATGTCATTGAAGTGACAGTGCAGCTTTGGTGATTGGACAGTAAGCATTCTAGGGGTTGTTCTTGTTATTCCCTGTATTACACTGGCTAAAAGGCTCTTGCTGAGAGACAGAGAGAGAGAGAGAGAGAGAGAGAGAGTACTGCCAGACCTGTGCCCTGGCAGTAAAACCCCAAAATACTAAAATAACGATTTTCCAGAGATCCAGATCCCAGGGAATTAGACCATAGTTCTCATTTGGTACAAAATATATAGAGTACTGCACACACTACAATTACTTAGTTTTAAAAATATGCTCAACTGGACACCTTAATGATGCAGTGAATGAACAGAGAGAAAGCACGCAGGGCATTCAAATTGAAATATCTATTATAATTTGGCTAAAACTCATTGAATGTGTCTTTGAAACAATTGCACTTCATGCCAGCGAGGTGTGGGGTCCATTGCAAAACAAGATTTCACCAAATGGGACAAACACCCCATTGAAACCCTGCATGCAGAGTTCTGTAAGATTCTCCTACATGTCCAGAGGACAACTACAAACAATGCATGCAGGGCAGAATTAGGCCAATATCCACTAATAATAAAAACTCAAAAAAGAGCAATTAAGTTTTGGAAAAATCTAAAATGCAGTGACCCCCTCTCATATCATTACCAAGCCCTGCACTGCCAAGAGCTGAGCAAAGAAAAGAGTCCCCTCATCCAACTGGTCCTGGGGCTGAGTTCACAAACCTGTTCTACTAACACACTGAAGGACCAGAACATCCAATCAATCACAATAAACCAAATTACAACACAGTCAAATCAAAACTACATTGCTTTTTGGGAAACACAAACTAAAATGCAGTACTATCTGGCTGTAAATCGACAGTACACCGTGGCTAACTATTTGACCATGGTTACTGATCAAAACCTTAGAAAAACCTTGACAAAGTACAGGCTCAGTGAGCACAGCCTTGCCATTGAGGAAGGTAGACACAGGAAAACCTAGAGGAAAGGCTTTGCAACCACAGCACCACAGCAGAACCTGAGACGGAGCTGCATTTCCTGACAAAATGTCAATAATATTAAACAATTAGAGAGTGTAATTTCCCCAAATGTGAAACCCTTATTCCAGGTTTCAAAGACCTCTCTGATGAGAGTAGTACCCGTCCTGCTGGGGGAGGATGCAGAGACCTGTGAGTCTGTGAGTTGGCAGCACACTACATTGCTGCCTGCCATAAGACGAGGGGCCGTGTCTGACAGACCAATCAACCTGCACATGTCCTCTACTGTATGCTTATTGTTATTGTTGTATGTATGGTCATTTTGACCCTTGGTTGTTGTTGTTACTGTTGTTGTTGTTGTTACTGTTGTTACTGTTGTTACTGTTGTTACTGTTGTTGTTGTTGTTACTGTTGTTACTGTTGTTGTTGTTGTTACTGTTGTTACTGTTGTTGTTGTTGTTACTGTTGTTACTGTTGTTGCTGTTGTTACTGTTGTTGTTGTTGTTACTGTTGTTACTGTTGTTGTTGTTGTTACTGTTCTTACTGTTGTTGTTGTTGTTACTGTTGTTACTGTTGTTGTTGTTGTTACTGTTGTTACTGTTGTTACTGTTGTTACTGTTCTTACTGTTGTTACTGTTGTTACTGTTGTCCTGTTGTTGTTGTTGTTACTGTTGTTACTGTTGTTGTTGTTGTTACTGTTGTTACTGTTGTTGTTGTTGTTACTGTTGTTACTGTTGTTACTGTTGTTACTGTTCTTACTGTTGTTACTGTTGTTACTGTTGTTGTTGTTGTTACTGTTGTTACTGTTGTTACTGTTGTCCTGTTAACAATTTTGATTCTTATTATCTTAATATTGTAAATATTCATAGAAAACTTAGGCAATATGTACATTGTTATATCATGCCAATAAAGAGAGAGAGAGAGAGAGAGGTGAAAGAAGAGAATGAGATGATGTATATAAGGTAGATGTAGGGGAGGATAACCTTTAAGTGATAATGCCAGAGAAGCCATGGTTTGGAGGATATATTGGCACGGGTGTTAGGCCCTGAGGCGAAGTCTGTCGCAGAGACAGAAAGCAAGGTTTACACAAACCAAACGCCAAAATCAAAGGCAGTTACTTTTTTACAATGGAGATCAAGTTTAAAAATTGCATGGCTGGGCTAATCGGACTTTTCAGATGGAACAGTAGCCAGACGGTGCTAGTCGCGAAATAGACAACTGCTGCAACACAGTTTTAACCATTCACCATTCCGAATTGGACCCACCCACTATATAATGAAGGATGAACGTGTCCCTGAGACTTCCTTCCTTTTCTAGTCTCTGTAGTCACCTTTCTGGGCACCTGTGGCCTCGGTGAGGTCATCAAGGTGAAACTGGAGTCATTAAGACCAGAGACCCTTCTGGGCAGGAATTCAGACACACTGAAACACACCCATGCACGCAAAAAAAAGCCTGTTAAATACGCATCTTATTTTCCTGAAGTATAATGGAAATGGTTGTTTGTCTGAGGAGCCTTGAGACATACATCGGGATCTGTGTCCGACATTCACTGACAGCAAATTTACCAACTCTATTTACTGCTAATTATTGGATTGTTATTTATAATTCCAAAAATCTGTTTTTCTTATAGACTATCACCCATCTGAAGTTAGAAGCGTCTGTAATGAAGTGTTGAGAATGTATATCACCCTGAGAAGCTTCTGAAATGAAGTGTTGAGAATGTATATCACCCCGAGAAGCTTCTGAAATGAAGTGTTGAGAATGCATATCTCCCTGAGAAGCTTCTGAAATGAAGTGTTGAGAATGTATATCACCCCGAGAAGCTTCTGAAATGAAGTGTTGAGAATGTATATCATCCCGAGAAGCTTCTGAAATGAAGTGTTGAGAATGTATATCACCCCGAGAAGCTTCTGAAATGAAGTGTTGAGAATGTATATCACCCCGAGAAGCTTCTGAAATGAAGTGTTGAGAATGTATATCACCCCGAGAAGCTTCTGAAATGAAGTGTTGAGAATGTATATCATCCCGAGAAGCTTCTGAAATGAAGTGTTGATAATGCATATCACCCTGAGAAGCTTCTGAAATGAAGTGTTGATAATGCATATCACCCTGAGAAGCTTCTGAAATGAAGTGTTGAGAATGTATATCACCCCGAGAAGCTTCTGAAATGAAGTGTTGAGAATGTATATCATCCCGAGAAGCTTCTGAAATGAAGTGTTGAGAATGTATATCATCCCGAGAAGCTTCTGAAATGAAGTGTTGATAATGCATATCACCCTGAGAAGCTTCTGAAATGAAGTGTTGAGAATGTATATCATCCCGAGAAGCTTCTGAAATGAAGTGTTGAGAATGTATATCACCCCGAGAAGCTTCTGAAATGAAGTGTTGAGAATGTATATCACCCCGAGAAGCTTCTGAAATGAAGTGTTGAGAATGTATATCATCCCGAGAAGCTTCTGAAATGAAGTGTTGAGAATGTATATCACCCCGAGAAGCTTCTGAAATGAAGTGTTGAGAATGTATATCACCCCGAGAAGCTTCTGAAATGAAGTGTTGAGAATGTATATCATCCCGAGAAGCTTCTGAAATGAAGTGTTGAGAATGTATATCACCCCGAGAAGCTTCTGAAATGAAGTGTTGAGAATGTATATCACCCTGAGAAGCTTCTGAAATGAAGTGTTGAGAATGTATATCATCCCGAGAAGCTTCTGAAATGAAGTGTTGAGAATGTATATCACCCCGAGAAGCTTCTGAAATGAAGTGTTGAGAATGTATATCATCACGAGAAGCTTCTGAATATTTCCCTGGTAAATTTTGATAGAGCGTCGATTAGAGAATGTGTTACTAAAACTTCTTGTGACTCTCAAACCCGGATCCGGGAGCGTAATCATAGCCTCAAACTAATTAGCATAACGCAGCGGACATAAATCTTCCTAGAAAATCTTCCTATTCATGAAAATCACAAATGAAATATATTGAGAGACAGCTTAGCCTTTTGTTAATCACACTGTCATCTCAGATTTTCAAAATATGCTTTACAGGCAACGCTAGAAAAGCATTTGTGTAAGTTTATCATGGCATATGCTAGGCTTTGCTACCAGCAGGCAACATTTTCACGAAAATAAGAAAAGCAATCAAATAAAATAATTTACCTTTGAAGAACTTCGGATGTTTTCACTTAGGAGACTCACAGTTAGATAGCAAATGTTCCTTTTTTCCAAAAATATGATTTTTGTAGGCGAAATAGCTCCGTTTGTTCTTCACGTTTGGCTGAGAAATCGACCGGAAAATGCAGTCCATAATATCGACAGAAACATGGCAAACGTTGTTTACAATCAATCCTCAAGGTGTTTTTCACATATCTATTTGATAAAATATTCACCGGGACAATCGGTTTCTCATAAGAAGCGATTGAAAAAAATGTCTACTTGTGTAATTTACGCAAGATTTTCTGCGGGAGCCATCATGTGACCACTTGCTCAATGTGGCCCCTTACGGCTATTCTTCAACATAAATGCGTAATAATACGTCACAATGCTGTAGACACCTTGGGGAATATGTAGAAAACATAAGCTCATTCGTAGCCCATCCACAGCCATATAAGGAGTCATTGGCATGAAGCGGTTTCAAAAAATGCGTCACTTCCTGATTGGATTTTTAGCTGGGTTTCGCCTGTAACATCAGTTCTGTTGCACTCACAGACAATTTCTTTGCAGTTTTGGAAACGTCAGAGTGTTTTCTATCCAAAGCTGTCAATTATATGCACAGTCGAGCAACTTTTCGTGACAAAATATCTTGTTTAAAAAGGAAATGTTTTTTATCCAAAAATGAAAATACTGCCCCTAGAGTCGCAACAGGTTTTAACAAGAGAGAGATTACACCCAGATGGAGGTTACAGGATTACAAAACATTCCATCTCTCCAACTCCTCCTTTTCTCTCCTCCGCACTCTCCTCCTTTTCTCTCCTCCGCACTCTCCTCCTTCTCCTTCTCCTTCTCCCTCCATCTCGGCATCTGTTCTCTGTGTCAGTCATGTCAGTGTGTGTGTGTGTGTGTGTGTGTGTCAGTCTGTTTGTGTGTGTGTGTTTGTGTGTGTCAGTCCATTTGTGTGTGTGTGTGTCAGCCCGTTTGTGTGTGTGTGTCAGTCCATTTGTGTGTGTGTGTCAATCCATTTCTTTCTGTGTGTGTGTGTGTGTCAGTCCATTTGTGTGTGTGCGGCGATGGTGGCACCGCTTGTGTAATTGTGTGTGGAACTTCAGACGGATGATAGCTGCATTAAGGGAAAACGACTCAATAATGGGAATGTACACACACACACACACAGACACACACACACACAGGCACAATCACACAGACACACACACACACACAGGCACAATCACACAGACACACATACACACAGGCACAATGACACATGTGCACACACAGGTACACTTGCACGCTTACACGCACACACACACATACACACACACACACATGAACATGTACACACACACACACACACACACACAGCAACACACACTCACACACAATATACTGTAGACCCAAAGCTAATGTTGGGGTAATAGGAATTATGCTAATATCTCACCAGGAGAGAAAAATAAAATGTGTTTCACCAGAACAAGAGCATATAAAGACTTCTATTTTGACAACTTAATTACTTCCAGACAGGAAATAGCTTTACATCTGTCAGATTACTGAGAACAAAGAAGAAGTGATTGGAGAGTAGAACAGAGTGATAGATTGTTTGAAGGCTTTGCAAAGATGGCTGACAAAAAGTGAGGTGGATTCTATTAGTTGGAAGAAATTCAATGAAGACAATAACTGAAGAAAAGAAAGAGAGAGAGAATGAGGGAAAAAAAGAGAGAGAGAGAGAGAAAGAGACAGTGAGGGAAAAAGAGAGAGAGTGAGGGAAAAAAGAGAGAGAGAGAAAGAGAGAAAGAGACAGTGAGGGAAAAAGAGAGAGAGTGAGGGAAAAAAGAGAGAGAGAGAAAGAGACAGTGAGGGAAAAAGAGAGAGAGTGAGGGAAAAAAGAGAGAGAGAGAAAGAGACAGTGAGGGAAAAAGAGAGAGAGTGAGGGAAAAAAGAGAGAGAGAGAAAGAGAGAATGAGGGAAAAAGAGAGAGAGAGAGAGAAAGAGACAGTGAGGGAAAAAGAGAGAGTGAGGGAAAAAAGACAGAGAGAGAAAGAGACAGTGAGGGAAAAAGAGAGAGAGTGAGGGAAAAAAGAGAGAGAGAGAAAGAGACGGTGAGGGAAAAAGAGAGAGAGTGAGGGAAAAAAGAGAGAGAGAGAAAGAGAGAAAGAGAGGGGAGGGAGAGGGACAAAGTTACAGCAGTTTTGTGGTAATTGATGGCTTTACACTCATCCCCTATTACAGAGAAGAAGAGGCTCCTCCCCTTTCTGGTATTATACAGGGAAGAGAGGATCCTCCCCTTTCTGGTCTAATACAGGGAAGAGAGGATCCTCCCCTTTCTGGTCTAATACAGGGAAGAGAGGCCCCTCCCCTTTCTGGTCTAATACAGGGAAGAGAGGCTCCTCCCCTCTCTGGTCTAATACAGAAAAGAGAGGCTCCTCCCCTTTCTGGTCTAATACAGGGAAGAGAGGCTCCTCCCCTTTCTGGTCTAATACAGGGAAGAGAGGCTCCTCCCCTCTCTGGTCTAATACAGAAGAGAGAGGCTCCTCCCCTTTCTGGTCTAATACAGGGAAGAGAGGCTCCGCCCCTCTCTTGTCTAATACAGAAAAGAGAGGTTCCTCCCCTTTCTGGTCTAATACAGGGAAGACAGGCTCCTCCCCTTTCTGGTCTATTACAGTGAAGAAAGGCTCCTCCCCTTTCTGGTCTTATACAGGGAAGAGAGGATCCTCCCCTTTCTGGTCTAGTACAGGGAAGAGAGGATCCTCCCTTTCTGGTCTAATACAGGGAAGAGAGGCTCCTCCCCTCTCTGGTCTAATACAGAAAAGAGAGGCTCCTCCCCTTTCTGGTCTAATACAGGGAAGAGAGGCTCCGCCCCTCTCTGGTCTAATACAGAAAAGAGAGGCTCCTTCCCTCTCTGGTCTAATACAGGGAAGAGAGGCTCCTCCCCTCTCTTGTCTCTACAGAAAAGAGAGGCTCCTTCCCTCTCTAGTCTAATACAGGGAAGAGAGGATCCTCCCCTTTCTGGTCTAATACAGGGAAGAGAGGCTCCTCCCCTCTCTGGTCTAATACAGAAACGAGAGGCTCCTCCCCTTTCTGGTCTAATACAGGGAAGAGAGGATCCTCCCCTTTCTGGTGTAATACAGGGAAGAGAGGCTCCTCCTCTCTCTGGTCTAATACAGGGAAGAGAGGCTCCTCCTATACGCTCATTACCTCTATTGTCTAATACAGGGAAGAGAGGCTCCTCCTTCACACTCATCTCCTCTCTGGTCTAATACAGGGAAGAGATGCTCCTCCTATACGCTCATCTACTCTCTGGTCTAATACAGGGAAGAGAGGCTCCTCCTTTACACTGATCTCCTCTCTGGTCTAATACAGGGAAGAGAGGCTCCTCCGATACACTTATCTCCTCTCTGGTCTAATACAGGGAGGAGAGGCTCCTCCTATACACTTATCTCCTCTCTGGTCTAATACATGGAGGAGAGGCTCCTCCTATACACTCATCTCCTCTCTGGTCTAATACAGGGAGGAGAGGCTCCTCCTATACACTCATCTCCTCTCTGGTCTAGTACAGGGAAGAGAGGCTCCTCCTATACACTCATCTCCTTTCTGGTCTAATACAGGCAAGAGAGACTCCTCCTTTACACTCATCTCCTCTTTGGTCTAATACAGGGAAGATAGGCTCCTCCTATACGCTCAACTCCTCTATTGTCTAATACAGGGAGGAGAGGCTCCTCCCCTTTCTGGTCTAATACAGGGAAGAGAGACTCCTCCTATACGCTCATCTCCTCTATTGTCTAATACAGGGAAGAGAGGCTCCTCCTATACTCTCATCTCCTCTATTGTCTAATACAGGGAAGAGAGGCTCCTCCTATACACTCATCTCCTCTCTGGTCTAATACAGGGAAGAGAGGCTCCTCCTATACACTTATCTCCTCTCTGGTCTAATACAGGGAAGAGAGGCTCCTCCTATACACTCATCTCCTCTCTGGTCTAATACAGGGAAGAGAGGCTCCTCCCCTTTCTGGTCTAATACAGGGAAGAGAGGCTCCTCCTTCCCTGTATTTCTGGTCTAATACAGGGAAGTGAGGCTCCTCCCCTCTCTTGTCTAATACAGGGAAGAGAGGCTCCTCTCCTTTACAGTCATCTCCTCTATGGTCTAGTACAGAGAAGAGAGTCTCCTCCCTCGGTCTCTCCCCTGCGTCTCTCCTCTCTTTCACCTCTCTCTCCTCTGCAGCTAGGATTAGGATGGGGCTTATTGAAACAATAGGGCAAACACCAGGCTTAAGTGGCCACAGCTAAACCAAATCAAACATTTTGCTGACAGCACACACAGTATAATCCTCCACTTTACTGTGTGTTTCACTCATTCTCCTTATTTTCCCCTCTCTATCGCTCCCTTTCTCATTGTGATAAATCCCTATTGTATTAGTTAATCATGGCTTTGTTGGTAAAGTTGAACTGCTGGCGGCCCTCTCTCCTACAGAGTGGGTGTAATTGGCCTTAAATGACCAGCAAATACTGTTAACGGTGACTAATGTTGGTGCTAAAAGTTGCTCACTGCTAAATGCCCATTACTAGCTGTGTTGCTTTTGCTTGTGTTGCTCTGATGCAGCAGTGTTGATCATTGGAAGATAAGTCATCACACCATAGAGAAACATTCATTTAATCAGGGCGAAATTAGACGGATTAATTTGCCTTGCGACTGAATACACAACAACAAGTGCAAGAGGAAGAGTGCTTCTTAAATAAGAAACACATACTGTAGTGGTGAGTTTTAAGAGCAGGAGTACAGAGGAAAATAGTGAATGAACACTAAGTTAGACAGTTGGAATACCCTATGGCCTTCCCCGGTTGGCTTCTGGGACTGAGTGGGTTGGTTTCACTGTGGTGACTCTCTCTGGCTTGATGCTGGTGTCCGACAGAGCTCCACCACCTCCACCCCAGAGCAAACATAGTGCTGAGTGGGTTGGTTTTGCTGTGGTGCCTCTGGCTGGAAACTGGTGCCAGATACAGCTCCACCACTACAACCCCAGAGCCACCACAGCAGATGTGCTCAGACATTGCCAGACACCACCCATAGTATCTGCTGCTACAAAGACACCACCAGTACTATCTGGTGCTACAAAGACACCACCAGTACCATCTGATACTACAGACACCACCAGTACTATCTGATATTACAGACACCAACAGTACTATCTGATATTACAGAGACACCACCAGTACTATCTGATACTACAGACACCACCAGTACTATCTGATATTACAGACACCACCAGTACTATCTGATATTACAGACACCGCCAGGACTATCTGATACTACAGAGACACCACCAGTACTATCTGATACTACAGACACCAACAGTACTATCTGATATTACAGAGACACCACCAGTACTATCTGATACTACAGACACCACCAGTACTATCTGATATTACAGACACCGCCAGGACTATCTGATACTACAGAGACACCACCAGTACTATCTGATACTACAGACACCACCAGTACTATCTGATATTACAGACACCAACAGTACTATCTGATATTACAGAGACCACCAGTACTATCTGACACTACAGACACCACCAGTACTATCTGACACTACAGACACCACCAGTACTATCTGGTGCTACAAAGAAACCACCAGTACCATCTGATACTACAGACACCACCAGAACTATCTGATATTACAGACACCGCCAGGACTATCTGATACTACAGAGACACCACCAGTACTATCTGATACTACAGACACCACCAGTACTATCTGATATTACAGACACCAACAGTACTATCTGATATTACAGAGACCACCAGTACTATCTGACACTACAGACACCACCAGTACTATCTGACACTACAGACACCACCAGTACTATCTGGTGCTACAAAGAAACCACCAGTACCATCTGATACTACAGACACCACCAGAACTATCTGATATTACAGAGACACCACCAGTACTATCTGATACTACAGACACCACCAGTACTATCTGATATTACAGAAACCACCAGTACTATCTGATACTACAGACACCACCAGTACTATATGATATTACAGAGACACCACCAGTACTATCTGACACTACAGACACCACCAGTACTGTCTGACACTACAGACACCACCAGTAATATCTGATAATACAGACACCACCAGTACTATCTGATACTACAGACACCACCAGTACTATCTGATACTACAGACACCACCAGTACTATCTGATATTACAGAAACCACCAGTACTATCTGATATTACAGACACCACCAGTACTATATGATATTACAGAGACACCACCAGTACTATCTGACACTACAGACACCACCAGTACTATCTGATACTAAAGACACCACCAGTAATATCTGATAATACAGACACCACCAGTATTATCTGACACTACAGACACCACCAGTACTGTCTGACACTACAGACACCACCAGTAATATCTGATAATACAGACACCACCAGTACTATCTGATACTACAGACACCACCAGTACCATGTGATACTACAGACACCACCAGTACCATCTGATATTACAGACACCACCAGTACTATCTGATATTACAGACACCACCAGTACTATCTGATATTACATACACCACCAGTACTATCTGATATTACAGACACCACCAGTACCATGTGATACTACAGACACCACCAGTATTATCTGATATTACAGACACCACCAGTACTATCTGATATTACAGACACCACCAGTACTATCTGATATTACATACACCACCAGTACTATCTGATATTACAGACACCACCAGTACCATGTGATACTACAGACACCACCAGTATTATCTGATATTACAGACACCACCAGTACTATCTGATATTACAGACACCACCAGTACTATCTGATACTACAGAGAAACCACCAGTACTATCTGATACTACAGACACCACCAGTACTATCTGATATTACAGACACCACCAGTACTATCTGATATTACAGACACCACCAGTATTATCTGATACTACAGAGACACCACCAGTACTATCTGAATTTACAGAGAAAGGTGGATTACACCACCCTACACACCTTATCCTATACTTCCCTAACCTCAACCTACCTTATCTTACTCAACCCTACCAACCCTAACCCTAACCCTATTCTACCCTACCCTACTCGACCCTATTCTTCTCCCTATTCTTCTCTACCCTGTCTTACTATATCTGACCCTACCCTGCTCTACTCTACCTTATACTAACCTATCTTATACTATCCTACCCTACTTCACCCTACCCTACCCTACCCTATCCTACCCTATGTTATCTGATCCCACCCTACACTATCCCACCCTACCCTATCCTAAAATACCCTATCTTACTCTACCCTACCAACTCCTATTCTACCCTACTCTACCCGACCCTACCTTACCCTACCCTGTCTTACTATATCCGACCCTACCCTAGTCTACACTACCTTATCTTAGCCTACCCTACGCTGTCCTATCCTATCTTACCCTACCCTACCCTGTCTTACTATATCCGACCCTACCCTAGTCTACTCTACCTTTATGTTAGTCTACCCTACGCTATCCTATCCTATCCTATCCTACGCTATCCTATCTTATCTTACCCTACCCTACCCTATTCTATTCTATCCTATCCTATCCTAACCCAACCTATTCTATCCTATCCTATACTAACCCAACCTATTCTATCCTATCCTATCCTAACCCAACCTACCCTACCCTACCCTATTCTATCCTATCCTAACCCAACCTACCCTACCCTATTCTATCCTATCCTAACCCAACCTACCCTATCCTATCCTAACCCAACCTACCCTATCCTATCCTATCCTATCCTAACCCAACCTACCCTACCCTATTCTATCCTATCCTAACCCAACCCAACCTACCCTATCCTATCCTACCATATCTTACCATACCCTATCATACCCTAACCTATCCTACCATATCTTACTCCACCCTACTCCAACCCACCCCATACTATTCTACCCTAGCCCTTCCAAACCTGCCATAACTTTTATTATCCAACACCAGCCCACCCCACCCTACCATATCATATCTATATCCAACCCTATCCTGGTCTACCCTACCCATTCCTACCCTATCCTATCTTACCCTATCTTATCCTACCCCACCCTACCCTATCCTTTCCCACCCTATCTTACCCTCCCCTGCCAGATCCTATCCTACCACAATCTACCCTATCCTATCCTACCCTATATTACTCTACCCTATCCCACCCTACCCTATCCTACCATACCCTATCCTACCTTATCCTACCCTATCATATCCTACAGTATCCTATCATACCCTTACCTACCCTCCCCTAACCTACCCTATCCTACCATATCCTATCCCCTCTACCCTATCCTACCCTATAATACCAAATCAAATGTATTTATATAGCTCTTCTTACATCAGCTGATATATCAAAGTGCTGTACAGAAACCCAGCCTAAAAACCCAAACAGCAAGCAATGCAGGTGTAGAAGCATGGTGGCTAGGAAAAACTCCTAGAAATGCCAAAACCTAGGAAGAAACCTAGAGAGGAACCAGGCTATGAGGGGTGGCCAGTCCTCTTCTGGCTGTGCCGGGTGGAGATTATAACAGAACATGGCCAAGATGTTCAAATGTTCATAAATGACCAGCATGGTCAATTAATAGTAATCACAGTGAACACGTCAATGTTCCATAGCCACAGGCAGAACAGTTGAAACTGGAGCAGCAGCACGGCCAGGTGGACTGGGAACCACAAGAAGTCATCATGCCAGGTAGTCCAGAGGCATGGTCCTAGGGCTCAGGTCCTCAGAGAGAGAGAAAGAAAGAAAGAAAAAATTACAAAATACAAAAGAATTAACGAGACCATACCTAAATTCACACAGGACACCGGATAAGACAGGAGAAATACTCCAGATATAACAGACTGACCCTAGCCCCCCGACACATAAACTACTGCAGCATAAATACTGGAGCCTGAGACAGGAGGGGTCAGGAGACACTGTGGCCCCATCTGATGATACCCCCAGACATGGCTAAACCGGCAGGATATAACTCCACCCACTTTGCCAAAGCACAGCCCCCACACCACTAGAGGGATATCTTGAACCACCAACTTACCATCCTGAGACAAGGCCGAGTATAGCCCACAAAGATCTCCGCCACAGCACAACCCAAGGGGGGGCGCCAACCCAGACAGGAAGACCACGTAAGTGACTCAACCCACTCAAGTGACGCACTCCTCCTAGGGACGACATGAAAGAGCACCAGTAAGCCAGTGACTCAGCCCCTGTAATAGGGTTAGACGCAAAGAATCCCAGTGGAGAGAGGGGAACCGGCCAGGCAGAAACAGTGAGGGCAGTTCGTTGCTCCAGTGCCTTTCCGTTCACCTTCACATTCCTGGGCCAGACAACACTCAATCAAAGGATCTACTGAAGAGATGAGTCTTCAATAAAGACTTAAAGTTTGAGACCGAGTCTGTGTTTCTCACATGGGTAGGCAGACCATTCCATAAAAATTGAGCTCTATAGGAGAAAGCCCTGCCTCCAGCTGTTTGCTTAGAAATTCTAGGGACAATTAGGAGGCCTGCGTCTTGTGACCGTAGCGTAAGTGTAGGTATGTACGGCAGGACCAAATCGGAAAGATAGGTATGAGCAAGCCCATGTGCTGTTGTGTAGGTTAGCAGTAAAACCTTGAATTCAGCCCTTGCCATAACAGGAAGCCAGTGTAGGGAGGCTAGCACTGGAGTAATATGATCACATTGTTTGGTTCTAGTCAGGATTCTAGCAGCCGTATTTAGCACTAACTGAAGTTTTTTTAGTGATTTATCCGGGTAGCTGGAAAGTAGAGCATTGCAGTAGTCTATCCTAGAAGTAACAAAAGCATGGATACATTTTTCTGCTTCATTTTTGGACAGAAAATGTCTGACTTTTGCAATGTTACGTAAATGAAAAATGCCTTCCTTGAAACAGTCTTGATATGTTTGTCAAAAGAGAGATCAGGGTCCAAAGTAACGCCGAGGTTCATCACAGTTTTATTTGAAACGACTATACAACCATCAAGATTAATAGAAGATCTCTTTGTTTCTTGGAACCTAGAACAAGCATCTCTGTTTTGTCCGAGTTTAAAAGTAGAAAGTTTGCAGCCATCCACTTCCTTATGACTGACACACAGGCTTTGAGCGAGGGCTATTTTGGGGCTTCACCATGTTTCATTGAAATGTACAGCTGTGTGTCATCCGCATAGCAGTGAAAGTTGACATTATGTTTTCGAATGACATCCCCAAGAGGTAAAATACACTGCTCACAGGCTGATCCAACTTTGATGTAATGTCCTTAAAACATGTCAAAATGAGGCTCAGTAGTGTGTGTGGCCTCCACGTGCCCGTATGACCTCCCTACATCACCCGGTCATGCTCCTGATGAGGTGGCAGATGGTCTCCTGAGGGATCTCCTCCCAGACCTGGACTAAAGCATCCACCAACTCCTCGACAGTCTGTGGTGCAACGTGGCATTGGTGGATGGAGCGAGACATGATGTCCCAGATGTGCTTAATTGGATTCAGGTCTGGGGAACGGGCGGACCAGTCCATAGCATCAATGCCTTCCTCTTGTAGGAACTGCTGACACACTCCAGCCACATTAGGTCTAGCATTGTCTTGCATTAGGAGGAACCCAGGGCCAACCACAACAGCATATGGTCTCACAAGGGGTCTGAGGATCTCATCTCGGTACCAAATGGCAGTCAGGCTACCTCTGGCGAGCACATTGAAGGCTGTGCGCCCCCCCAAAGAAATGGCACCCCACACCATGACTGACCCACCGCCAAACCGGTCATGCTGGACGATGTTGCAGGCAGCAGAACGTTCTCCACGGCGTCTCCAGACTCTGTCACGTCTGTCACGTGCTCAGTGTTAACCTGCTTTCATCTGTGAAGAGCACAGGGCGCCAGTGGCGAATTTGCCAATCTTGGTGTTCTCTGGCAAATGCCAAACGTCCTGCACGGTGTTGGGCTGTAAGCACAAACCCCACCTGTGGACGTCGGGCCCTCATACCACCCTCATGGAGTCTGTTTCTGACCGTTTGAGCAGACACATGCACATTTGTGGCCTGCTGGAGGTCATTTTGCAGGGCTCTGGCAGTGTTCCTCCTGCTCCTCCTTGCACAAAGGCGGAGGTAGCGGTCCTGCTGCTGGGTTGTTGCCTTCCTACGGCCTCCTCCACGTCTCCTGATGTACTGGCCTGTCTCCTGGTAGCGCCTCCATGCTCTGGACACTACGCTGACAGACACAGCAAACCTTCTTGCCACAGCTCGCATTGATGTGCCATCCTGGATGAGCTGCACTACCTGAGCCACTTGTGTGGGTTGTAGACTCCGTCTCATGCTACCACTAGAGTGAAAGCACCGCCAGCATTCAAAAGTGACCAAAACATCAGCCAGGAAGCAAAGGAACTGAGAAGTGGTCTGTGGTTACCACCTGCAGAACCACTCCTTTATTAGGGGTGTCTTGCTAATTGCCTATAATTTCCACCTGTTGTCTATTCCATTTGCACAACAGCATGCAACATTTATTGTCAATCAGTGTTGCTTGCTAAGTGGACAGTTTGATTTCACAGAAGTGTGATTGACTTGGAGTTACATTGTGTTGTTTAAGTGTTCCCTTTATTTTTTTGAGCAGTGTATATAGTGAAAACAATAGCGGTCCTAAAACGGAACCTTGAGGAACACCGAAATGTACAGTTCATTTGTTAGAGGACAAACCATTCACAGAGACAAATTGATATCTTTCAGACAGATAAGATCTAAACCAGGCCAGAACTTGTCCGTGTAGACCAATTTGGGTTTCCAATCTCTCCAAAAGAATGTGGTAACCGGTGGTATTAAAAGCAGCACTAAGGTCTAGGAGCACGAGAACAGATGCAGAGCCTCGGTCTGACGCCATTAAAAGGTCATTTAACACCTTCACAAGTGCATTCTTGGTGCTACGATGGGGTCTAAAACCATACTGAAGCATTTCGTATACATTGTTTGTCTTCAGGAAGGCAGTGAGTTGCTGCGCAACAGCTTTTTCTAAAATTTTTGAGAGTAATGCGAGATTCGATATAGGCTGATAGTTTTTTATATTTTCTACGTCAAGGTTTGGCTTTTTCAAGAGAGGCTTTATTACTGTCACTTTTAGTGAGTTTGGTACACACAAAGAGCCGTTTATTATGTTCAACATAGGAGGGCCAATCACAGGAAACAGCTCTTTCAGTAGTTTAGTTGGAATAGGGTCCAGTATGCAGCTTGAAGTTTTAGAGGCCATTTTCATCATTGTGTCAAGATATAGTACTAAAACACTTGAGTGTCTCTCTTGATCCTAGCTCCTGGCAGAGGTGTGCAGACTCAGGACAACTGAGCTTTGGAGGAATACGCAGATTTAAAGAGGAGCCCGTAATTTGCTTTCCAATGATCATAATCTTTTCCTCAAAGAAGTTCATGAATTTATTACTGCTGAAGTGAAAGCCATCCTCTCTTGGGGAATGCAGCTTTTTAGTTAGCTTTGCGACAGTATCAAAAATAAATTACTTGATTGTTCTTATTTTCTTCAATTAAGTTGGAAAAATAGGATGATCGAGCAGCAGTGAGGGCTCTTCGATACTGCATGGCACTGTCTTTCCAAGCTAGTCGGCAGACTTCCAGTTTTATGTGGCGCCATTTCCGTTCCAATTTTCTGGAAGCTTGCTTCGGAGCTCGGTTATTTTCTGTATACCAGGGAGCTAGTTTCTTATGACAAATGTTTTTAGCTTTTAGGGGTGCAACTGCATCTAGGGTATTGCACAAGGTTAAATTGAGTTCCTCAGTTAGGTGGTAACAGATTTTTGTCCTCTGACGTCCTTGGGTAGGCAGAGGGAGTCTGGAAGGGCATCAAGGATTGTTTGGGTTGTCTGAGAATTTATAGCTCAACTTTGAAGCTCCTTGGTTGGGGTCGGAGCAGATTATTTGTTGCAATTGCAAACGTAATAAAATGGTGGTCCGATAGTCCAGAATAATGAGGAAAAACATTAAGATCCACAATATTTATTCCATGGGACAAAACTAGGTCCAGAGTATGACTGTCACAGTGAGTAAGAGAGTTGATGATGGCTCAGAAAGTCTTTTGGAGTGGGTCTGTGGACTTTTCCATGTGAATATTAAAAAGTAAAAACAGTAAAGTTAGCAAAGTAAGTTTAGCAACAAAACGAACAGCAACACGTAAACAAGTCTGCAAATCAAGTCTCTCTAACCTATCCAACCCTATCTCACCCTACCCTACCCTATCATATCCTACCCTACCCTAGCATATCATACCCTGCCCTATCATATCCTACCCTACCCTATCATATCCCACCCTACCCTATCATATCCTACCCCACCCTATCATATCCTACCCTACCCTATCATATCCTACCCCTGCCCTATCTTATCCTACCATACCCTATCATATCCTACCATGCCCTATCATATCCTACCCCACCCTATCATATCCTACCCTACCCTATCATATCCTACCCTGCCCTATAATATCCTACCATACCCTATCATATCCTACCCCACCCTATCATATCCTACCCTACCCTATCATACCCTACCCTACCCTACCCTATCATATCCTACCCTACTCTAATATATCCTACCCTGCCCTATCATGTCCTACCCTACCCTATCATATCCTGCCCTACCCTATCATATCCTAACCAAACATATCTTATCCTACCCCACTCTAACATATCATATCTCTATCCTACCCTATCCTAGCCTACCCTACCCATTCCCACCCTATCCTTTCTTACCCTATCTTATCCTTTCCCACCCTAACCATGTCCTGTCCTTTCCTACCCTATCCTTAACTACCCTATACTACCCTATCCTACCCTAATCTATGTTATCCTACACTAATCTATCTTTTCCTACCCCACTTTACCCTACCCTATCCTACCCTACCCTATCTTGCCCTACCTTATCTTACCTTATCTTAACCTATCCTATATACATATCCTACCTAATCCTACCCCTACCCTACCCTATCCTATTGTATCATATCCTAACCTACTCAACCCTACCCTATCTTACCCTACTCCACCCTACCCTATCCTATGCTACCCTATCCCATCCTACCCTACTCTACCCAGCCTACCCTACCCTACCCTATCTTGCCCTACCTTATCTTACCTTACCTTACCTTACCTTACCTTATCCTATCCTATCCTATCTACATATCCTACCTAATCCTACCCCTACCCTACCCTATCCTATCCTATCCTATCCTAACCTAACCTACCCACCCACCCTACACTATCTTACCCTACTCAACCCTACCCTATTCTACGCTACCTTATCCCATCTTACCATACTCTACCCACCCTACCCTACCCTATCCTACGCTACCCTATCCCATCCCATCCTACCCTACTCTACCCACCCTACCCTACCCTACCCTATCTTGCCCTACCTTATCTTACCTTACCTTACCTTATCCTATCCTATCCTATCTACACATCCTACCTAATCCTACCCCTACCCTATCCTATCCTATCCTAACCTAACCTAACCTAACCTAACCTACCCACCCACCCTACACTATCTTACCCTACTCAACCCTACCCTATTCTACGCTACCTTATCCCATCTTACCATACTCTACCCACCCTACCCTACCCTATCCTACGCTACCCTATCCCATCCTACCCTACTCTACCCACCCTACCCTACCCTACCCTATCCTATCCTATCTTACCCTACCTAATCCTATCCAATCTGACCCTACCCTTTGCTACCATACCCTACCCTACCATACCCTATCCTATACAACCCCACCCTACCCTATCCTACCTTATACTATCCTACCTTACCCTATCCTACCCTACCATATCCTACCCTATACAACCCTTTCCCTACCCTATCCTACCTTATACTATCCTACCTTACCCTATCCTACCCTACCCAATACAACCCACCCTACCCTATCCTACCCTACCCTACACAACCCTACCCTACCCTATCCTACCTTATACTATCCTATCCTACCTTACCCTATCCTACCCTTACACGACACTACCCTTCCCTACCCTATAATATTCAACACTACCCTACCCTACCTTATACCATCCTACCTTACCCTATCCTACCTTACCTTACCTTACCCTACCCTACCCTACATTATACTATCCTACCTTACCTTATCCTACCCTTACACTACACTACCCTTCCCTACCCTATCCTATTCAACCCTACCCTACCCTACCCTACCTTATACTATCTTACCTTACCCTATCCTTCCCTTACCCTATCCTTCCCTTACCATATCCTACCCTACCCTATACTACCCAATTCTACCCGACCATATCGTATCCTGCCATATCCTACCCTATTATGTCCTACGGGGCTAACAAAATACCATGTACTCAGGCGGCTACAATGTTAGCTTGTGTGGTAAACAAACAAGGTGTCGGAATCCCCCATAGACAGATGGGTTATACAGGAGACTGCCTTCTCATCCGATAACAGCATCGGATAAGTAATAATGTGCAGCAGGGGAGAGATGTCTTTACATTAACATGACAGAACAATAACACGTCCACACACCACACAGGTAAACACACACGCACACACAACACACACAGGTAAACACACACGCACACACAACACACACAGGTAAACACACACCCACACACAACACACACAGGTAAACACACACGCACACACAACACACACACAGGTAAACACACACGCACACACAACACACACAGGTAAACACACACACACAGGTACACACACACACACACACACACACACACACAGCACACAGGTAAACACACACCCACACACAGCACACAGGTAAAGACACACGCACACACACACACACAGGTAAACACACACACATACACACACACACACACACACACACACACACACACACACAGGTTAACGCACACGCTCACGCATACACCAGTGGAGGCTGGAACAGAGTAAATGGAATGCTATGAAACACATAGAAACCACGTGTTTGATGTTTTTGATACCATTCCACTCGTTCTACTCCAGCCATGACCACGAGCCCATCCTCCCTAGTTAAGGTGCCACAAGCCCCCTGTGGCAGGCACACACAAATGTTTTGTTTTCTCATCAAAGAGTAGCAAATGTGTGTAGACATGCAGGCATCAGGTAAACCTGGTCTGAATAAATATGAAAGCGAAGCAGACATGATAACAGAAATGACACACATGGGACCAAGCCACTAAGGTGTATCTGTTAATTGAAGTGAATAATTAGGTCTTCATTAGCCAACAGTAATTAATACATACATACAGTATCAAACTGAGGGAGTCTTAAAACAACATGTTTTCTTTCTGCAACTTGGGACACACTTTAATCACTACAATCCAAAGTTTTCTCTTTGAATTGGTGTCAGTGTGGAGCGTTTCATTGAAAGTAAAACTTTGGTTTATCTTAATAAAGAGAAGAGTACTTTCATTTTTTATTTGAAGCTATCTCGCCTCTGGCGTTTTCCTTCTCCTCTGGTGATTTAGCTTGGAGGAGATGCCTACCATGGAAGAAAAAAAAACAGGATACTGAACGTAAATAATGTGTAGGAAAACTAGATAGATGAGAGAGAAAGCTGTAAAGATAGATGGAGGGAGAAGTGGAAAGGGGGAGATGAGGAGGGGAGGACAGGAGGACAGGAGGAGGAGAGGTGTAGAGGAGGAGGAGAGGTGGAGAGGAGAGGAGGAGATCAGAGGGAGGACAGGAGAACAGGAGGAGGAGAGGTGGAGGGGAGGAGGAGAGGTGGAGAGGAGAGGAGGAGAGGTGGAGAGGAGGAGATGAGGAGGGGAAGACAGGAGGACAGGAGGAGGAGAGGTGGGAGGGGAGGAGGAGAGGTGGAGAGGAGAGGAGGAGATCAGAGGGAGGACAGGAGGAGGAGAGGTGGAGGGGAGGAGGAGAGGTGGAGAGGAGGGGAGGAGAGGTGGAGAGGAGGAGATGAGGAGGGGAGGACAGGAGGACAGGAGGAGGAGAGGTGGGAGGGGAGGAGGAGAGGTGGAGAGGAGAGGAGGAGATCAGAGGGAGGACAGGAGGAGGAGAGGTGGAGGGGAGGAGTAGATGAGAGGGAGGACAGGAGGACAGGAGGAGGAGAGGTGTAGAGGAGGAGGAGAGGTGGGAGGGGAGGAGGAGATGAGATGGGGGACAAGAGGACAGGAGGAGGAGAGGTGTAGGGGAGGAGGAGAGGTGGAGAGAAGGAGATGAGAGGGAGGACAGGAGGACAGGAGGAGGAGAGGTGGAGGGGAGGACAGGAGGAGGAGAGGTGGAGAGGAGGAGGATAGGTGGAGAGGAGAGGGGGAGATGAGAGGGAGGACAGGAGAACAAGAGGAGGAGAGGTGGAGGGGAGGAGGAGAGGTGGAGGGGAGGAGGATAGGTGGAGAGGAGAGGGGGAGATGAGAGGGAGGACAGG
>NC_034188.2:83504249-83526749 GCF_002021735.2 Oncorhynchus kisutch | reverse complement strand
AGAGGTTCAGATTAACCAGAGGACAGACTGGGGTAAGGCTCTGTTAAAGGGGACAGGGCAGAGGTTCAGATTAATCAGAGGACAGACTGGGGTAAGGCTCTGTTAAAGGGGACAGGGAAGAGGTTCAGATTAGCCAGAGGACAGACTGGGGTAAGGTTCTGTTAAAGGGGACAGGGAACAGGTTCAGATTAGCCAGAGGACAGACTGGGGTAAGGTTCTGTTAAAGGGGACAGGGAACAGGTTCAGATTAACCAGAGGACAGACTGGGGTAAGGCTCTGTTAAAGGGGACAGGGAAGAGGTTCAGTTTAACCATAGAGAGACTTGGGGGTAAAATTCAGATCTGACTGAGAAATCGAACTGTGATTCAGCAAAGAAAGAACATTAAGTCACTCTGGATGATATAATTCTATACCCTTTGTTCTCTCTCTTCCTCCCTTTAAAGAGGCCCATCCAAACTCCAAGATGATAAACTGCTGAGCAACACTAAAACAAGCACACTCCCACTAACTGCATTGACTGAGGTACTATTGACTATCTCCACAGCAGAGGGAGAGAAAGAGAGCGAGAGAAAGAGAGAGAGAGAGAGTGAGAAACAAGAAACGAGAGGCGAGAGAGTTGAGAGACACGAGAGAGTTGAGAGAGATGAGAGAAAGAAAATGAGAGAGAGAGAGAGACAGAGAGAGAGAGAGAGAGAGAGAGAGAGAGAGAGAGAGAGAGAGAGAGAGAGAGAACTAAGGCTAGCGAGAAGGGAGAAGAAACAGCTCTGTTCCAGAAAAGGATATCCCCCATCTCCTCAACAAGATAAAACCCAGTTCTGTGTTTCTGTAAATAAATAAGATAACTTAGCTTCAGCATCTACCCCAAGATGGTGCAATTCTATTAACAATATACTGTATTGATGATTTCATTTTTTTCTTTACAATGGCAATGTGTCAGAGGAGGCCACATCCAACCCAGGGAGGAGAGAGGGAACGAGGGACGTAGGAGAACGTTTTTTGATACAGAGTGAGGCAGCTAGCAGAGCATAATCTAGACTGTTTAACATACAACAAGTGCACAGAAACACACAATATACAGTACATGCACAAGCTCATACAGACAACATTAGAAGATACATTTACACAGACCCACGTGTACAGTATACACAAACACACTGAGGAGTAGACACACATCAGAGACAAGCATGAACAGCCAGGTCTCCTGCAGTAGTGGAAAAAGTACCCAATGATCATACTTGAGTAAAAGTATTGATAACTTAATAGAAAATGCAAAAGTGAAAGTCACTCAGTAAAATACTACTTGAGTAAAAGACTGAAACTTTTTGGTTTTAAATATACTTAAGTACTTTACACCACTGGCCATCCGAGATACAATATGTATATACAGTATGCAACGTCGGGAGATGATGTGGAAACTGGCCACTAGGGGCAACAGTGATCGCTGTTACCTTCAAGTAGGTTCGGGTTTTGCGAGGGCGTTGTGGACGAGGATGGTGGACGGGCGTTGCAAGTTCGAATCCAGCCAAAGAAAGTTACTTTTGAGATTTTAAACCTATTCCAAACCTTAACCATTCAGAGTTAATGCCTAACTCCTAAGAGTTTGGAGTTAATGCCTAAAATGATGTCACGAACCCCGCTTCCTGAGTCTGTGTTTGCCTGTGTTTCTGTCCTGGAGTGTGTTTCCGGTGTCCTGGAACGCACCCTGTCTGGTTGCCGGGCAGATTAGCTTGTTGGGAGATCGATGTTCACCCGCACCTGTATCCCATCAGTAATCTGCACACCTGTCCTGATCATCACCTCTCCCCTTCAAAAGCTCTGACCTGACATCCATTCCCTGCCAGATCGTTAGCCATGAACAGTATGTTGTGCCATAGTATCAGCCTCAAGTTGGATAGAATTTGTTTTGTTGTTTTGTACGTCTTGCTTGCCTTCAACTTACCTCCGTTTGTTCTGTCTTCAGTTACTCACCCGGATCATTTACCCCATTCCCGCCTGGTCATCGGAGGATTCCGCTTCCCCATTGGATCCACCTATTTACTCCCATCAACTCACCACCGCTGCCCGCTACGCCACCTGGATGTATCTATCCACTCACATTCACTTGTAAATAAATACTCACCTTCTTCCTACTCTCCTTGTCCTGGTCTGCTTCTGGGTTCGATTTTGAAAAAACGTGACAGAACGATCCGGCCAAGGATGAACCCAGCGGACCTGGATTCCGTTTGCCATGCCATTACCCAGCAGGGGAAGACACTGGGACAACACAAGACGACGCTACAGGAGATAGCGGGTGCAATCCAGAATTTATCTGCTAGCTTGACACAGATCCAGGATCAGCTCAGTTTGCCGGCGATTCATTCACCACCTGTTTCACCCATCTCACCTGCCGTGTCTGATGCGGTTTCCTTCCGTGAACCCAAGGTACCGACGCCTGATAAATATGAAGGGGATTTGGGAAGATGCCGTTCGTTTCTTATGCAGTGTGGGTTAGTGTTTGATCTGCAGCCCCATTCTTACGCCACTGACAAGGCTAGGATAGCCTTTGTTATTGAACTGCTGCGTGGAAGAGCTCTGGAATGGGCTTCAGCCGTTTGGGAACGACAGGAGACCTGCATGGCTTCATACCAGGAATTCACGGGAGAGATGAGAAGGCTTTTTGACCATCCAGTCCGAGGTAAGGACGCAGCTAAACGTTTGTTCACTCTTCGCCAAGGAGCTTGCAGTGTGGCAGACTTTGTGATAGAATTCAGGACATTGGCTGTGGAGAGTGGTTGGAATGAGGAATCACTACAAGCGGTTTTTTACCAGGGGTTGTCGGAGCAACTCAAGGACGAGCTGATCTCCTATCCAGAGCCTAGTGACCTAGATAGTTTGATTACCTTAGCTATTCGGGTAGATAATAGAGTCCAAGAGAGGAGGAGGGAGAAGCAGTGGGGTCCATCTAATCAATCTGAGACTCGGTCAGGAAGTGGACCAGAACGGGTTGATCATTTTCCCTCACACGGGATTAGTGGAGGAGTCCTGCCGCCAGATCCTGAACCTATGCAAGTGGGGCGGTACGGGTTAACTAAGGACGAGCGCCAACGTAGACGTGAGACCAACAGCTGCCTCTACTGTGGTAGCTCGGGACATTACATCTCCGTTTGTCCTCAGCGCCCGTTAAACTGCTCGGCTCGTTAAGTTTGGGAGGTTTGTTAGCGAGCCAGTTTCAACCTCTCAAGAGCCCTGTCAGACCTCGTTTTCCTGCTACCCTCATAAATAAGAATCAGAGTTTAGCGATTAACGCTTTCATCGATTCAGGTGCCGATGACAGCTTCATTGATGCCGACTTAGTGGAACAGCTGGGGCTTTCCAAGGAGCAACTACCGGAAGCCATTGAAGCAACCACTCTGAACGGCAGTAGTCTGGCACGGATCACTATGAGGACCGAACCGGTTAAGATGTTGTTGTCGGGGAATCATTCAGAGGTTATTTCTTTTTTCATTTTGCCTTCCCCCCATGTTCCTCTGGTTCTTGGATACCCCTGGCTAAGAGAACACAATCCTTCGTTCGATTGGGTGACTGGTAAGGTGACTAGTTGGAGCATTGAGTGCCATGCTAACTGCCTCAGGACTGCCTGTGCTCATGCTGTCCCCAGTCGGGTCAGTGAGTCTGCTCCTCCTGATTTGTCCCTGGTTCCTGAAACATATCATGAGTTGGGTGAGGTGTTCAGTAAGCAGAAAGCTCAGTCACTTCCTCCCCACCGACCTTATGATTGTACAATTAAGCTGTTCCCTGGAGCTGCCTTTCCCAAGGGACGGTTATACAGTATTTCTCGACCTGAGCGGGAAGCCCTGGAGACCTACATAAAGGAGTCTCTTGCTGCAGGTCTCATTCGTCCCTCATCATCACCCCTGGGAGCTGGATTTTTTTTGTGAGTAAGAAGGATGGCTCTCTTCGACCGTGTATTGATTATCAGGGGTTGAATGATATTACGGTCAAAAACAAGTACCCCTTGCCCTTGATGAGCTCCGCTTTCGATTCTTTACAGGGTGCTACTGTGTTTACGAAGCTTGATCTACGCAATGCGTATCATCTGGTTCGGATCAAAGAGGGGGACGAGTGGTTGACTGGATTCAATACACCTATGGGACATTTCGAGTACCAGGTGATGCCGTTTGGACTTTCCAACGCTCCAGCAGTGTTCCAAGGTTTGGTGAATGACGTGCTGAGGGATATGATCGGTCTGTTTGTGTTCGTTTACCTGGATGACATCCTGATTTTCAAGAGACGATTCACCAACGCGCCGATTCTATCTCAACCTGACACTTCCCGTCAGTTTGTTGTTGAGGTGGACGCGTCTGATGTGGGGGTGGGCGCCATCCTGTCCCAGCGTAGCTCCACTGACGGTAAACTCCATCCCTGCGCCTTCTACTCTTGTCGTCTTTCACCAGCTGAGAGAAACTACGATGTGGGTAACCGGGAGCTTCTCGCTGTGAAGCTTGCCTTGGAGGAGTGGCGTCACTGGTTGGAGGGAGCGGAGCAACCGTTTGTGGTCTGGACTGACCACAAGAATCTGGCTTACGTGCAATCGGCTAAACGTCTCAACTCCCGTCAGGCCAGGTGGGCTTTGTTTTTTGGACGCTTCAATTTTTCCCTGACGTTCCGACCTGGGTCGAAGAACGGCAAAGCGGACGCCTTGTCCCGGATGTTCTCCAAGACGGATGAGAGTGGGGCCAAGACTGAGACGATTCTTCCCCAGAACCTTGTCGTGGGAGCCGTTACATGGAAGATTGAGGAGGATGTGATGGCGGCCCTTCGGACGCAGCCCGGCCCCGGTAACGGTCCACCCGGTCGGTTGTTCGTGCCTGAGTCGGTCCGTTCTGCTGTTCTTCAGTGGTCCCACGCCAGCAAGATAGCTTGTCACCCTGGCGTTGCTCGGACTATGGCGCTACTGCGCAGACGATTTTGGTGGCCTGCCATGGGAGAAGATACCCGGAGGTTTGTTGCCGCATGTCCTGTTTGTGCTCAGAACAAAAGTACCAATCGGCCCAGCTCTGGGCTTCTTCACCCCCTACCTATTCCTCGGCGACCTTGGTCGCATCTGGCCCTGGATTTTGTCACGGGATTGCCTCCTTCTGTTGGGAACACGGTCATTCTGACCATTGTGGACAGATTCAGCAAGTTTGCTCATTTTGTCCCTCTCTCCAAGCTTCCATCTGCCACGGAGACGTCCGAGATCCTTGTTAGGGAGGTTTTCAGGGTCCACGGATTGCCCATTGACATTGTTTCTGACCGCGGTCCTCAATTTACCTCTGCTGTCTGGAAATCCTTTTGGTTGGCCATTGGAGCTACAGTCAGTCTCACTTCTGGATTTCACCCACAATCTAATGGTCAGGCGGAGAGAGCCAACCAGAAGATGGAGTCCACGCTGCGTTGTCTTGTCTCCTCTGATCCCACCTCTTGGTCATCTCAATTACCCTGGGTCGAGTATGCCCATAATACCCTTCCTTCATCTGCCACTGGGATGTCCCCCTTCCAATGCCTGTACGGATACCAACCTCCCTTGTTTCCTTCTCAGGAGAGGGATCTTTCGGTTCCTTCTGTCCAGGCCCACATTCGTTGTTGCCACCGGACCTGGCATCGGGCCAGGAAGGTTCTCCTTAGAGTTTCTGACCGGTATCAGATCCAGGCGAATCGTCGCCGTATTCCTGCTCCCGCTTACAGCATCGGAGATAAGGTTTGGTTGGCTACACGGGATCTTCCTCTACGGACTGAGTCGAGGAAACTGTCACCGAAGTTCATTGGTCCGTTTGTGGTGGAGAGAATCATTAACCCTGTTGTGGTCCGACTCAAATTGCCGGCAACGCTTCGAGTACACCCCACTTTTCATGTCTCCTGCCTCAAGCCGGTTCTCATCAGTCCTCTGTTGCCCCCTCCTCCTCGTCCTCCTCCTCCTCGGATGATCGGAGGTGGTCCTGCCTACACGGTGCGCCGCATAATGGATTCCAGACGGCGGGGTCGAGGTTTCCAATATCTCGTGGATTGGGAAGGATATGGTCCAGAGGAGAGGAGTTGGATTCCTCGGCGTCAGATCCTTGATGACGACCTGCTTCGTGACTTCTACCGCCTCCACCCTGGCGCTCTAGGTAGTCCGCCCGGTGGCGTTCGTCGGAGGGGGGGTACTGTCACGAACCCCGCTTCCTGAGTCTGTGTTTGCCTGTGTTTCTGTCCTGGAGTGTGTTTCCGGTGTCCTGGAACGCACCCTGTCTGGTTGCCGGGCAGATTAGCTTGTTGGGAGATCGATGTTCACCCGCACCTGTATCCCATCAGTAATCTGCACACCTGTCCTGATCATCACCTCTCCCCTTCAAAAGCTCTGACCTGACATCCATTCCCTGCCGGATCGTTAGCCATGAACAGTATGTTGTGCCATAGTATCAGCCTCAAGTTGGATAGAATTTGTTTTGTTTTGTACGTCTTGCTTGCCTTCAACTTACCTCCGTTTGTTCTGTCTTCAGTTACTCACCCGGATCATTTACCCCATTCCCGCCTGGTCATCGGAGGATTCCGCTTCCCCATTGGATCCACCTATTTACTCCCATCAACTCACCACCGCTGCCCGCTACGCCACCTGGATGTATCTACCCACTCACATTCACTTGTAAATAAATACTCACCTTCTTCCTACTCTCCTTGTCCTGGTCTGCTTCTGGGTTCGATTTTGAAGAAACGTGACAAATGAACCATAAACATGTTTGCAACAACTTTGAAATTAGATTTTTGAGAGACATTTCATCAACGTCTAATTCTGATGTGAGACTGTGGGAGGTTGTTGCACATGCAATCAGACCCATGAACCCTTTCCTTGTCCAAATTATCTACAGACCCATGAACCCTTTCCTTGTCCGAATCATCTACAGACCCATGAACCCTTTCCTTGTCCAAATCATCTACAGACCCATGAACCCTTTCCTTGTCCAAATCATCTACAGACCCATGAACCCTTTCCTTGTCCAAATCATCTACAGACCCATGAACCCTTTCCTTGTACAAATCGTCTATAGACCCATGAACCCTTTCCTTGTCAAAATCATCTATAGACCCATGTGACAGGGAGGCAGATATCCTAGTGGTTAGAGCATTGGGCCTGTAACCGAAAGGACAGTAGATGTTTGAGTGACAGGTTAGCATTTTTTGTCGTGAATCCTGTTCTGGAGGCATCTCTGCAGATTGTGTCACTAGCTGGCACAGGCACAAAGTGATCAAATCTGAGTTGAACATTAACCCTAACCTTAACCACTAATGCCTAACCCTAAACTTACATTTAGTGTTTCATATTTACAATATAGCCAAATTTGACTTTGCAGTTGGCCTATCGAAGGGGAAATCGCACAGTTCTGCCTCCAGAACAAGACTTATCACAATAAAGGTCAACCTGCATGTGTAACAGGAGCAGATGTGCATGATAGACACATCTATGCTATAAGTTGAATATACTATAGAGTTTCATGTGTGAAGAAAAGATGTCACTGCTGATGTTAACATGACATTAGTGTTCAGGGGATATGACCATACAGTGGGTCTGTGGAAGAGATGCAACAATTAGTATGTGATTGTCATGAAATATAGGACATGCCTTCAGAGCATACCACAATATAGGACATGCCTTCAGAGCATACCACAGGCAGGCTTGAGAAAACCATTAAAAGGAAACTCATTAATTAACTTTTGACAGTACAGTAACATCACATTGGACATCTTGGGAATATGGCTATACATGGTGTGTTTTAGAGTGGCAGGGTGCATTATGAACAGCACTGATTGTCAATGGAATTCAACACAAGTGAACGTACAGTGTACATATGTGAAACATATGAGAAGGCCCTAAGAATAGCAAGCAAATAACATAAGCCACTGTTGGTAATACACCATCAATGCAAACGCTACCCTATCCAATCAATCTATATCTATCCCTTAGATACATCAGCAACATAGAGAGGAATTGAATGATTTGTGGAGTATAAACAGTATACAGACAAGCCATTGGAGGGGAATCAATTTAGCATTGACTGAAACACAGAGAGATACTGTCTCGAGTTACAACCTGCTGTAGCATGTGAATCCATGTACGATGAAAGTCAATAGAGTGGAATCCCCAAGGAACTGACAGGTAGCATGTGAACAAGGAATTGACAGGTAAGATGTGAAGGCCTAATCAGACCGGCCTAATGTGAACAAGGAACTGACTGGTAAGATGTGAACAAGGAACTTACTGGTAAGATGTGAACAAGGAACTGACAGGTAAGATGTGAACAAGGAACTGACAGGTAAGATGTGAACAAGGAACTGACTGGTAAGATGTGAACAAGGAACTGACTGGTAAGATGTGAACAAGGAACTGACTGGTAAGATGTGAACAAGGAACTGACAGGTAAGATGTGAACAAGGAACTGACAGGTAAGATGTGAACAAGGAACTGACTGGTAAGATGTGAACAAGGAACTGACAGGTAAGATATGAACAAGGAACTGACAGGTAAGATGTGAACAAGGAACTGACAGGTAGCATGTGAACAAGGAACTGACTGGTAAGATGTGAACAAGGAACTGACAGGTAAGTTGTGAACAAGGAACTGACAGGTAAGATGTGAACAAGGAACTGACAGGTAAGATGTGAACAAGGAACTGACTGGTAAGATGTGAACAAGGAACTGACAGGTAAGATGTGAACAAGGAACTGACTGGTAAGATGTGAACAAGGAACTGACTGGTAAGATGTGAACAAGGAACTGACTGGTAGCATGTGAACAAGGAACTGACAGGTAAGATGTGAACAAGGAACTGACAGGTAAGATGTGAACAAGGAACTGACAGGTAAGATGTGAACAAGGAACTGACAGGTAGAATGTGAACAAGGAACTGACAGGTAAGATGTGAGCAAGGAACTGACAGGTAAGATGTGAACAAGGAACTGACAGGTAAGATGTGAACAAGGAACTGACAGGTAAGATGTGAACAAGGAACTGACAGGTAAGATGTGAACAAGGAACTGACAGGTAAGATGTGAACAAGGAACTGACTGGTAAGATGTGAACAAGGAACTGACAGGTAAGATGTGAACAAGGAACTGACTGGTAAGATGTGAACAAGGAACTGACTGGTAAGATGTGAACAAGGAACTGACAGGTAAGATGTGAACAAGGAACTGACAGGTAAGATGTGAACAAGGAACTGACTGGTAAGATGTGAACAAGGAACTGACAGGTAAGATATGAACAAGGAACTGACAGGTAAGATCTGAACAAGGAACTGACAGGTAGCATGTGAACAAGGAACTGACTGGTAAGATGTGAACAAGGAACTGACAGGTAAGTTGTGAACAAGGAACTGACAGGTAAGATGTGAACAAGGAACTGACGGGTAAGATGTGAACAAGGAACTGACTGGTAAGATGTGAACAAGGAACTGACAGGTAAGATGTGAACAAGGAACTGACTGGTAAGATGTGAACAAGGAACTGACAGGTAAGATGTGAACAAGGAACTGACTGGTAAGATGTGAACAAGGAACTGACTGGTAAGATGTGAACAAGGAACTGACTGGTAGCATGTGAACAAGGAACTGACAGGTAAGATGTGAACAAGGAACTGACAGGTAAGATGTGAACAAGGAACTGACAGGTAAGATGTGAACAAGGAACTGACAGGTAGAATGTGAACAAGGAACTGACAGGTAAGATGTGAGCAAGGAACTGACAGGTAAGATGTGAACAAGGAACTGACAGGTAAGATGTGAACAAGGAACTGACAGGTAAGATGTGAACAAGGAACTGACAGGTAAGATGTGAACAAGGAACTGACAGGTAAGATGTGAACAAGGAACTGACTGGTAAGATGTGAACAAGGAACTGACAGGTAAGATGTGAACAAGGAACTGACTGGTAAGATGTGAACAAGGAACTGACTGGTAAGATGTGAACAAGGAACTGACAGGTAAGATGTGAACAAGGAACTGACAGGTAAGATGTGAACAAGGAACTGACTGGTAAGATGTGAACAAGGAACTGACAGGTAAGATATGAACAAGGAACTGACAGGTAGCATGTGAACAAGGAACTGACAGGTAAGATGTGAACAAGGAACTGACAGGTAGCATGTGAACAAGGAACTGACAGGTAAGATGTGAACAAGGAACTGACAGGTAAGATGTGAACAAGGAACTGACAGGTAAGATGTGAACAAGGAACTGACAGGTAAGATGTGAACAAGGAACTGACTGGTAAGATGTGAACAAGGAACTGACAGGTAAGATGTGAACAAGGAACTGACTGGTAAGATGTGAACAAGGAACTGACTGGTAAGATGTGAACAAGGAACTGACAGGTAAGATGTGAACAAGGAACTGACTGGTAAGATGTGAACAAGATATGGGAGGTGGGCAGATAAGCTCAGCAATGTTATGATCAGTATTGGGGATATGTCAACTACATGCAGATCAGCTAGTAATTTATGTACATTTTTGTTTGCCATGTAGCAGTGTAGCTAACTATGGGAACTACACTCTACTACTTTTGCAAAAATGAAATAAAATATGGTTGAAGTAGGCAAGAGTTTTCCTTTGTTGGCATCAGACCGGCCTAATTTTCACCTGAAACGTCGTTTTTTGTGTTTAATAGGCTAAATTACACATCCTGTTAACTCCTGACTCCAGAGTGATCTGGTCTTGCTGTTAATTTCTGACTCCAGAGTGATCTGTTCTTGCTGTTAACTTCTGACTCCAGAGTGATCTGTTCTTGCTGTTAGCTTCTGACTCCAGAGTGATCTGTTCTTGATATTAACTTCTGACTCCAGAGTGATCTGGTCTTGCTGTTAACTTCTGACTCCAGAGTGATCTGTTCTTGCTATTTGTAATCCATGAAATGTATGATATAGATCTGATGAGAAGTAGATTCAATGTTCCAAATGGTTCTTCAGCTGTCCTCATAGCAGAACCCCTTTGGTTCCAGGTAGAACCCTTTTGCAGATAGAACCCGTTCCACAGAGGGTTCTACATCTGGTTACACTTCAGCATAATGAGGAGACAGTTATTAATGAGTCATCTGGTTACACTCCAACATAACGAGGAGACAGTAGTGAGACATCTGACTACCATGAACAACCTAGAAGCACCAACTTTTATCCTTCTGGGACCAGCAGGGACTTCATCTTATACAGTGCCTTCAGAAAGTATTCAGACCCCTTGAGTTTTTCCACATTTTGTCCTCAGCAATCTACACAGAAAAAACAGAAACACTTTATTTGCATAAGCATTCAGCCCTTTTGCTATGAGACTTGAAATTGAGACCAGGTGCATCCTGTTTCCGTTGATCATCCTTGATCATCCTTGAGATGTTTCTACAACTTGATTGGAGTTCACCTCTGGAAAATTCTATCAATTGGACATGATTGGAAAGGCACATATCTGTCTATATGAGATCCCACAGTTGACAGCGCATGTCAGAGCAAAAACCCAACCATGAGGTCCATGGAATTGTCCATAGAGTTCCTAGACAGGATTGTGCCGAGGCACAGATCTGGGGAAAGGTACCAAAACATTTCTGCAGCATTGTAGGTCCCCAAGAACACAGTGGCCTCCATCATTCTTAAATGGAACATGTTTGGAACCAGCAAGACTCTTCCTAGAGCTGGCCGCCCGGCCAAACTGAGCAATCGGGGAATGACCCTTAGCAGGAAGATGACCAAGAACCCGATGGTCACTCTGACAGAGCTCTAGAGTTCCTCTGTGGAGATGGGAAAACCTTCCAGAAGGATAACCAGGAAGCCAGGCCACTTGGAGTTTACCAAAAGGCAACTAAAGACTCTCAGACCATGAGAAGCAAGATTGTCTGGTTGGATAAAACCAGCATTGAATTCCTTGGCCTGGAGCCAACCTGGCACCATCCCTACGGTGAAGCATGGTGGTGGCAGCATCATGCTGCGGGGATGTTTTTCAGCGGCAGGAACTGGGAGACTAGTCAGGATCGAAGGCAAAGAGCAAAGTACAGAGGGAACCTTGATGAAATGCACTGTATATCTGTGAATGGGCTTCAATTTACTGTGTGGTCAGGTTTATGTAAATAATGTAATGAGGTGTGTACAGTAAAATACATCATGTGATAGATTGATTTGATTGATTTAGGGAGCCATTTAATGATATTAGATAATCTATGTGTTTCAGCCCACACGGAAGGGAGGTAGTGACACACTACCCATGCATGATGATAACTTATAAACCATGTTTGGCTCTCTCCATGTGTGTGTGTGTGTGTGTGTGTGTGTGTGTGTGTGTGTGTGTGTGTGTGTGTGTGTGTGTGTGTGTGTGTGTGTGTGTGTGTGTGTGTGTGTGTGTGTGTGTGTGTGTGTGTGTGTGTGTGTGTGTGTGTGTGTGTGTGTGTGTGTGTGTGTGTGTGTGCATGCATGAGTGTGCATGCGTGAGTGTGTGTGATTGTGTCCCTCCAGGCTTTGCTATCTGCAATGCAGAGTTAAACCCCATCTGCTGCGCTCAGTCCTTAGGTCAGTCTCAGCTGTTGATCCCCCTATGGACCCCCCCCTTAGCGAGGTCAGATAGGGGTGCCAAATTGCCAACTCAACACAGCCCAGGAGTCCAAAGTATAGGTCCTGTCATGTCAGAGGAGCTTTGGAGGCCCAATCTGGACAGAACATATCCAGAGACTAGAGTCCAGAGGTACAGGGTTCAGGACACAGCACATTGTATTCTGTTCTGGAGATTCCAGACCAGGTCAGCTTAGTCAAGTCATCTCCTGGAGACTCCAGACCAGGGCACACACTCAGATGCCAGACTTAGGGCAATTTCTAACGTATTTCATTCAATATATGGACACTTAACACCTTCAGATTGGTTTGAAATCATACAGTACTTCACGGCCTGACAGTCGGAATGAGATGAAAAGGCTCAGTGTTCACTCAGTACCCATCATATAGACACTAAAGGAAATGTCAGCGCTGTTACATCAAAGAGAGACTCATTCCCTCTGTCAATCAGACTATTTAACCTGAGAAAGCTTCCACAGCCCTCCCACTGGGCACACACTGGTTGAATCAACGTTGTTTCCACGTCATTTCAAAGACATTTCATTGAACCAACGTGGAGTAGACGTTAAATGAACGTCTGTGCCCAGTGGGCTCCTTCAGTCCATAGTGAACAGTTATCCACATAGGACAGTTGTGTATAAAAGCATTCATGAGATTAAAGAGAACCTGTCCATCACAATGTACTCTACTTTAGTTTAGGTGAACTAATCCTTATGAATACAAAGTTATTTAGTGCCTCAATAGAGTCCCACTCCCCCTGTCTTCCCTACATGTCTGATTTAAACTTGACAGAGTACATTATGTAGATTTACTATAAAAAAATACATTTGGTTTTCATAAAAGCATTTTGCTGTCTGACTAGAGGGGAAAATGTATATGGAAAATACACCATTTACATGAAGTAAGACCTGTTTTCTTTGCTTAATATTGATATTTCTTTCCATCTTAAAGGTCAGGTCACTTTAGTTCTAGTTGAGTACGTTGTCATTTCTTAGAACCATTCCATCCTCCATCCTCTCCCCCTTTCTCTCCTTCCCACCATTCTCTCCCTCTTTCTTTCTCTCCATCCTTCATCCTCTCCCCACCTTTCTCTCCATCCTCCATCCTCTCACTCATTCTTTCTCTCCATCCTTCATCCTCTCCCCACCTTTCTCTCCATCTTCCATCCTCTCCCCACCTTTCTCTCCATCCTCTCCCCACCTTTCTCTACATCCTTCATCCTCTCCCAACCTTTCTCTCCATCCTCCATCCTCTCACTCTTTCTTTCTCTCCATCCTCCATCCTCTCCCCACCTTTCTCTCCATCCTTCATCCTCTCCCCACCTTTCTCTCATCCTCCATCCTCTCTCCACCTTTCTCTTCATCCTCCATCCTCTCCCCACCTTTCTCTCATCCTCCATCCTCTCTCCACCTTTCTCTCCATCCTTCATCCTCTCCCCACCTTTCTCTCCATCCTCCATCCTCTCCCCACCTTTCTCTCCATCCTTCATCCTCTCCCCACCTTTCTCTCATCCTTCATCCTCTCCCCACCTTTCTCTCCATCCTTCATCCTCTCCCCACCTTTCTCTCCATCCTTCATCCTCTCCCCACCTTTCTCTCCATCCTTCATCCTCTCCCCACCTTTCTCTCCATCCTCCATCCTCTCCCTCTTTCTTTCTCTCCATCCTTTCCACATTTCTCTCCTTCCTCCATCATCTCCCTCTTTCTCTCCTTCCTCCATCCTCTCCCTCTTTCTCTCCATCCTCCATCCTCTCCCCACCTTTCTCTCCTTTGTCCATCCTCTCCCCCTTTCTTTCTCTCTATCCTCTCCCCACCTTTCACTCCTTCCTCTGTCCTCTCCATCCTCACCCACTCTCTCTCCATCCTCCATCCTCTCAACTCTGTCATTCTGCTCATTGTAAAGCTTTCCATAAAAACAGTAGACCACTAAGAGAGGGGAGGTTGGAATGACGGATGGGAGTGGAAAGGGTTGAGGAGAGGAAGATTGAGTCCCTGATGGGTAATATGTGGTCCTCCCCTCTGGCATGGCTCTTCTCCCCCTGTTGCTCCTGAAAGGCTGAGCGGTTAGGAATATTTAATGTGGAAAATTGAAATGTTTGGGATGTTAAAAATGCAGAGCAGTAATGGTTGGTGGATGTCAGCATTAGGAACAAGGGAAAGTAAAGGAAAGGCAATTCATTACTCACACACCTACCACATATCCTCATACTCACACACCTACCACATATCCTCATACTCACACACCTACCACATATCCTCATACCAACACACCTACCACATATCCTCATACTCACACACCTACCACATATCCTCATACTCACACACCTACCACATATCCTCATACTCACACACCTACCACATATCCTCATACTCACACACCTACCACATATCCTCATACTCACACACCTACCACATATCCTCATACTCACACACCTACCACATATCCTCATACTCACACACCTACCACATATCCTCATACTCCCACACCTACCACATATCCTCATACTCACACACCTACCACATATCCTCATACTCACACACCTACCACATATCCTCATACTCACACACCTACCACATATCCTCATACTCACACTATGGTATACTGTAAATAGTATAGTATTCAGTGTAGTGGTTTTGCGGACTAAAGTCTACAAAAACACTACATTGAGTACTGTAGTATTTACTGTAGTATATGTTAGTATTTACAGTAAAATACAACTTTAGTATGTACTACAGTAATTTATGTAGTGTTTCTGCAGATTGTCGTACACTGTAGTATTTAATGTAGTGATTTTTGTGGACATTACTGAAGTATTTACTATAGTGTTTTTGTGGACATTACTGAAGTATTTACTATAGTGTTTTTGTGGACATTACTGAAGTATTTACTATAGTGTTTTTGTGGACATTACTGAAGTATTTACTATAGTGTTTTTGTGGACATTACTGAAGTATTTACTATAGTGTTTTTGTGGACATTACTGAAGTATTTACTATAGTGTTTTTGTGGACATTACTGAAGTATTTACTATAGTGTTTTTGCTTGATTATCTTTGACATGGAAGTTAAGGCTTTTCTCCTTCAGAAAACCTACTGGAGAAATACTAGAAGAGCCTATTTCCATAACCTGTAGTATTTAGTAGGAGAGTTGTTAAATTTGTAATTGAAAAAGTATAAAGAACTGTTTGTAGATGGCAATAGTCAGTAAAATGTAATAAGTGTGTGTGTGGGGGGGGGGGTTACAGAGCCAGATTAATGTAAGGGTTGTGTGTAGGGGATGTATTATTGTCTTACATCTTAATTGGGGTTATCCTGTATCTATACAGTAAGTGAGGTATGTTGATGTTGTGTGGGATGTGAGGTTGTGTTTGCATCAGTCTGGCTTTGACTGGAGAATGATTGACAGGGGTATTTTGGTGGCCTATTGTGCTACTTGTACTGTCTTCTTGAGTGATGGGTTGTGGAATGCTTTGTTTTGATATGTCTGTCCTATTACTATGATTACGACTATTATTATCATTATTATTATTATCATTATGATGATGATGATGATTATTATTATGATGATGATGATGATGATGATGATTATTGCTTGTCTGTCTTTGATGGTTTTGATTCCAGATTTCTGATGAATGTTTTAGTTGGTGATGTGTATAAGTGGAGGTAATCTGAATGCCAGTTTTATTTCTCGATTCTGGATTCTTTGCAGTCGGTTAATTTGTGGTGTGGAGGCTGTGATCCAGGTGGGTAGTGTGTGTTCAAAGAGTGATCTGATGTAGCTAAAATATACTTCCATATGCTGCTCAGTGTTTCCTTCCACAAAGTGCTTTTAAGTGACTCATCCTCTCCTGTCATTCTCTCTCGATGTTCACAATATGGGTTGTGCACAACATGTTGCTCTGAAAATATAACCTTCAGGAACTTGGCTTCTTTTTCCATTTTTATTGTTTCTTTTAGATTGAGGTTTTGTGTTTCTGCTGAATAAGATGCACTATGTTTTTTTAGGGTTTAGTTTCACTCGTTTGACCACGTTCAATCTGTTCTATAGGGAGGTTTTTTTGGAGGCTAGTTGTGGACACTTGTAGCTGCTCCAGTAGCAGAAGTAATTTTCCAATTGTGCTTCCTGTCCAACAGAGAGTGGGGAGTAGTACTCTACATGTCTGAAATGTAGATTATGAATAGAAGTGGGCTTCGGACTGCACCTTGGGGGACTCCTGCTTCTGAGCTGAATGGTGGAGAGATGGCTGTGGAGACCTTGACTTTGTTTTTGGTGGTTATGGAGGAAGCTTGTGAGGATTGTTCTGATTGAGTGTGGGAGCTGGAGGTTGTTATCTGCTAGTCTGTGGTCTTGTTGTGTCCCATTTTTCATAATCAAATTCCTTTTCTATGACAAAGGAAAACAACAAGAGTTTTTTCTTCATTTAAACAATTCTTATTATGTCTTCTGATAGTTTTAAAATATTGTCTGTTGTTGATCTGTTTCTTCAGAAGCTTGCCTGGACTACTCGCTGTCTTCTACATGGCAGCTTATTCTGGAGATGAGCACTCTTTCAAATATTTTCCCCAGTAATGGCTGAGAAGGCTGATTGGGCGAGAACTTGAAACATTCTTTGGGGTTTGTCATGTTTGTGGATCATGGTGAAGACAGCTGTTTTCCAGGGTTATGGGAAGTGGCCGTGATTGAGACATAAGATGAAGAGGTTGGAGAGGAGGTGCAGGTGTTCATCAGGTGCTAGTTTTCGTAGTGTGGTGTCAATGTTGTCTTCTCCAGGTGCTTTTCTTTTCATTTTCTTAAAGGTGAGTCTTGATTTCTGTGATTGTTACAGCTCAGTGAGTGGCTGGTCTGCTGGAGCCAGGAGAGAGGTCTGTGTCAGATGACAGGTGAGTGGTGTGTTTGTGATTGTTACAGCATGGATGAGTTGGTGGTCTGCTGGAGCCAGGAGAGAGGTCTGTGTTGGATGACAGGTGAGTGGGGTTGAATTTTGTATTTCTCTTTCTACAATTGTTTTCCATTCTGGGTCAAAGTTGGGGTCGTTGGAGCAGGAGTGCAGATTTTGTAGATGGGTTTTGAACAGTATGACCTTTTCTTCATTATTCTCTGTGGGTTGACCTTGGGACCTTGTGGATATTGTGTTGCTCTTTCTGTTTCCATTAATAGTCTGTATTGTCTGCCAGAAGGTGCGTGGGTTGGAGTCTTTGTCAAGCTGTTTGTAGAATGCTGCCCATTTATTCTGCTTTTGCAGAATGTGATCCTGGAGCCGGTCTATTTCTGTTTTGGTGTGGTCTTCATGTATTATCTCCTTGATTTTCTCTTAGATAAGGCAGAGGAGTTGATTTGGGAGATGTTGTTGTGGTGGCCCGATGGTGGCTAGAGGGATGATCTCTAAACCCTGTAGGTAACACAATATGTGACACGATTCAGGAAACTAGGCGTATGTCGCAAGTCACGACTCTACAGGAGAGCCGTTTGAACGTATCAAAATGTGTTTTTTGGGCAGAAATGCCTTCTCGAACATGTGAACTTTCATGTGCCTTATTATCAAACTTGTATGCCATCTGTAAATATGAATAAAATTGTTAAATTACGGTTTTCTCAAAAGCGAGTTTCCAAGTTGATCATCTTTCCAAGCAGAATTGCTTCCCCAATGTTTCCTTAAATGCAGTGTATGATATACAATTCAGTGTATGATATACAATTCCTCTGCTTTTATCCAATGTAAAAAACAGAAATCTGGCTAAATAAGACCGAATCCAGGTGAGGAGTCACATATATGATTTATACTTGTCACACAGGTTTCTCACTTATGGGAGGCACAAATTGTGACATGGGGGAGGGGAATGGACAGATATATGCAAATTAAATCATGTAGTATGGTAACACTTTTTTTTCTAACACCAATCGATATAACACATTAAGACACGGTCATAACCATGTCATAATATGTCACAACAGCTGAAGTAACCTGTTAAGTATTATTCTTGCATTTTCCTTCTCTCCGAATGGGCGCTTATTAGAATGCATGACTATGTATTTACGAAAGCTTAGCTTTATAAGGTCCGATAGAGACCCCATCCTTTAAGATGCTGCATTTACAATAGCATAGCTTCATAAGGTCTAACCGCCGTCAATGAAAATAAGAATTTGTTCTTAACTGACTTGCCTAGTTAAATAAAGGTAAAATAAAAAATAAAAATGAACATTAGCTAATTCAGCGCTAGACTCTAGCTAGCCTACCATAGCTAGCTAGTTGTTGTTATGGGTTTTTGTTACGTTTAATACATAAGCCTCTTCTATAATTTGTTGTACATTTAGCACTGTATACACCGTATAGAGTGAATCAGATGTACTGTTGTTGCCTCAGCAAGGCATGGTTGTATTTAGTAGTTTTGCAAACACCATCTTTAGTGACAGGGTAGCTAACATTAGCTAAAGAGGCACTAACTAGATGGTAGCTAACATTAGCTAAAGAAGCACTAACTAGATGGTAGCGAACGTTAGCTAAAGAAACTCTAACTAGATGGTAGCTAACTGTTAGCGAGCTAGCTTGGTAGCGACATGAACAGTTTAGAACTAGCTTTAGCTATTTCATGAAAATGGGATCATCATGTATTTGAGAATGTGTGAAAGTGTTTTGCTGTTGCCATAAGGTATTTGGTATGCAGTTTTAGTTTTCAGCTTCCTTTAGTGGTGTCACTGCCTTGTAGCATACTCTATTCGGATTTCTGTTATTCACTTGTCTATTTCAGAGAAAGTAATGCATCTGCTGCATCCAGGACTGAAAGTGAAGACCTTGAGGGAGGCTGCAGAAACAAACGTCAAACGAAAGGACACTTCTTGGCATGGTGAAAAAACTAAATTGTTGAAATGAATTATTTTACAGTCATGTTTTTTCATCTTATTTTGTATAACTTGTATAAAATACACTTTATGACACTGTCTTGATGCATTCTGACTATCCTGTGTCACTTTACTTGGACTAAGAAAATACACTTTATGACACTGTCAAGATGCATTATGACATCATAATCATATAAGCCAGGTATGCCTATCACAAACATGACCTTATGTCAGTCATCAGTCCTGAAATCTGCTCCAGCATTCATCCCAGTTATTGGCAACAGAGCACTGGAGTAGGTTGGAGTAGGTTCATGTCGGACATAAATGTGTGCGCAATTACAATGACAATGCAATATGGTCTATTTCATAAAAGATTATATAACATAAACATACTGTTCACACATAGGCTATGGTGTAATGGAATGGTTGGCCTTGAGTGGTAGGTTTTGTTGGTTATGTAGGTGTCATGTAGATGTCATAACCAGCCATAAAAAACGCAACAAATGTCACAGGTCTACTGTACATATGTGCCATGACAGTGTTTTGCCCATATTATGACAGGTTATGACAAGTTATGTCAGCTGCTATGTCATATTATGTCATGGTTATTACCTTGCCATAATGAGTTATGTCTCTAGGTCAAATAAAGTGTTCCAAATTACACATTACTGGAGTGATTATTATAGTGTTTTTAGGCACACATTACTGAAGTGATTATTATAGTGTTTTTAGGCACACATTACTGGAGTGATTATTATAGTGTTTTTAGGCACACATTACTGGAGTGATTATTATAGTGTTTTTTTGGCACACATTACTGGAGTGATTATTATAGTGTTTTTTTGGTGTGGATAATACTGTAGTATTTACCATAGTATTTTAGAGTATACTACAATGTTCTGTAGTAAGTACTACACATGACAGAGGGATGCTACAGTGTGTAGTGTAGTATTCTACGGTATACTACAGTTTACTACAGAATTCTATAGTAAGAACTGTAGTATTCTACATGTGGGTACTCACACACGCAAACCACCTATCCTCAGATCAAGTCTCAGGCTTAATGTGGATGAGCTGTAGTGGTGTGTAGTATGCTTGTGTGTGTATTTGTCTAGTGTCTCTCTGTGTTCCTGTTTTCAAGAGATGAAAGCCTGTTACCCTCCACACCCCTCTGTTATCATAAGTCCAACACTGTGTGCGGAATTGACCTCGTCTCGTAAGCAAGGTTACTGACTGAACAAAATAATACCGTCCGCCCGTCACTCATTCATACACACTGCCTCGTGTTCCTGTATAGCATCTCTGCTGTTAAATAACAACCTAACCCTAAGTCTTAACCAGAGTTCCTGTTCACATCAGTTAACCATCATCATCATAATCATCATCATCATCAGCATAATCTTCACTTCATTATCTTGGCTGTTGTTATCTGGTTGGTGCTTATTTTAAAAAAAAGCCTCACTCCTCCCTAACTGAGATACCTACTGCATCCCTCATCCTCCACATTCAACAACCGCTCTGCCAGTCATATTCTGTTAAAGGTCCCCAAAGCACACACAATGCTTGGTCGCTCCTCTTGTCAGTTCACTGCAGCTAGCGAATGGAATGAGCTGCAACAAACACAATGAAAACTCAAACTGGATAGTTTTATTTCCATCTCTACATACGAAGACTCCATCATGGACACTCGTAATGACACTTGCGGCTTCTTCACGTGATACATTGTTGTCTCTACCTTTTGCCCTTTGTCCTATTGTCTGTGCCTAACAATGTTTGTACCATGTTTGTTCTGCTACCATGTTGTGCACCTGCCATGTTGCTGCCATGTTGTGTTGCTACCATGTTGTTGTCATGTTGTGTTGCTATTATGTTGTGTTGTCTTCAGCCTTTCTTTATGTAGTGTTGTGGAGTCTCTTATGTAGTTTTGTGGTGTCTAGGTTTATGTATTTTCGTGGTGTGTCTCGTTATGTAGTGGTGTGGAGTCTCTATTTATGTAGTGGTGTGGAGTCTCTATTTATGTAGTGGTGTGGAGTCTCTATTTATGTAGTGGTGTGGAGTCTCTATTTATGTAGTGTTGTGGTGTCTCTATTTATGTAGTGTTGTGGTGTCTCTGTGTAATGGTGTGGTGTCTCTCTTTATGTAGTGTTGTGGTTTCTCTCTTTACGTAGTGTTGTGGTGTCTCTCTTTGTGTAATGGTGTGGTGTCTCTCTTTACGTAGTGTTGTGGTGTCTCTCTTTATGTAGTGTTGTGGTTTCTCTCTTTACATAGTGTTGTGTAGTCTCTCTTTGTGTAATGGTGTGGTGTCTCTTATTTAGTGGTGTGGTGTCTCTCTTTATGTAATGTTGTGGTGTCTCTTGTTGTGTAGTGTTGTGGTGTCTCTCGTTATGTAGTGTTGTGGTGTCTCTCTTATAAAGTTTTGTGGTGTTGTCATTATTAATTCCATGTTGGCTGTTGTTATTATTACCCACATCTTGGCTGTTGTTATCATCACTACCTGTAATGGTTTTCTTCTGGGGAAAGAGAGGCGGACCAAAATGAAGCGTAGTTAGTTTTGTGCATCTTTAATAAAGATGAAAGAACAGCAACCTACAAAACAAGAAACGTGAAAAAACCAAAACAGTCCTATCTGGTGCCACAAACACAAAGACAGGAACAATCACCCACAAAACCCAACACAAAACAGGCTACCTAAATATGGTTCCCAATCAGAGACAATGACTAACACCTGCCTCTGATTGAGAACCATATCAGGCCAAACATAGAAATAGACAAACCAGACACACAACATAGAATGCCCACCCAGCTCACGTCCTGACCAACACTAAAACAAGGAAAACACACACGATCTATGGTCAGAACGTGACAGTACCCCCCCCCCCCCCCCAAGGTGCGGACTCCGAACGCACAACCTGAACCTATAGGGGAGGTCATCATCATAACCATTATCATCACCCCTAACATTGTCATCATTACCATCATCATCATCATAACCATCATCATCATCACTACCATCGTCATCATTACCATCATCATCATCATAACCATCATCATCATCACCACCACCATCATCATCATAACCATCATTATCACCA
>NC_034188.2:83466749-83499249 GCF_002021735.2 Oncorhynchus kisutch | reverse complement strand
GAAGCAGTAAGAGAGACACTGTGATACATACGCAGGTCTGCTTCTTACATAGCTCTATCCAGCCTGGTCGTTCACAATGGACATCGAAACTGTGCGTCTATCCATGTCCTGAAGACATTGGGAAATGCCTTCGAAACCAGCCACTAGGGGCAACAGTGAGTAATATTACCTTCAAGTATGCTTGTGTTGTTTTATTTCACCTTTATTTAACCAGCTAGGCTAGTTGAGAACAAGTTCTCATTTACAACTGCGACCTGGCCAAGATAAAGCAAAGCAGTGCGACAGTTACACATGCAATAAACAAACAGGCAAAAATACAATACAAAAAGTCTATATACAGTGTGTGCAAATGAGGTAGGATAAGGGGGTGAGGCAATAAATAGGCCAAATTATTACACTATAGCAAATTAAACACAGGTAATATTTGTGCAGAAGATGAGTGTGCAAGTAGTGGTACTGGGGTGCAAAGGAGCAAAATAAATAACAATATGGTGATGAGGTAGTTGGATGGGCTATTTACAGATGGGCTATGTACAGGTGCAGTGATCTGTGAGCTGCTCTGACAGCTGGTGCTTAAACTAGTGAGTGAGATATGAGTCTCTTAGTTTCAGTGAAAACATTTTTAGTTTTTTTTTTTTTTGCAGGTCGTTCCACTCATTGGCAGCAGAGAACTGTAAGGAAAGGCGGCCGAAGGAGGAATTGGCTTTGGGGGTTGACCAGTGAAGTATACCTGCTGGAGCAGGTGCTGCGGGTGGGTGCTGCTATGGTGACCAGTGAGCTGAGATAAGGCTGGATCAGATGCTTATTTGTTCAATCCCAGTTGTGGACAATATTTTTTATATATTTTTTACATGTATTTTTACCATCCCAAAATTAAACCCATATCTTAACCATTAAGAATGAGTGCTTAAACATAATGTTTAGCACTATCCCACACCTTAACCCTTATCTTAACCATCAGGAGTGAGTACTTAAACTTAATGTTTAACCCTATTCTAAAGCTTAATCCGTACCTATACCATTTTGAATGAGTGCATAAACTTAACCCTAAACTTCAACATATGACGTGTTGAAAAATGTAACTATACAGAGTAGCAGGAGCAACAAAAACACTTTGAAATATGATATTTGGAGAACGTGGACGAACGTCTCAGTGTGCAGTGAGACTGTGAGAGCTTATTGTTTCCATCAACATGCAGTGCAGTAGCACAGAGCTCAGTACTGATCGTCTGGTGGCTTATATACACTGGATCAGTACTGATCATCTAATGGCTACAACACTGGATCAGTACTGGTCTTCTAGTGGCTTATATACACTGGATCAGTACTGGTCTTCTAGTGGCTACTACATTGGATCAGTACTGATCATCTAGCGGCTACTACATTGGATCAGTACTGATCATCTAGCGGCTACTACATTGGATCAGTACTGATCATCTAGCGGCTACTACATTGGATCAGTACTGATCATCTAGCGGCTACTACATTGGATGAGTACTGATCATCTAGCCGCTACTACATTGGATGAGTACTGATCATCTAGTGGATACTACACTGGATCAGTACTGATCATCTAGTGGCTACTACACTGGATAAGTACTGGTTTTCTAGTGGCTTACAGTATATACACTGGATCAGTACTGATCATCTAGTGGCTTATATACACTGGATCAGTACTGATCATCTAGTGGCTTATATACACTGGATCAGTACTGATCATCTAGTGGCTACTACATTGGATCAGTACTGATCATCTAGTGGCTACTACATTGGATCAGTACTGATCATCTAGTGGCTACTACATTGGATCAGTTCTGATCATCTATTGGCTACTACACTGGATCAGTACTGATCATCTAGTGGCTTATATACATTGGATCAGTACTGATCATCTAGTGGCTTATATACACTGGATCAGTACTGATCATCTAGTGGCTTATATACACCGGATCAGTACTGATCATCTAGTGGCTTATATACACTGGATCAGTACTGATCATCTAGTGGCTTATATACACTGGATCAGTACTGATCATCTAGTGGCTTATATACACTGGATCAGTACTGATCATCTAGTGGCTTATATACACTGGATCAGTACTGATTATCTAGTGGCTTATATACACTGGATCAGTATGGTGTGTGTCTGTAGCTACACTGGGTCAGTATGGTGTGTGTCTGTAGCTACACTGGGTCAGTATGGTGTGTGTACTGTAGCTACACTGGGTCAGTATGGTGTGTGTGTACTGTAGCTACACTGGGTCAGTATGGTGTGTGTGTACTGTAGCTACACTGGGTCAGTATGGTGTGTGTACTGTAGCTACACTGGGTCAGTATGGTGTGTGTGTACTGTAGCTACACTGGGTCAGTATGGTGTGTGTGTACTGTAGCTACACTGGGTCAGTATGGTGTGTGTGTACTGTAGCTACACTGGGTCAGTATGGTGTGTGTGTACTGTAGCTACACTGGGTCAGTATGGTGTGTGTGTACTGTAGCTACACTGGGTCAGTATGGTGTGTGTGTACTGTAGCTACACTGGGTCAGTACGGTGTGTGTGTGTGTACTGTAGCTACACTGGGTCAGTACGGTGTGTGTGTGTGTACTGTAGCTACACTGGGTCCGTACGGTGTGTGTGTGTCTGTAGCTACAATGGGTCAGTACGGTGTGTGTGTACTGTAGCTACACTGGGTCAGTACGGTGTGTGTGTACTGTAGCTACACTGGGTCAGTACTGTGTGTGTGTGTGTGTGTGTGTGTCTGTAGCTACACTGGGTCAGTATGGTGTGCGTGTGTTAGCACTACTGTGTCTGACTTGTAATCCCATTCATGTCTAAGGATCTCTGTCATTGTCATTCTGTGGTGTACATATGTCTCCTCCTCCTGCTCTTGGGACGTTTTATTTTATTTTGCTGCCATGGCCCAAGGTCTCTGTGATTGATAGCTAGTGCCAGCTTCTCTCAGCGTATTTATCAAACGTCCACCACTTAGATTGGTATGGTGCACACACGTACGTCCAGAGGTCAGATAGGCATCTGTCTCCTGTCTTCGATGACCTGTTTTTACAGCTTTCGGCTGAAAGTGAAATGGAAATGAGGTGTGTGTGTGTGGGAGAAGGGCAACAGTCATTCAGACATCATGTACACACACACATTGTGGGACAGACTGACACTAAGAGAAAGACTGATAGACAGATGCACAGACATATTGAAAGACAGATATATAGACAGAAAAACACTGACTGAGAGACAGACATACAGACAGACACAAAGCGATGAACAGATGAAGTGAGACAGACACAAAGAGAAGGACAGATAAAGCCAGACAGACACAAAGAGAAGGACAGATAAAGCTAGACAGACAGACGGACAGATGAAGCCAGACAGACAGACAGAGACAAAGAGAAAGACAGACAGACAGAGACAAAGAGAAGGGCAGATAAAGACAGACAGACAGGCGGACAGATAAAGCCAGACAGATGCAAAGAGAAGGGCAGATAAAGCCAGACAGACACAAAGAGAAAGACAGATAAAGCCAGCCAGACAGACGGACAGATGAAGCCAGACAGACAGACAGACAGAGAAAGACAGACAGACAGGCAGACAGACAGACAGATAAAGCCAGACAGACAGACAGACAGAGAAAGCCAGACAGACAGGCAGACAGATAAAGCCAGACAGACACAAAGAGAAGGGCAGATAAAGCCAGACAGACAGACAGACACAAAGAGAAGGGCAGATAAAGTGATAGACAGACAGACAGACAGACAGAGACAGCCAAAACCTGTACTTTTTTTATTTACAAAGCAAATCTCTTTATTCTCCAGCCAAGTACTGTTTCTGCAGAGAATATATTTATATTCAGCATATTAAGAAATGTTGGCTCTTCATAAATATTAAACGTGTTCATTTGGATTGAGTTGTGATAGAGCCTCTTTCTTTTCCATTACCTGCACTGTAGAAACCTAATTTAAACTAAACTATTGGACTTCTAAATGTGATGAGCCTCTGCGGCTTTAATTCCACTGTTTAGGAGCCAGACTGAGCTCTTAGTGTTGGTTCCAGGAGTAGAGGAATACATTACTGATCGCTGATCAAAACCACTAAAACATATCGCTTTATTTCCCACAAAAAAATACAAAATACATATATTATTCACCCTCCAACTTGGAGAAGCTGAGGGGATGTTATGAGTTGAAAGCGCTCATTTCTTATATACGCTACCAGGAAATATGCTAATTTGTTGTGGTAAATAATGTGTATCCCTGGCCAGGAGGGGAAGAGGTCAACACAAATAACATCTCCCTGAGGAGGAACTACTGAAGATGGAGAGGAAGAGAGAGGTCATGGGGAGAACACACACAGGGCAAAATGTACTTTAGATGTTTATGAATTATGCATGGATGGTTATAGAAGATCTGCCAGAAAGATTCACCTACATTTTCATACTCTGTACTAGAAAGGCATTAAGGAGTAAAAGGAGGAAGGAGGGTAGAAGGAACAGACATACAGTACATGTAGAAAGATGGGGAGCATTGAGGTTATGACTGGTGGGCCTAGTAGCACTGGTGTATGCGTGCCATGTTAGACGAACGTGTTTTGACAGCTGTGAGGTAAGAATGTGCAAATCAACAAATTAGTGTCAACGGGAGCAGTCAATGTGGGTGAAAAACCATTAATATGGAACGAGGAATTAGAATAGACTGCATCTGGCCTTAAGAAGCATCACCAGAGTGATGCACAGGCCAGCCATGCCTAAAATAGGTCTCACATCTTCTAGAAGGTTTTTAAAGGCGAGATCAGGAGAGTCAGACATCCCAGTCGGGGTCATTTTGCTACTCGCCATTTGATGAACTGTACCATCCACTTGTGCTCTATCCTGTCAGAGCGATCCACAAAAAGATGACTATATTGAGAGAATATCTACAGTGCCTTGCTAAAGTATTCTTCGCCCTTGACAACCTGTAATTCGAATATATTTTTTGGGGGATTTCATGTAATGGACATACACAAAATTGTCAAAGTTGGTGAAGTGAAATTTAAAAAATAACTTGATTAAATTAAATTAAAATGTATTAAAATCGGAAAAGTGGTGCATGCATATGTATTCACCCCCTTTTGCTATGAAGCCCCTAAATAAGATCTGGTGCAACCAAATACCTTCAGAAGTCACATAATTAGTTAAATAAAGTCCACCTGTGTGCAATCTAAGTGTCACAGAATCTGTCACATGATCTCAGCATATACACCTGTTCTGAATGTCCCCAGAGTCTCCAACACCACTAAGCATGGGGCACCACCAAGCAAGCGGTACCATGAAGACCAAGGAGCTCTCTGAACAGGTCAGGGACAAAGTTGTGGAGAATTACAGATCAGGGTTTGGTCATAGACACCTATCTGAAACTTTTAACATCCCACGGAGCACCATTAAATCCATCATTAAAAAATGGAAAGAATATGGCACCACAACAAACCTGCCAAGACACTGCCGCCCACCAAATCTCATGGACCAGGCAAGGAGGGCATTAATCAGAGAGACAACAAAAAGCCCAAAGATAACCCCAAAGGAGCTGCAAAGCTCCACAGCAGAGATTGGAGTATCTATCTATAGGACCACTTTAAGTCGTACACAGAGCTGGGCTTTACGGAGGAGTGGCCAGAAAAAGCCATTGCTTAAAGAAAAAAAATAAGTAAACATGTTTGGTGTTCTTCAAAAGGCATGTGGGAGACTCCCCAAACATGAGACGAATATTCTCTGGTCAGATGAGACTAAAATGTAGCATTTTGGCCCTCAAGGAAAATGCTATGTCTGATGCAAACCCAACACCTCTCATCACCCCAAGAAGGCTATCCCCACAGTGAAGCATGGTGGTAGCGGCAACAAGCTGTGGGGATGTTTTCATCGGCAGGGACTTGGAAACTGGTCAGAATTGAAGGAATGACGGATGGCGCTAAATGCAGGGAAATTATTGAGGGAAACCTGTTTTAGTCTTGCAGAGATTTGAGACTGGGATGGAAGTTCATCTTCCAGCAGGACAATGACCCTAAGCATACTGCTAAAACAACACATGAGTGGTTTGAGGGGAAGGAGCTAGAGCAGTTTTGCCTTGAAGAACGGGTCAAATTCCCAGTGGCTAGACGTGCCAAGCTTATAGAGAAATACCCCAAGAGACTTGCAGCTGTAATAGCTGCAAAAGGTGGCTCTACAAAGTATTGACTTTGGGAGGGTGCATGGTTATGCACGCTCAAGTTTTCATCCGTTTTTTTGTCTAATTTCCTGTTTGTTTCAAAATAAAAAATATTTTGCATCTTCAAAATGGTCTACATGTGTTGTAAATCAAATGATACAACCCCCCCCCCCAAAAAAAAAAAAAATTATATATATTTGAATTCCAGGTTGAAAGGCAATAAAATAGGAAAAATGCCAAGGGGGGTGAATAGTTTCACAAGCCACTGTCCCCAGAAAAAGATTACCATATCAAAATAATTTCTATCCAGGAATGAATTACTATATTGAGAGAATATCAGTTATGAAGTTAAAACCCAGATGCAGACAATATCAAATGAACAATGGTTTAATAACCCAACAGGGGCAATAAGCAGGTCAAGGCAGGCAGGGGTCAGTAAACCAGAGGTGGGGCATTGCTACTGGATGGCAGGCAGGGGTCAGTAAACCAGAGTTGGGGCATTGGTACTGGATGGCAGGCAGGGGTCAGTAAACCAGAGGTGGGGCATTGGTACTGGATGGCAGGCAGGGGTCAGTAAACCAGAGGTGGGGCATTGGTACTGGATGGCAGGCAGGGGTCAGTAAACCAGAGGTGGGGTATTGGTACTGGATGGCAGGCAGGCTCAGGGTCAGGCAGGGGTCAGTAAACCAGAGGTGGGGCATCGGTACTGGATGGCAGGCAGGGGTCAGGGTCAGGGGCAGGCAGAATGGTCAGGCAGACGGGCTCAGAGAAAGGACAGGCAAGGGTCAAAACCAGGAGGGTGAGGAAAAGGGAGACTTGGAAAAGCATGAGTTGAGACACAAATAGGCTGGTTGACTTGACAAACAATGCGAACTGGCAACAGAAAAATGGAGAACACAGGTATAAATACATAGCTGATAATGGGGAAGATGGGCAACACCTGGATGGGGTGGAGACAATCACAAAGAGAGGTGAAACAGATCAGGGTGTGACAGAGAATTACTGTATTGAAAGAGAAAATCTATACATGAAATTATTACTATACTGAGATAATACCTATGGAAGAAATTATAACTACATTATGAGAATAGCTATCCAGGAAATGATTACAACATTGAGAGAACATCTATCTAGGAAATGATTACTATATGGAGAGAATGTGAGTTCAGGGGATGAATACAGTGCCTAGTGAAAGTATTCGGCCCCGTTGAACTTTGCGACCTTTTGCCACATTTCAGGTTTCAAACATAAAGATATAAAACTGTATTTTTTTGTGAAGAATCAACAACAAGTGGGACACAATCATGAAGTGGAACGACATTTATTGGATATTTCAAACTTTTTTAACAACTCAAAAAATGAAAAATTGGGCGTGCAAAATTATTCAGCCCCTTTACTTTCAGTGCAGCAAACTCTCTCCAGAAGTTCAGTGAGGATCTCTGAATGATCCAATGTTGACCTAAATGACTAATGATGATAAATACAATCCACCTGTGTGTAATCAAGTCTCCGTATAAATGCACCTGCACTGTGATAGTCTCAGAGGTCCGTTAAAAGCGCAGAGAGCATCATGAAGAACAAGGAACACACCAGGCAGGTCCGAGATACTGTTGGGAAGAAGTTTAAAGCCGGATTTGGATACAAAAAGATTTCCCAAGCTTTAAACATCCCAAGGAGCACTGTGCAAGCGATAATATTGAAATGGAAGGAGTATCAGACCACTGCAAATCTACCAAGACCTGGCCGTCCCTCTAAACTTTCAGCTCATACAAGGAGAAGACTGATCAGAGATGCAGCCAAGAGGCCCATGATCACTCTGGATGAACTGCAGAGATCTACAGCTGAGGTGGGAGACTCTGTCCATAGGACAACAATCAGTCGTATATTGCACAAATCTGGCCTTTATGGAAGAGTGGCAAGAAGAAATCCATTTCTTAAAGATATCCATAAAAAGTGTTGTTTAAAGTTTGCCACAAGCCACCTGGGATTCACACCAAACATGTGGAAGAAGGTGCTCTGGTCAGATGAAACCAAAATTGAACTTTTTGGCAACAATGCAAAACGTTATGTTTGGCGTAAAAGCAACACAGCTCATCACCCTGAACACACCATCCCCACTGTGAAACATGGTGGTGGCAGCATCATGGTTTGGGCCTGCTTTTCTTCAGCAGGGACAGGGAAGATGGTTAAAATTGATGGGAAGATGGATGGAGCCAAATACAGGACCATTCTGGAAGAAAACCTGATGGAGTCTGCAAAAGACCTGAGACTGGGACGGAGATTTGTCTTCCAACAAGACAATGATCCAAAACATAAAGCAAAATCTACAATGGAATGGTTCAAAAATAAACATATCCATGTGTTAGAATGGCCAAGTCAAAGTCCAGACCTGAATCCAATCGAGAATCTGTGGAAAGAACTGAAAACTGCTGTTCACAAATGCTCTCCATCCAACCTCACTGAGCTCGAGCTGTTTTGCAAGGAGGAATGGGAAAAAGTTTCAGTCTCTCGATGTGCAAAACTGATAGAGACATACCCCAAGCGACTTACAGCTGGAATCGCAGCAAAAGGTGGCGCTACAAAGTATTAACTTTGGGGGCTGAATAATTTTGCACGCCCAATTTTTCAGTTTTTGATTTGTTAAAAAAGTTTGAAATATCCAATAAATGTCGTTCCACTTGATGATTGTGTCCCACTTGTTGTTGATTCTTCACAAAAAAATACAGTTTTATATCTTTATGTTTTGAAGCCTGAAATGTGGCAAAAGGTCGCAAAGTTCAAGGGGGCCGAATACTTTCGCAAGGCACTGTATGTAAGGCTCTCTTGGTGTGTTCTCTCCTCAGCTGTTACGGTAAACATACCAAATGTTAGAAATATAGCCAGGTAATTATCTGTTTCCATATTCATGAGTTGTCATCAATCATCTCTGAGAGAGCACCATGGCAACTCATCAAGGGAGAGAGAGAGTATGAAACAGCAATCTCAGTCTCCCCTTTGGTGTGTGTGTTTGCGTGCGCATGTGGGTGTGTGTATGTAGGAGCAGTTTGGAGAGGAAGCCATCTTGCCCTTGTCTGTGTGTTTATGCAATAATCATGACATTGACTGAGGAGAGAAGGCCTGATTCCCTGCAAACCTCAAAGACTCTAGCTAGCAGACTTCAGTCTTGGAGCAGTTGAGCGTCAGAGGCGTCAGGTCGTCATCAACAGTCATGAGAATCATACTGGCCTACACTCTAGACTCTTGAGTCTTGAATCAGAGATAGAGAGAATATAAGGGCACAAGGTGAGACCCAAATGCAGTCACAGGAGGCAGACGGTTGAACTCCGATATTTATTACACCAAAAGGGGTAGGCAAAAGGCAGGTCAGGGACAAGCGAGAGTTCATTAACCAGGTCAGAGTCCAAATGGTATCAGTGGATAGGCAGGCTCGAGGTCAGGACAGGCAGGGGTTCAGTGAACAGGTCCAAGTCCAAACAGTACAAGGGGATAGGCAGGCTCGAGGTCAGGACAGGCAGGGGTTCAGTGAACAGGTCCTAGTCCAAACGGTATCAGTGGATAGGCAGCCATGAGGTCAGGACAGGCAGGGGTTCAGTGAACAGGTCCTAGTCCAAACGGTATCAGTGGATAGGCAGGCATGAGGTCAGGACAGGCAGGGGTTCAGTGAACAGGTCCTAGTCCAAACAGTACAAGGGGATAGGCAGGCACGAGGTCAGGACAGGCAGGGGTTCAGTGAACAGGTCCTAGTCCAAACAGTACCAGGCAATAGGCAGGCATGAGGTCAGGAAAGGCAGGGGTTCAGTGAACAGGTCCTAGTCCAAACGGTATCAGTGGATAGGCAGGCATGAGGTCAGGACAGGCAGGGGTTCAGTGAACAGGTCCTAGTCCAAACGGTATCAGTGGATAGGCAGGCATGAGGTCAGGACAGGCAGGGGTTCAGTGAACAGGTCCTAGTCCAAACAGTACCAGGCGATAGGCAGGCATGAGGTCAGGAAAGGCAGGGGTTCAGTGAACAGGTCCTAGTACAAACAGTATAAGGGGATAGGCAGGCACAAGGTCAGGACAGGCAGAGTGGTCAGGCAGGTGGACTCGGCGTAAGGACAGGCAAGGGTCAAAACCAGGAGGGCTAAGGGGAAAAAAAGAGACTGGGAAAAATAGGAGCTAGGAGAAATGCTGGTTGACTTGGCAAAACAAGATGAACTGGCACAGAGAGACATGAGACACAAAACAGGAGACACCTGGAGGTGGGTGGAGACAATCACAAAAACAGGTGAAACAGATCAGGACGTGAGAGAAGGGGAAAGCGAATGAGAGAAAGACATGTTTAGAGCGAGAGTTGGTAGAGAAGGAACCAGGAATGCTAAAATGTTAACAGCCCTGGAGTCAAAGGCACCTTTGACAGACCATTACAATTTCTCTCTTTTCTCTCTCTTCTCTTTCTTTCCATCTTTCTGTCTTTGGTTCTCTCTATTTATTTATTTCTCTCTCTCTCTCTCTCTCTCTCTCTCTCTCTCTCTCTCTCTCTCTCTCTCTCTCTCTCTCTCACCCCTCTCCCACTCACACATTCTCTCTCTCTCTCTCTCTCTCTCTCTCTCTCTCCTCTCTCACCCCTCTCCCACTCACATATTCGCTCTCTCTCTTTCACCCCTCTCCTTCTCACGTGCTCTCTCTCTCTCTCTCTCTCTCTCTCTCTCACCCCTCTCCCACTCACACATTCTCTCTCTCTCTCTCTCTCTCTCTCTCTCTCTCTCTCCTCTCTCACCCCTCTCCCACTCACATATTCGCTCTCTCTCTTTCACCCCTCTCCTTCTCACGTGCTCTCTCTCTCCCTCTCCCTCTCTCTCTCTCTCTTTCACCCCTCTATTTCTCACATATTCTCTCTCTCTCATTCACCCCTCTCCCTCTCACATGTTCTCTCTCTCTTTCACCCGTCTATTTCTCACATATTCTCTCTCTCTCTCGTTCACCCCTCTCCCACTCACATGTTCTCTCTCTCGTTCACCCCTCTCTCTCTCACATGTTCTCTCTCGTTCACCTCTCTCTCTCTCACATGTTCTCTCTCTCGTTCACCCCTCTCCCTCTCACATGTTCTCTCTCTCTTTCACCCCTCTATTTCTCACATATTCTCTCTCTCTCTTGTTCACCCCTCTCTCTCTCACATGTTCTCTCTCTCTTTCACCCCTCTATTTGTCACATATTCTATCTTTCTCTCGTTCATCCCTCTCTCTCTCACATGTTCTCTCTCTCGTTCACCCCTCTCCCACTCACATGTTCTCTCTCTCGTTCACCCCTCTCTCTCACATGTTCTCCCCCTCTCTGTGCATTTAGAAGGCAGGAGAGACGTGGGAGGGTATTTATGGTAAAAATAAATCATTTTAGCGGTAAAGCCACCCAGAAGAGTGTCTCAGAGAGCTGTGCCAGGGAGCTAATTCAATCTTTATTAAAGCAGTGTGTGTGTTTGCTTGTGTTTGTGTGTGAGTGTGTGTTAGCATGTTGTGTGTGTGTGTGGCACAGAGCCTAGTAATAACGAAACAGGATTAAGTGAAGGGATTGGCTAAGGATGGCTGAGGTTGAAACTAGAGCTTGTTTTTGGGAGAAACATGACTCCTTTGAGCGAGAAATTCATTCCCTGTTCACATCTTTTGTTTACAATACAACACCTTACAGTGAAGTACTACATACAAGCTCTTTGCCAACTATGCATAGTTAAACAAACAAAAAACAAAAGTACACAGGAGAAATAAAACACAAAAATGAAGCTAGATACATCTAGAAGGATTACCAATATCATATTAATGTGAAGGGATACATGATGCTTTATTTATGTATTACATTTATTTGGCAGGGACTTTGCACAACACAAAACATGATGTTTTCAGAACAGAAGGAGGGCCATTCCATGTCTTAGTCACTTTGAATGAGAAGGCCAATTGGGGATGCTACAGTCCCTCCTGGTGGAGGCTCTTGTTACCCAGCTATTGTTCTTGGAGCAGAAGGTTTCAAAAAGACCCTCAGGATGTTAATAAATCAAACCAGAGGTGGAGGTGCTAGACTGTGAGTTATCTTGTAAACCAGTCAGACGTCTGAGAACAGAATGAAATTGTCTAACATAAACAGGTTTGAACTTGGTGATTATATTGGAGTGGTGGCAGTGTTTTTTTGTCTTCTTTGTAGAGTGATTTGAGAGGTTTCAGGGATATCTCACATGTTTGTGAGCAGCTGTTGATGCAGTAGGAGAGATGGGAGATAACAATACCATGCAAGAACATTCTGTAAGACACGATGGAGAGAGAGTTTCCGATTATCCTGGAAATTGGCTAGGCTGTATATGATTGAGTTTGTAATTTTGTTATGTGCTTTTTGAAGTTGAGGATCAAGGATCAAGGTTTATGCCGAGCTGTTCTGAGTCCGTTTTGATCTGTTGGTCGTGTCTGAGGATGTCGGGGTTGATCTGTTGGTCGTGTCTGAGGATGTCGGGGTTGATCTTTTGGCCCTGTCTGAGGATGTCGGGGTTGATCTGTTGGCCGCGTCTGAGGATGTCAGTGTTGATCTTTTGGCCGTGTCTGTGGATGACGGGCTTGATCTGTTGGCTGTGTCTGAGGATGTCGGGGTTGATCTGTTGGCCCTGTCTGAGGATGTCGGGGTTGATCTTTTGGCCCTGTCTGAGGATGTCGGGGTTGATCTTTTGGCCCTGTCTGAGGATGTCGGGGTTGATCTTTTGGCCCTGTCTGAGGATGTCGGGGTTGATCTTTTGGCCCTGTCTGAGGATGTCGGGGTTGATCTTTTGGCCCTGTCTGAGGTTGTCGGGGTTGATCTGTTGGCCGTGTCTGAGGATGTCGGGGATGATCTGTTGGCTGTGTCTGAGGATGTCGGGGTTGATCTGTTGGCCATGTCTGAGGGTGTCGGGGTTGATCTGTTGGCCGTGTCTGACGATGTCGGGGTTGATCTGTTGGCCGTGTCTGAGGATGTCGGGGTTGTTCTTTTGGCCGTGTCTGAGGATGTCGGGGTTGATCTGTTGGCCCTGTCTGACGATGTCGGGGTTGATCTGTTGGCCGTGTCTGAGGATGTCGGGGTTGATCTGTTGGCCGTGTCTGAGGATGTGAGGGTTGATCTGTTGGCCGTGTCTAAGGATGTCGGGGTTGATCTGTTGGCCCTGTCTGAGGATGTCGGGGTTGATCTGTTGGCCGTGTCTGAGGGTGGCGGGGTTGATCTGTTGGCCGTGTCTGACGATGTCGGGGTTGATCTGTTGGCCGTGTCTGAGGATGTCGGGGTTGTTCTTTTGGCCGTGTCTGACGATGTCGGGGTTGATCTGTTGGCCCTGTCTGAGGATGTCGGGGTTGATCTTTTGGCCCTGTCTGAGGATGTCGGGGTTGATCTGTTGGCCCTGTCTGAGGATGTGAGGGTTGATCTGTTGGCCCTGTCTGAGGATGTCGGGGTTGATCTTTTGGCCCTGTCTGAGGATGTCGGGGTTGATCTGTTGGCCCTGTCTGAGGATGTCGGGGTTGATCTGTTGGCCGTGTCTGAGGATGTCGGGGTTGATCTGTTGGTCGTGTCTGAGGATGTCGGGGTTGATCTTTTGGCCCTGTCTGAGGATGTCGGGGTTGATCTTTTGGCCCTGTCTGGGGATGTCGGGGTTGATCTGTTGGCCCTGTCTGAGGATGTCGGGGTTAGACCTGCAGCTTTTGAATGATGGGAAAATACATGGTCACTGTTATCCCCACATTTAGGGTGAGACAGGAGTCATTGAGCAATTGTGCTTCATTCTCCATAAAGTATGTTCACTTTATCCCATTACACAACAACATAAAGAAAGATCTAACTAAATGTTATAATCTCCCCATGAATCGTACAGGTAGAATTAAACCTCTTTAAAATGGCATTGCACCCAATGTTTTTAAATGTATTTTTGGTAACACCAATTACCCCACCCAAAGACATTATTTAAAAAAAGTATAGCCAGCCATAACATACTTCATATGGGCAAATACAACTCATATAAGGTGGTTTTAAACAGATTTGGAATTGTATCAACTTGCCACCCAAGGCTTTAACTTACGACATATTGTTAAATGCACTAAAGATAATCTTTTCACATTAAGAACTTCATAGTTAAGAACACTATAACCACATGGAAGAAAATTAAAGGGATTCCACAAGAACCAATATCGTTTCCTAAAAGCCCATATGAAGCAATCCTTGGATGTCTTTTAAGAAGTCACTGATAAATTGGCCCACATGGAAAACTAAAGGCATAGAAACCGTAAATGACGTACGTGGTAATTGGAAATAAAATGATTTCCAGAACATAATTATAAACTAAATATAAACTATGGTAACCAAGACGTAAATATAACTGATATTGGCACAAGATGGAGTGTTGATACTTAATTAACAAATGACATTCCAGTTAATGAAAATGTTTAATCGAGTATAAACTAATGTTTAGAATGTTGAATACAAGCAATTTTTAAAAACAAAATTACAAATTCTACAGCACAACAGCAGAATCATTTCTGAAGTATAAAACTAACAAGGACTTAATAATTCATGCCTTCTGGGAATGTTATGTGAAAACGTTATAGGCGGAGTTACAAGTTTTACAATGTAAATGTACTTTTAATCTGTCTACCTGTATATTTCAAGACATGACATATGTGACCCACCACCTGGGTTCGGTCCAATCTAGCAACATTTGAAATTGTGTTTTTTACATTGAATAAAAGTAAATACTCAGAGCTACAAAATGTTATATCGTTCAGTGCAGTTGAGGAACAATGGAAAGTAGTTATTCTATGAATGTTGATAAACTTGTAGCCCCACTTCTGAAAAAATGGCCTGTGAATGTCTTGGTACACCTACTGGAGAGATATTTTTTGTCTACACCCATTCACTCTTTAAGGATTAACAGTGTAGTAAACAACCAAAGATTTCAAGACTAAAAGTGATGACAGTAGTAGCAAAAAGTAGTATTAAAAATACAGTCCTTGGCCTATATTAAAAAATCTAGTCCTTGGCCTATGTCCTAATCTGACTTTTGTGATGGTCATGTTGTTCTTCACATTATTGTCTCTGGTAAATACACACTATGTCAAATAAAATCAAATGATATTTGTCACATTCACAGGAGACAGAAGGTATAAACGTTACAGTGACTTGGTTACTTGCATAGTGGAGTCTTTTGTTTAGACATCTTAGCTAGCTAGATAGCAGTATGCTTTACACGTAAACTTGCAATGAAAATGACTTTCTGACAAAATTAGAAATGTATAATATCTGAAAATGTAGCTTGACTCTTACCGGTACACATGAATGAACTCTTCTCTCTCTACATCATGTATGCAATGGTTGCCCTTAGTTTGAAGATGTAATCAGGAGACAGGTGTTTTATACAACAGCCTTCTGTGTTCTCTTTTGGACTCTATCCACATTTGGCAATCATCTCTCTGATTCCACTGGGCATTCCACTGATTTCTAAACTCAGTCAACTTCTTCTGTGACAACGACACCATTTCTTCCCACCCACTGTTATCAGAAGACTCCACAATGTCTGGTTCAATGAAAATGTTTTGACCTAAATCAGGGTTTCCTCATAGCCTGATTTCTTTTCAGAATCAGAGAGTCAGCATGGCACGATCATCCTTCAGAAAGTAGTTCTTCGTGATATATTTAAAATAAATCTGCAGTAGAAAAGATTATCCACACATACGGAGCAGCTCATGTTATAGTTACAAGCGCGCTACATGGCAGACCAATCCAAACTCATCTCTCGGCATTTTCAGCCCATCCACTATCTAAGCCAATCATGGCTAGTGGGAAGGTTCCTGTACTTATACTTGGCTAAACCAATTAGGCTCGTAATTTAACAATTGTATTCGTATTTAAAGATGGTATGTGCATTTGCTATTAAGGCACATGACAGATCACAAGTTCCAGAAGACATTTCTGCCCAAAACTGGATTTTGATTGTAAAAAAAAAACATGTAAATGCTTCTCCTGTGAAGTAGTGAATTAACGGGAATATATGGGGATTAACGGCAATATATGCACATTAATATTAATACCATTTAAATGTAGATGTTTTTTTGCATTGGATATATTTACCATATCATATGGAGACAGAAACATAAACCTGTAACCTCATCATAAGTAGACATCATTTGGTTGTCTCCCTCTTAGGCTTCCATGTCTTGTCCCTGGACCTCCTCAATGTCCACCTCTTTAACATCAGACCCTGAGGCCTCATCTTCACTTTCCAACCTTGTTGAGGATGGTTCGTTGCAGATGCATGCTTGGTGTGTGTGACTGCCAAGAACCATGCCCTCATCCAGGCCAAAGTGGCGAGACACGGTAGTGATGACACCATAGGGCTTGTTGATCTCTGCACCAGACAGGATGGTCTTGCCAGATACTTGGGGTCCAACATGTACTTGAATGGGCTTCAGGCAGAAGTCTTCACACTTCTTTATGTATTTCAGAACCGCAGTTTCCTCTGCTTGGAGCAACAGTGAAGTGGGAAGGGCAGTACAGATTTCTTCTCTTACACCTGCAAGCAGAGTCTGAACATCAGACAATATGGCATTGTCTCCCTCAATCCGTGCAATGGCTACTGCTATAGGTTTCAGGAGTTTCAGGTTGCTTACCACTTTCTCCCAAAATACATCATCCATGAGGATCCTCTTGATGGGGCTGTCCATATTGGCAGACTGTGATATGGTAATTTCTTGGAGAGACTCCTTCCCCTCCAGGAGACTGTCAAACATGATGACAACACTACCCCAATGGGTTTTGCTGGGGAGCTTCAATGTGGTGCTCTTATTCTTCTCACTTTGCTTGATGAGGTAGATGAATCCTATAATTTGATGACCCTTCACATACCTAACCTTTTCCTTGGCTCTCTTGTAGAGTTTATCCATTGTTTTCAGTGTCATGATGTCCTTGGGGAGCAGAATCAATGCATGAGCAGCACAGCCAGTGAGTCTGATGTGAGGGTAGCCTCCTCTAGTTTAGACCAAGCAGGCTTCATGTTCGCAGCATTGTCTGTCACCAGTGCAAATACCTTCTGTGGTCCAAGGTCATTGATGACTGCCTTCAGCTCATCTGCAATGTACAGACCGGTGTGTCTGTTGTCCCTTGTGCTCTTGTAAAATAGTGGTTGAGGGGTGAAGAAGATGTAGTTAATTATTCATTGCCCTTGAACATTTGACCACCCATCAATAGATGATTGTAATACATTCTGCTTTCTCTATGATTTGCTTTGCCTTCACTTGAACTCTGTTGAACTCTGCATTCAGAAAATGAGTAGATCAAGCATGTCTGTATGGAGGGGTGTATGCTGTGTGAAGAACATTTGGAAATCTCTTCCAATACACATTGCCTGTGAGCATCAGAGGTGACCCAGTTGCATACACAACTCGAGCAAGACATTCATCAGCATTTCTCTGACTACGTTCCTCCATTGAGTCAAAACAACTTCTGATTTGAGGAGGACCATGAGCGGTTTCTATCGGTAAGGTGTCTGATTCATCACTTTCACCTCAAATAGAAGTAGAGGGACTTTTGTCAGAGGTTGCTTGTTTTGAGCACTGAGGGAACTTTATGCTCTTGGCCAGATGATTCTGCATCATGGTTGCATTCTTCACATATGATTTGACACAGTATTTGCAAATGTACACAGCTTTTCCTTCTACATTAGCTGCAGTGAAATGTCTCCAAACGTCAGATATTGCCCGTGGCATTTTCCTGTACAGATTAGAAGAAAAACATGTAAAAAACCAACAAAAACAATTCCATGTACAGATAAATAGTTAAGCAGTTAGATTGAACAACTCCTTTGTAAGATAAATGCTTTAAAATGAAACATGTATGGAAACAGGTGAATTAACACTCCCCAGCTAGCAGGCTCAAGCAAGCTAAAACCCACATGGTAGCAAAAACTAACTAGCAGAAATTGTTAACAAGTTAGAAATGATTTAAACCCACTTTACTGTAGGCTACTATTTACTAGTTAACAAAAATCATGTATGTCGTATAAAATATATTTACCACGCCCAGTATTGTAATCAAAAGTTACCAGAAAGCATGTAGTCCTTGGCTCAGACAGTGTAGTAGTGTGGGTTTAATAGCATCTCATTAGAATCAGCTGTACATGTGACAGAAGAAACCACTGTGCATGCAGAGGGTTGCAATTCCATTGAATTGGGGATAGTTTAGCCAAAATGTGCCACAAGACCTAGAATTGCCTTATGTGTATCCCACAAAGAAAGTTTCCCTGTTTTAATTCATTGTTTTGATGAATTTTCAGCAACATTTCCAAATTTCCCATTTTATTAATAACTTCCCATTGAACATGTCCAGAAAAATTATGGAAATTTACGGGAAAGTTTACGACCCTTTGCAACCCTACGTTACTAGCCGTATGCCTAGTGTCTTTAAATGGACCACATATAGGGGTGAAGTGAGATACCCAATGGGGTGGACCATACTTTTCTCACCAATGATTTTGAAAAAACAAAAATCGAAATATCCTTCATCACTATGACATTTGATGAATGAAATGTATTATTTGAATATTGAAAAGGTGTAGGCTATGGAGAAACATAGAACAGTGTAAATTTGAGGCCATATGGCATAGAGTGCCACAAGCACTGGGAAATTCCAGGGGCTGAAGGATGAAGGGATTGTGGTAGTGAGACATGAATGATATGTATGGTTGTGGTGGCAACATATGGGTCTGAGCAGGTGTGATTACAATTGATGTTTGTTGAAATGTGTGTTCATCTGTTTATTGTCTTTTGTTTATTTATGGTTGTTATTGTTTGAGAAAAAGAATGTGTACAAAAAAACTTAGCAGCTGCCTCCTTTCCATAGATGACCTGTCAGCAGGTCCACTCCCTGGCTCACAGAGGTCATTCATATATAGGCTGAACAACAGGTCCACTCCCTGGCTCACAGAGGTCATTCATATATAGGCTGAACAACAGGTCCACTCCCTGGCTCACAGAGGTCATTCATATATAGGCTGAACAACAGGTCCACTCCCTGGCTCACAGAGGTCATTCATATATAGGCTGAACAACAGGTCCACTCCCTGGCTCACAGAGGTCATTCATATATAGGCTGAACAACAGGTCCACTCCCTGGCTCACAGAGGTCATTCATATATAGGCTGAACAACAGGTCCACTCCCTGGCTCACAGAGGTCATTCATATATAGGCTGAACAACAGGTCCACTCCCTGGCTCACAGAGGTCATTCATATATAGGCTGAACAACAGGTCCACTCCCTGGCTCACAGAGGTCATTCATATATAGGCTGAACAACAGGTCCACTCCCTGGCTCACAGAGGTCATTCATATATAGGCTGAACAACAGGTCCACTCCCTGGCTCACAGAGGTCATTCATATATAGGCTGAACAACAGGTCCACTCCCTGGCTCACAGAGGTCATTCATATATAGGCTGAACAACAGGTCCACTCCCTGGCTCACAGAGGTCATTCATATATAGGCTGAACAACAGGTCCACTCCCTGGCTCACAGAGGTCATTCATATATAGGCTGAACAACAGGTCCACTCCCTGGCTCACAGAGGTCATTCATATATAGGCTGAACAACAGGTCCACTCCCTGGCTCACAGAGGTCATTCATATATAGGCTGAACAACAGGTCCACTCCCTGGCTCACAGAGGTCATTCATATATAGTCTGAACAACAGGTCCACTCCCTGGCTCACAGAGGTCATTCATATATAGGCTGAACAACAGGGGCCCAAGGATGGACTCCATGGGGGGCTTGTTGCACCTCCTTGGTGGTGACAGGTCATTGTTCATTGACGCATTGGTCCCGGTCTGCTACATAGGACTCCATCTAGTCCTTTTGCGAGAGGTTAAAACTAGAGAGTTTGAAGAGAATGCATTTATAGTTGATGGTGTCAAACACCTTCCGTAGGTGGAAGAACACCACCCCTACCATGCCTCCTTTATCCATCATGGCCCTGTTCATCTCTAGGAGATAGCAACATGCTTTCTCTGTCGAGTGGTTCACCCTAAACCCAAACTGCAAGGGATCATTTGAGGTAGATATGTACATCGTATGCAGGTGAGTGATTAAGTGATTAGGCACTAGGATATATGATTAAAAAAAGTCATAAAAAATAAGAAGCAGCTTATATGCTGGGTGTATATGTCATAGAAATAGAACAGGCTTGGAAGCTATTACCATGGCAATTATACTGGTAAACTCATGGGTATGTGTAAAATTGCAATGTCTGCCTGGTATTGTGATGCAATTACCACGTTAATGTGGAACGTTCTATAAACTGCAGCTGGATTGCCATGGTAATGTACACTGAGTGTACAAAACCTAAGAAACACTTTCCTAATATTTAGTTGCACCCCCTTTTGCCCTCACGGCAGCCTCAATTCGTCGGGGCATGGATAGATGTCTAAACCATTCCACAGGGATGCTGGACAGTGTTGACTCCAATTCTTCCCTCAGTTGGGTCAAGGTGACTGGATGTCCTTTGGGGGGTGGACAATTCTTGATACATGGGAAACTGTTGAGCATGAAAAACCCAGCAGTCATGCAAATCTTGACACACTCAAACTGGTGCGCCAAACAACTACAGTTGAAGTCGGAGGTTTACATTCACTTAGATTGGAGTCATTATAACTAATTTTTCAACCACTCCACAAATTTCTTGTTAACAAACTATAGTTTTGGCAAGTCAGTTAGGACATGACACAAGTCATTTTTCCAACAATTGTTTACAGACAGAATATTTCACTGTATCACAAATCCAGTTGGTAAGAAGTTTACATACACTAACTTTACTGTGCCTTTAAACACCTTGGAAAATTCAAGAACATTATTTAATGGCTTTAGAATCTTCTGATAGGCTAATTTACATCATTTGAGTCAATTTGAGGTGTACCTGTGGATGTTTTTCAAGGCCTACCTTCAAACTCAGTGACTCTTTGCTTGACATCATGGGAAAATAAAAACAAATCAGCCAAGACATCTGATAAAAAATTGTAGACCTGGTCCATCCTTGGGAGAAATTTCCAAACGGTTTAAGGTCCCACGTTTATCTGTACAAACAATAGCACGCAAGTATAAACACCACAGGACCATGCAGACGTCATACTGCTCAGGAAGGAGACGCATTCTGTCTCCAAGAGATGAACGTACTTTGGTGCGAAAAGTGCAAATCAATCCCAGAACAACAGCAAAGTACCTTGTGAAAATGCTGGTGGAAACAGGTACAAAAGTGTCTATTTCCACAGTAAAACGAGTCCTATATCGACCTAACCTGAAAGGCAGATAACATAACATGACATAACTCAGCAAGGAAGATCCCACTGCTCCAAAACCGTCATTAAAAAAAACAGACTACGGTTTGCAACTGCACATGGGGACAAAGAATGTACTTTTTGGAGAAATGTCCTCTGGTCTGATGTAAAAAATAGAACTGTTTGGCCATAATGACCATTGTTATGTTTGGAGGAAAAAGGGGGAGGATTGCAAGCCGAAGAACACAATCTCAACCTTGAAGCATGGGGTTGGCAGCAACATGTTGTGTGGGTGCTTTGCTGTAGGAGTGTCTGGTGCACTTCACAAAATACATGGCATAATGAGTTAGGAAAATTACGTGGATGTATTGAAGCAACATCTCAAGACATCAGTCAGGAAGTTAAAGCTTGTTCACAAATGGGTCTTCCAAATGGACAATGACCCCAAGCATACTTCCAAAGTTGTGGCAAAATGTCTTAAGGACAACAAAGTCAAGGTATTTGAGAGGCCATCACAAAGCCCTTACCTCAACCCCATAGAAAATTTGTGGGCAGAACTGAAAAAGCGTATGCGAGCAAGGAGGTCTACAAACCTGACTCAGTTACACCAGCTCTGTCAGGAGGAACGGGCCTAAAATTCACCCAATTTATTGTGGAAACCTTGTGGAAGGCTACCCAAAACGTTGGACCCAAGTTAAACAATTTAAAGACAATGCTACCAAATACTAATTGAGTGTAAGTGAACTTCTGACCCACTGGGAATGTGATGAAACAAATAAGAGCTGAAATAAATAATTCTCTGTACTATTATTCTGACATTACACATTCTTAAAGTAAAGTGGTGATTTTAACTGACCTAAGACATGGCATTTTTACTTGGATTAAATTTCAAAAATTGTGAAAAACTGAGTTTAAATGTATTTGGCTAAGGTGTACGTCAACTTCTGACTTCAACTGTAAACAGAACTCTGCAAACGTTTTATGTACTGTGGGTGTGAAAAAATGCTGTAAAGAAAGAATGTTTTAAAAATAGACATGTTAATAGATTATATTCATCAAATAACTAAATGGAACGTGAGTGAACAGAAGAAACATCTTAACCAAATCCATATTTGGTGTGATTACCCTACCCTACCCTCAAAACAGCATCAATTCTTCTAGGTACACTTGCACAAAGTCAGGGATTTTGTAGGCATATAGTCAGGTGTATGATTAAATAATTTGATCAAACAGCTGCTAATGATCATCAATTCAAAATGTAGGTTTAAACACACTCATTAACTGAAACAGAAACAGCTGTGTAGAAGGAATAAAACTGAGTGAGGAACAATGGTCTAGAGTTTTATTGCCACCGGTGCCACAGTGTTCCACCCTGTAGTGTTGCACCCTGTAGTGTTCCAGAAACCCTCTTGCAGTGTCCCAGAATTCACCCTGCAGTGTTCCAGAACACCCCCTGTAGTGTTCCAGAATTCACCCTGCAAAGTTCCAGAAATCCCCCTGCAGTGTTCCAGAACTCCCCCTTTAGTTTTCCAGAACTCCCCCTGTAGTTTTCCAGAACTCCCCCTGCAGTGTTCCATAACTCCCCCTGCAGTGTTCCATAACTACCCCTGCAGTGTTCCAGAACTCCCCCTGCCGTGTTCCAGAACTCACCCTGCCGTGTTCCAGAACTCGCGCTGCATTGTTCCAGAACACACCCTACGGTGTTCCAGAACCCAACTTGCAGTTTTCTGGGGCTAATGCCTGTTCTATTGTCTTCTCAGGGTTGCCTCTTAGGGTTGTGTCCACTCTGGATATTCTTGGAGAATTACACAGAGATAGGGAAGTGTTACTAGACTATTGAGTCATCATTGGCCCAAGTCATAAAGTATTAAAGTCCACCTCCCTCCTGTGGGCTGTGTAGGTTAACTATGGTATCCCTCCACCACTCTACTATCTTTCCCCTCCTGTGGGCTGTGTAGGTTAACTATGGTATCCTTCCACCACTCCACTATCTTTTCCCTCCTGTGGGCTGTGTAGGTTAACTATGGTATCCTTCCACCACTCATTTACCTTTCCCCTCCTGTGGGCTGTGTAGTTTAACCTCCACCACTCCATTCCCATTGGTTTAAAGTTGAAATTCATTCAACTATCCTTCATCACACTCCCCCTTTTATTCTCTTTCTGTTCCTCTGTCAGTGATTTGATTTGACAGTCTCTCTTTCAGTCTGTCTCTCTCTCTCTCTCTCTCTATATATATATATATATATATATATATATGTCTATACGAACCATGAGCACACTAATATAAGTTAGAATCTCCCTTCCACACAAACTCACAGACACACTTCCACTGGTTCAGCACAGGGACCAATCAGTGTAGTTTTGCTGAGGTGGAGGGAAGTTAGAATGACAGAGACACTGGGGAGTTGTTTAAGGTATCAGAGGCAGAAGCTTTCTCAGAGGAAACCCTTTGAAGTGGCTCATTTGTATGTCAAAGAGAACAGCATTAGACTGTGTGTGTATGTCTATTTATCTGTGTGTGTGTGTGTGTGTGTGTGTGTGTGTGTGTGTGTGTGTGTGTGTGTGTGTGTGTGTGTGTGTGTGTGTGTGTGTGTGTGTGTGTGTGTGTGTGTGTGTGTGTGTGTGTGTGTGTGTGTGTGTGTGTGTGTGTGTGTGTGTGTGTGTGTGTGTGTGTGTGTGTGTTAGTACAGTTTGTCTATATGGAAATTGGGGAAGACAGTGCCGGGGACACACTCCTAGGTGGTGTGATGGGAGCAGTGGGTGTTCAATGATGGCCGTGGGCGGTGTGTGTAATCTAGGCATTCCAGCATGCTCCTGATGGTTGACTGTTTGTGTGTGTGTGTGTGTGTGTGTTTTAGCCAGCTTCTGATATCAGGAATCATTACTCTGCTCTTTGACAGAACTAACCTTTCTTGTTTCCAGCATTAAACACCGAAGAAAAACCTTAGATTCCCTCTCAAGGTATGATGTTCATGCAGCAAAACAATCCTTGATTACCATTCCAATGTTCTGGTTTTAAGTGCCGTAACATGTTATCTTTTTGACTGTTTTTCAACTTGCCTTTTTAGGCAACATTTGGACTCATCTGTTAGTGAAATGTAAATGTATTATTTAATAATGTAAATAAATAACTCATTTACCACGTGAATTATTACTAATTACTAAATTATTACTAAAGCATTATGAATAACAATCAGCTAAAATATTATTGTCTTTCAAAGACAGTGTGGTCAATCTCAGAGCATTCCTCTCCTCAAAGCTGATCATTAGGTAATCGTGCTCTGATCACTTACGTAGGCCAGAAGAAAGATTTGTTTATGTCGCTGTAGAAATCACGTCATCCTATTGGAAAACATTGCTGTCTTTGAATAAAACCGTCTCATTTTGGATAATGGGATATTGGTTTTAAATTGTTTGCTCATTTGCACGCATATCTACATGTACACTGCCCTTGGTCTGTGTGATGTTATTCGTTGTGCCATTTAATGTTCATTGAAACGTTACTTTAACTAGATTCCCGTCACAGATTTTGGCTCACAGTCTCCACATCTGGAGAATCGTTGTGAATTCTGCTTTTTAATTTGATTCTTTCCTCCAAGTACTGTTGCCAGGCAACCCAAAGCTGAATCTTCATCCTGGCTAAATCGGGCCTAAACCATCAGTCTTCAGTAGATGACAAATTTCCACACGCGCATGCATGCACACATGTATTGAGAGACAGATTGACAGAGACTAAGAACACTAAGACGGAAAGAGAGATAATAAAATAGGAGAGAGAACGTATATATATTATATATATATATGAGAGTGAAAGGGAGACTGATTTGAGGGAGACTGACAGAAGAAAAGGAGAAAGTGAGAGGCAGAGAAGGAAGTGGTTAATGATTCATAGCTGGAGCCTCAGGAAGAGTTTATCACCTGGTGTAGGCTGGTTCAACCAGAGGAGGTGGGAATGTCCCCCTTTTCACTATAATTACTGACTATACCCCAGAGAGGAGAGTGGGATGGAGAGATAGAGGGATGGAGGAGGGACGGGAGAATAGAGGAGACTGGTAGAAGAGAGAAATATGGGACATGGGAGGATAAAGACACAGGTGAAAAGCTCACCATGGCTGAATAACTCTTCAGATTTGATTGATTATTAATTCATTAACATAGTTAATTAATTAGTTTAATTAAGGCTTATTGTGCTCTACTAGCTCTGTAAAGCCTGGAGGAATGTGGCCATGCATCACAGCTACACACCAAGACAACCAGGCCTCCCTTCAGACATGTACACTAACTCTGCAGCAGATAAGAAAGAGAGGGAGACTGAGAGAGAGGGAGACTGAGAGAGAGGGAGACTGAAAGAGAGGGAGACTGAAAGAGAGGGAGACTGAAAGAGAGGGACACTGAGAGAGAGGGACACTGAGAGAGAGAGACACTGAGAGAGAGGGAGACTGAGAGAGAGGGAGACTGAGAGAGGGAGACTGAGAGAGAGGGAGACTGAGAGAGAGGGAGACTGAGAGAGAGGGAGACAGAGAGAGGGAGACTGAAAGAGAGGGACATTGAGAGAGAGGGACACTGAGAGAGAGGGAGACTGAGAGAGGGAGACTGAGAGAGGGAGACAGAGAGAGGGAGACAGAGAGAGAGTGAGACTGAGAGATGGAGACTGAGAGAGAGGGAGACTGAAAGAGAGGGAGACTGAGAGAGAGGGAGACTGAAAGAGAGGGAGACTGAGAGAGAGGGAGACTGAGAGAGAGGAAGACTGAGAGAGGGAGACTGAGAGAGAGGAAGACTGAGAGAGGGAGACTGAGAGAGGGAGACAGAGAGAGGGAGACTGAGAGAGAGGGAGACTGAGAGAGAGGAAGACTGAGAGAGGGAGACAGAGAGAGGGAGACCGAGAGAGAGGGAGACAGAGAGAGGGAGACTGAGAGAGAGGGAGACAGAGAGAGGAAGACTGAGAGAGGGAGACTGAGAGAGGGAGACCGAGAGAGAGGGAGACTGAGAGAGGGAGACTGAGAGAGGGAGACTGAGAGAGGGAGACAGAGAGATGGAGACCGAGAGAGAGGGAGACAAAAAGAGGGAGACTGAATGAAAGGGAGACTAAAAGAAACAGTAACTGAAATAACGCGTAACAGTGGAGAATGAGAACAATCACATCTCTTCTCTCTCTTTTCATCTGCCTGCATTGACATACGACAGGGAGGGAAAGAAGAGAATGATAGAGAGAACGAGAGAGAAAGAGAGACAGAGACAGAGAGCAATATGTCCTGTCCTATTAACAGTCTCACACTAGTGAGAGGCAGAGGGATGTGAATTATAGATATCTCTGTATTAAATATGGATGTGTCCTTCCCTCTATACGCTACAAGATTGAATGAGGAGCGACGCCTCACGCGCACACACACACACAAACAGATGGACACACACACACAGAGACACACACACAGGTACACACACACACACAGAGACACACACACACACAGGTACACACACACACACACACACACACACACACACACACAGAGGCGCACACACACACACATACACGCACACACACACACACACACACACACACACACACACACACACACACACACACACACACACACACACACACACACACACACAGAGACACACACACAGGTACACACACACGCACACAGAGTCGCACACACACACACACACACACACACACAGAGACACACACACACACACACACACACACACACACACAGGTACACACACACGCACACAGAGTCGCACACACACACACACACACACACACACAGAGACACACACACACACACACACACACACACACAGAGACACACACACAGGTACACACACACGCACACAGAGTCGCACACACACACACACACAGACACACATGTAATAAAAGATGGTGCTGATAGACATGGCCGCTCTGTTTAAAACATAATAACTTTAAGTATATATTTCTCACATTATTATCCCAGATTGTTTCTTGCGTTTTGCTTTTTGATATCTAAGCGGCGGCGTTACAATTTTGTACAATCACTTTGGCAATATTTTCAGAACCTTATGGTCATTTTTCAAAACTCTCAAAACGGTCATCACTTGTAACACAGGCTGTCCAATGTTCAAAACATAGCATTGTGCATTCATATCTTTATAGAAACCTTGCACTTTCATTGTTTCAAATAACTTATTTATCATGAAATACCATAGGAACATTCATTTAGATCACCAACACACAAAATACCGATAGTTTCACTGTGTAGTTGTTCGTACAATCATTAAATATTGTAGTACAAAATATATATGTATATACAGCGTAGCCTAGTGGTTAGAGCATTGGACTAGTAACCGGAAGGTTGCGAGTTCAAACCCCCGAGCTGACAAGGTACAAATCTGTCATTCTGCCCCTGAACAGGCAGTTAACCCATTGTTCCCAGGCCGTCATTGAAAATAAGAATATGTTCTTAACTGACTTGCCTGGTTAAATAAAGGTAAAATTAAAAAATTAAATTATGCTACTACACGTAAATACATCAATGTAAAAGGACTAGTAGAGAGAATACTACAGACACACTGGAATCATTGCACAAAAAAAAGAAAGAATAATTAGCTACAAAAAAAGAAATAACTACAGTGGAGAACAATTCCTCAATCGGGTTGAGGAAAGGAGAGTATGGGGATAAGTACAGGGTGGTAAATTATGGTTGGGCCTAAAACCATGCTTGCACCATTTGAGAATGGTGGAACCTGACATTATCCCACACAATGATATAGGTCACACCATCAGCTCTACAGACCTGATTTAGCTCATCAAGGAAGGTTACCTTCGAACAGCGAATCATGTGGCTGCCTGCAACTCAATATATAGAGTCTATAGAGTAGAGAGCTTTAGATGTTGTTCGACCAAACATTAGAACAGGCAAGATGAGTAATCTAAGCAACTTTGACCGTGGTATGATTGTTGATGCCACACATTTTGATTCCAGCATCTCAGAAACAGCTGCTTTCCTGGGATTTTTATGCACTACAGTCTCTAGAGTTTACAGAGAATGGTGCGAAAAACAAAACACATTCAGTGAGCGGCAGTTCTGTGGGCAAAAACACCTTGTTAATGAGAGAGGTCAGAGGAGAATGTCCAGACTCATTCAAGATAACAGAAAGGCCACAGATGCTCAAATAGCAGCTGTTTAATGAAAGTTAGATTTTTATAGTAATTTATTTGAATTTGGCGCTCTGCATTTTCCCTCCACATATCCTAGAGAGGTTAATTAACAAACTGAAAAGCAAATTTCCTGAGGCATCATTTATTGTAGCTGGGGACTTTAAGAAATCAAATCTGAGGAAAACGCTACCAAGTTCTAATTGCTTGTAGCACTCACGGATCAAAAACTCTTGATTGGCTACTACCCCTTCCGGGATGGTTACAAGGCCCTCCCCCACCCTCCATTCGGCAAATCAGATCATACATCCATTCTGCTCCTCCCTTCCTATAGGGAGAAACTCAAACAAGAAATTCCTGTGCTAAAGTCTATTCATTGCTGGTCTGACCAATCGGAGCCATGATTTAAAAGTGTTTTGATCACAATGACTGGGATATGATCCGGGTATCCTCAGAGAATAACACTGACTTTTACACTGACACTGTGACTGGGATAATCAGGAAGTGTATAGGGGATGTTGTTCCCACTGTGAAGATTTAAACCTATCCAAACCGGAAACGGGGCCAGATGTCAGCATTCGCGCAAAACTGAAAGAGCGAACCACCATATTTAACCACGGTAAGGTGACTGGGAATATGGTCAAATACAAACAGTCCAGTAATATCATTCTGTAAAGCTTTCAAACAGGCAGAACATCAGTACAGAGACAAAGTGGAGTCGCAATTCAAAGGCTCAGATACGAGACGAAGAGTTGAAGTCAGAAGTTTACATACACTTAGGTTGGAGTCATTAAAACTCGTTTTTTCAACCACTCCACTTGTTAAATCTTCTTAAGGATCAAATCCCGTTAACGGGATAGATTTGACAACATCCGGTGAAATTGCAGAGCACGAAATTCAAAAGACATTAACAAACTATCGTTTTCGAAAGGGTTGTGAGCTCTCGTTCTCCGTGGCCAACATGAGTAAGACATTTAAGCTTGTTAACCCTCGCAAAGCTACCGGACCAGACGTCAGCCCTAGCTGTGTCCTTAGAGCATGCGCAGACCAGCTGGCTGGAGTGTTTACGGACAAATTCAATCTTTCCCTATCCCAGTCTGCTGTCCCCACTTGCTTCAAGATGTCTACCATTGTTCCTGTTCTCAAAAAAAGCGAAGGTAACTGAACTGAAGGACTTTCGTCCCGTAGCACTCACTTCTGTCATCATTTAAGTGACTCCACCTTACCCGACACACTAGACCCACTGTAATTTGCATTAGGCCTCAATAGATCCACAGATGATTCAGTCACAATTGCACTGCAAACTGCCCTATCCCATCTGTACAAGAGGAATAACTATGCAAGAGCGTTGTTCATTGACTACAGATCAGCTTTCAACACCACAATATCCTCCAAGCTCATCATTAAGCTCAGGGCCCTGTATCTGAATCCTGTCCTGTGCAACTGGGTCCAGGACTTCCTGATGGGCTGCCCCCAGGTGGTGATGGTATCATATTTTTTTTTAACTTGTGCATAAGGCATATGTTTTCTCCATTTGCACTATGATTTCATAGGAAGTCAAAAGTCAAAAGTAAAAATAACAACATTTTGGACTTCACTCAAAAGTGCTTTCTGGACCGTTTTTCGAAATTCTTTTGAATTTTGTGTCAATTACACATGTATAGGAACTGTATCAACATACTTTAGTCATATTTTATTATCATAATTTTTTTGTTTTACTTGTGCATAAGGCATATGTTTTGTCCATTTGCAATATGATTTCATAGGAAGTCAAAAGTCACTTTTTTTGGGCCAAATGCCATAAGAATGTCCAAATGCAATATGAAAGATTTGAAAATGCCAAATCAGGAAGTTATGTCCATTTGCCATGTACCATCATGAATTTGACATGCTCAAAAATACTGCAGAAATGCAAAATTGACTGGCCTGATGAACACAGGATGGCCGGGCAGTGATAGTTGTTCCTTTACATCGCTCGTTGTGTTGATTTCATCATGTCCATTTGGTGATGTTTTTTCACTGTTGCAAATGCACTTGCAATATGGTTCAATGGGCATTTACCATCACAAATTTGGCATGCTCAAAAATCCTGCAGGAATGTGAAATTGACTGGCCCGATGAACTCGGGATGGCTGGGCAGTGATTCTGGTTCCTCTCCATCGCTCGTTAGGGTTGATGTCAGAATGTCACTTTGGTGATGGTACCTCACTGTTTAAACATATTGCAAATGGACAAAAGTCACCAGCAATTCACCGTCCATCAGTCAATTAGATATCATTCTGACACCAAACTGATACAAACTGACACCAAACCCACTTTTTCCAACTCGTTTAGAAGCCAACTATCACATACTTCAGAGCTGGTCCAAAATTCACAATGCCTTCTGTTCAAATAATAATAAAAACGTAAAACACGTAGTTACATTCTAGCTGCGGGTCTGGTTATGACATTATGTGTAGGCCTATGTGAGGTGACCCTGAATCCCAAGTTTCGGCTCGATAGGTAATTTGGTGCCCGAGCAAGACCCTAATTGGTGCTGAAAATCCACTTTTTTCCCATGCCTTGCTACGGGGTCCTTGAATGAGCTATCGGACAGAAACGTTGGGGTCTATCTATATGAGCCGAGGCGGTCGCAATGAAAACATTTCTAAATGTCGGCATTTTTGTGATGCAAAAATGAATTAAAGTTATTGCAAATGTACGAGGCTGTCACTCAGTCAGATAACCGTCTAGAGCCCCGTAACTCACCACGCACTATCGACCTGAGGTCTAGAACAGGTTTCTAAAGTTTCAGAACTCTAGGTCTGACGGTTCTTTTTTAGCTCGAACAAAGATAACTATTGCAGACACTGTCTGTCTCTATGCACCCCAATGTGTCCCTCCTTCCAAGCTGTGTGTGTGTGTGTGATTTAGTTTTTCTTTGACATTTTATGGGAGACATGCCTGATTTACAGTTCATGGGGGTTGCCTAATCACACATATGAAGTTTTGAAAAGATCTGACCTTTTTAACCCTTCGAAACAGCCCCTCTGACACCATTTAAGGCACTTCCTGTTGGCACAGGAAGCTATACGTCAACTCATATCCTGATTGGGGTAAGCCTTTACAGAATCCTGAGTTTTAAGTGTTTTCGTTAAGAACTGACCGATTTACACAGGGTTGAATGCATTATTTATCACAAACTGCTGGTTGGGTATGGAAAAACACGTTTAGGGTGATTTTAACCACTTCCGGTTGGTCCAGGAAGCTTAGAATCGACACAGGTAGACCTCATAGTGTCCTGATGGACTGTCATTGAAGACAGGTTCATAAGGCATTCATAACCCACATAGGCTTCAGGTTGACTTTAGAGGAGCAGGCAATGTATTCCTATGGGGAGAGATGTCATTGTAATCTGTGAGATCAAAAAATTGTGCTTCTCACCGTAACGGTTCTCTCACTGTCACCCAAAAGCAAATGACATTTAGGGCCAGGCTTCATTTTGGGCCTACTTTTTTCACGGTCGCTGCACTCAGAGCGAGCTATGGTCTAGCGGGGCATCTCGTTGAACTCGGCACGGCCTAGAGAACATGGAAATGCCATTGCAGGCTCTGTGTGTCTTTAATTTGATTGCTTTTCTTATTTTCATGAAAATGTTGCCTGCTGCCAGCAGCCTAGGATAGCATTATGCCATGATAAACTTACACAAATGCTTGTCTAGCGTTGGCTGTAACGCATATTTTCAAAATCTGAGATGACAGTGTGATTAACAAAAGACTAAGCTGTGTCTCAAAATATATGAATATTTTCTAGTAAGATTTTTTGTCCGTTGCGTTATGCTAATTAGTGTAGTTGATGACAAGTCTCCCGGATCCGGGAGGGGTAGTTCTAAGAAGTTAAGGCCCTCAA
>NC_034188.2:83429249-83459249 GCF_002021735.2 Oncorhynchus kisutch | reverse complement strand
AAGAGAAAAATATGTAAATACGGGAAGGGTATAAGAGACAAGAAGAAGAAAAAAACCGAACTAACAAAATATTCTAGATTTAAACTCTAATTAATCCGAGGGGGTGTGGTATATGGCCAATTCACCACTGCTTAGGGCTGTTCTTAGACACTCCGGGACGCAGCATGAAGTGCCAGCACCCAGCCCTTAGCTGTGGTATATTGGCCGCATATCACAAACCCCGAGGTGCCTTATTGCTATTATTATCGAGGTACAAGGCGAGACCCAGATGCAGACACAGGATGCAGATGGTTGGAGTCTTACAATGTTTATTAATCCAAAGGGGTAGACAAGAGAATGGTGGTGGACAGGCAAAAAGGTCAAAACCAGATCAGATCAGAGGTACAGAGTGGCAGACAGGCTCATGGTCAAGGCAGGCAGAATGGTCAGGCAGGTACAGAGTGGCAGACATGCTCATGGTCAAGGCAGGCAGAATGGTCAGGCAGGCAGGTACAGATTGGCAGACAGGCTCGTGGTCAAGGTAGGCAGAATGGTCAGGCAGGCAGGTACAGAGTGGCAGACAGGCTAGTGGTCAAGGCAGGCAGAATGGTTAGGCAGGCAGGTACAGAGTGGCAGACAGGCTAGTGGTCAAGGCAGGCAGAATGGTCAGGCAGGCAGGTACAGAGTGGCAGACAGGCTAGTGGTCAAGGCAGGCAGAATGGTCAGGCAGGTGGGTACAGAGTGGCAGACAGGCTCGTGGTCAAGGCAGGGAGAATGGTCAGGCAGGCAGGTACAGAGTCCAGAAACAGGCAAGGGTCAAAACCGGGAGGACTAGAAAAAGAAGAATCGCAAAAGGAGTATGGGAAAAACACGTTGGTTTTCTTGACTTAACATACAAGACGAACTGGCACAGAGAGACAGGAAACACAGGGATAAATACACTGGGGAAAATAAGCGACACCTGGAGGGAGTGGACACAGGAACAGGTGAAACAGATCAGGGCGTGACAATTATAAGCTGTTTATCAACGTAACTAGAGCAGTAAAAATAACTGTTTGGTCATACCCGTGGTATACGGTCTGATATACCACAGTTGTCAACCAATCAGCATTCAGCGCTCGAACCACTAAGCTTATAATATAACAATATATGAAATACTGTATAATACACTTGAACTGAGTATATCAAATATTAGGAACATCTTCCTAATATAGAGTTAGAATCTTTCCCCCAAGGGAACGACACCTGTTGCCATTCTCACAAAGAAGAGCAACATTTTTTCAATAATATATAGAACTTTTCTTGCAGCTCTGGTATATAAAGCTGTTTTGAGGCTTTGCTCACAATTCATTCTGTGGCAGCACAATGACCAAACGATATACTGCATGTGAGGCTCTTGATCATATCTTTGATCGTGACACTGGTGAGGAGGAGAGAGTCCTTGTTAAACTTTGACAAAAGTAGTCTCTGATAGATAGCACACTATGTTTCATCTGAGTATTTGTTATAGCCAAAATAATCCATACATTATGCTTGTTTTACTCAAAAACGAGTTGTATGAGTTCAGGTCAACGAGGCCTACAGACCATAAATAGCAAATAGATGTTCGAAACTTGTCATGTTCACAAGAACTTAAGTTGATAAAAAGATCTAACACAACATTTGATGATAATATGTGTATTATTATGGGTTTATAATCAGCTATAATGGGGCGGTCATTTTGGACCGGGAACACAGAATTAATTAACATGAAACTAACACAACAGGAGGGTTATGGACCCAGAAATTGACAGCTGTGTCATATAGATGACAAAATAGTTGGGAAGAGATTTTTGATGTACCAATTCCATGACACATGGTTTATGAATTGACACGCAAAACGACGGCGGATTCAAAACTTCTAATTGTTCCATTTAAATGATTACACACAATTCTCGCAGGAATGGCTGAAGAATTGCAACATTTACCTGGAGCTAGCACTATCATCAAGGCAAAGGGTGGCTACTTTGAAGAATCTCAAATATAAATTATATTTAGATTTGTTTAACACATTTTTGGTTACTACATGGGATCCATATGTGTTATTACATAGTTTGGATGTCTTCACTCTTACTCTACAATGTAGAACATTGTAAAAAATAAAGAAAAACCCTAGAATGAGCAGGTGGGTCCAAACTTTTGACTGGTACTGAATATAATTACACAAAACGCATATGGAGGATTGGAAATGATGCAGACAATTACATTGACGGAAGCTACAGTCTATCCGCAATATTAAAGCTGATCTTCTCCCTAAAAAAACTAAAAAAACAACTGAACTGTGAAAGTCAATAGTCATTTTATTGATTTATGTCTGAACATTGCTTTATTCAATCACACCTGTTGGAGAGATGTGTTGTGTTTTCTGCCATAGTTTCACATCATGTGTGTCGGACTTACATTTTCACCCTTTCTTCTGACACAAGGTTAAAAAAATAAGTGAAGAAATAGCTGACTGTATAAACAAGAAGAAGAGAGTAAGAAAGTCTCCCTGTGTATGTCAGAAAGCCCCAGTCAGTCTTAGACTTAGACTCAAATTGATTTGGACAGGGTTTGTTCCTAGCAAGAGAGGGATAAATCTGGATAAATCTGTGTGCTCTTTCTCTCCAGGGTGTGAGTAAATAAGTGATGCTCGTGTGTGCGTGTGTGTGTGTGTGTGTGTGTGTGTGTGTGTGTGTGTGTGTGTGTGTGTGTGTGTGTGTGTGTGTGTGTGTGTGTGTGTTATCCCATAAGAGTCTCAGCCCTGTCTTAGCATACAGAGGATCTTTTTGATATTTGATTTCAAAGCATAATACAAGTATAGAAAAAAAATGATTTGATGAAAAGTAATTATTTGTCTTACTGCTATTAGCCTATACTGCAGGATTGGAAATGATGGGGACAGTTAAGGTGGTAGGTAGGGTAGTGGTTAGAGCGTTGAGCCAGTAACCAAAAGGTTGCTGTGATCGAACCCCCCGAGCTGACATAGTAAAAACCTGTCGTTCTGCCCCTGAACAAGGCAGATAACCCACTGTTCCCCGGTAGGCCATCATTGTAAACAATAATTTGTTCTTAACCGACTTCCCTAGTTAAATAAAGGTTCAATAGATAAATACAAATGCATTGAATAATAGATTCACTTCATGAAACAATAGATAGTCCAACCCAAAATATCAACAGGATCTGAGATATAAGAAAAAACATATATTTTTATTTATTTTTGTCACTTTTCATGTAACATCAGTCTCCATATATACTTCCACAAATTTTTTCAACTGGTACCGGGGGACCTTCAGACAAATTTTGTGAGGCATGTAGGCATCCTTGAGCCTTTACAAAGAGGGGTCATATTAGTGTGCAGCCCAAACGTAAAGGTGGAGACGTAGAGACGTGAGGTAAAGGTGGAGACAGAGGGTGGAGAAGAGACGTGAGGTAAAGGGGGAGACAGAGGGTGGAGAAGAGACGTGAGGTAAAGGGGGAGACAGAGGGTGGAGAAGAGACGTGAGGTAAAGGGGGAGACAGAGGGTGGAGAAGAGACGTGAGGTAAAGGGGGAGACAGAGGGTGGAGAAGAGACGTGAGGTAAAGGGGGAGACAGAGGGTGGAGAAGAGACGTGAGGTAAAGGGGGAGACAGAGGGTGGAGAAGAGACGTGAGGTAAAGGGGGAGACAGAGGGTGGAGAAGAGACGTGAGGTAAAGGGGGAGACAGAGGGTGGAGAAGAGATGTGAGGTAAAGGGGGAGACAGAGGGTGGAGAAGAGACGTGTGGTAAAGGGGGAGACAGAGGGTGGAGAAGAGACGTGTGGTAAAGGGGGAGACAGAGGGTGGAGAAGAGACACGAGGTAAAGGGGGAGACAGAGGGTGGAGAAGAGACGTGAGGTAAAGGTGGAGACAGAGGGTGGAGAAGAGACGTGAGGTAAAGGTGGAGACGTAGAGACGTGAGGTAAAGGGGGAGACAGAGGGTGGAGAAGAGACGTGAGGTAAAGGGGGAGACAGAGGGTGGAGAAGAGACGTGATGTAAAGGGGGAGACAGAGGGTGGAGAAGAGATGTGACTTTCAGCTCTGCTACTAGCTGAGGTTTACCTGCAGTGCACCATAACTAAGCAGAGACATGCCTCCTGTCCTGGCCTCATGAAACAACATCAAAAGCAAACTGTGGAATTCCTGTGGTCAGAGTGCGCACCATAATGAGGATCAGCAGCTCATGTAAAATGCTTTGGCTTCCCTCTATCTGCCGCAGACAAAGCTTCTGCTGAGCTGCTGGTCTGTGGAGATGGAGGAGAGAAAAGACACACGCGCAGAGCCATGCAAGCACACACACACACACACACACACACACACACACACACACACACACACACACACACACACACACACACACACACACACACAGACAGTACACTTGCCCACATCCACCCTGCCCAGATTTGGGTGAAATCCCCTAATTCTCTTTGTCCCAGTATCAGGTCTGGGCTGAGACGGAGTAGCTTAGCTGTCTTAGAGGCTGCATTCCAAAAACAGGCTTTGGGGTTGTTAACTACTGTAATACCACCCACAGGCACCTACACACATCACAGGTTGGAGAAGCACTGCGGCAGAGCAGCACCCCTGGAGCACATAGGGGTAGTGCCTTGCTCAAGGGCACAACTGCTTTAGGTAGTATACCGGCTGCCTGATCACTCCCTGCCGATTTCCCCACAGGCAGCTCGGGGGTTCAAAGAGGCAACCCTCTGGTTACCGACCCGCCTCTCTAACTTCATGTCTACCATTGATGGAAGTGTGTGTGTGTGTGTGTGTGTGTGTGTGTGTGTGTGTGTGTGTGTGTGTGTGTGTGTGTGTGTGTGTGTGTGTGTGTGTGTGTGTGTGCGCCCGCGTGCGTGGATGAGTGGGTGTGTGACAGAGATGGATAGGGTTTCTGGTATTAAACCTAAAGGTAAATGCCACAGCTGTCTGTCACTTCACGCCTGCTCTCCCTGACAGGCCAGCTCTGACAACCTGGCATTTACACACCTCACTCACCAGAAAAACACACACACACACACACACAAACAAACACACTCACACACCTTATACCTTTTCATATTGATAAACACACCTCTCTGTTCCGAATGTTGAGACAGTGCTGAATTCACGGTGTTTGTTGAACGTCTATCTCCATCTCCGTTTAGGATGTGCCAAGTATCCCAGACGTCCCATGTCCGTATACAGAACTGAACATCTGTTACCTGCATTTCAAGCCAGACACGGTGTGCTTTATAGTTTACGTCCTGTGAATGTGTGGAAGAACATGCCTCTGCCCTTCTAAATGTTGTCAGCTTATCCCCCCTGCTTGTCTCTTTCTGTTAGTCACCAAACATCACACAGGCCTCAATAATAGATATCAGCCCTTACGTAGCTAACTGGGCCATGGAGGAGGAGGCATAGAGACAGGAAAACATCTGTCACATATACACACACACACACACGCATGCACGCACGCACACACACACACACACACACACACACACACACACACACACACACACACACACACACACACACACACACACACACACACACACACACACACACACAGCTGTTGACAGACGTGTAACATGCTTGTGTTGCTGTTCTTAATTTGAGATCCTGGGATAAGGAACATGTAACACGGAACAGGGAACATGGAAAGGGGAACATGGAACAGGGAACATGGAACAGGGTACACTGAACAAGGAACATGGAACAGGGAACATGGAACACGGAACATGGAACACGGAACACGGAACAGGGAACAGGGAACATGGACCAAGAAACAGGGAACATGGACCAGAGAACTGAGAACAGAGAACAGAGAACAGAGAACAGAGAACAGAGAACAGAGAACAGGGAACATGGAACAGAGAACATGGAACATGGAATATGGAACATGGAACATGGAGCAGGGAACATGGAACAGGAAACATGGAACAAGGGAACAAGGACGATGGAACATGTAACACGGAACATGGAACATCTAACATGGAACAAGGAACACGGACCAAGAAACAGGGAACATGGACCAGAGAACAAGGAATATGGAACATGGAACATGGACCAAGAAACACAGAACATGGACCAGAGAACAGAGAACAGGGAACAGGGAACACAGGCCCTGGGGGAACCAGTGTGTATTTATGGTTCTGAGAGGCTGCTGGTGATGTTGGTGCAGTTGTGTACTGCAGAATTCATAACTGAGAGTAAGCTTCAGACACACACACAAACTGAAACAAACATGCATTCACATACATGGACAAACAAAGACACACACACGCATGCATTCACACACACACAGTAAAGGGTGCTCCGTGCTCCATGCCAGCGCCAGAGCAACCAGGAGGCTCGAGGCCAGAACTATGAAAGAGGGAACGCCAGAGAGACATGAGGAGGAGAGGAGTGTGAAATTACCAAAGTCAGCGAACAAGGACCAGGGAGATAGGAGGAGGGAGAGAGAGAGAAGGGAGGGAGGAGGGAGAGAGAGAGAAGGGAGGGAGGAGGGAGAGAGAGAGAAGGGAGGGAGGAGGGAGAGAGAGAGAAGAGAGGAAGGAGGGAGAGAGAGGAGAGAAGGGAGGGAGGGAGGAGAGGGAGAGAGAGAGAAGGGAGAGAGGAGGGAGAGAGAGAGAAGGGAGGAGGGAGAGAGAGAAGAGAGGGAGGAGGGAGAGAGAGAGGGGAGAGGGAGGAGGGAGGGAGGAGGTATGGAGGGAGGAGGTATGGAGGGAGGGAGGGAGGGGGTATGGAGGGAGAGAGAGAGAGGAGAGGTAGGAGGGAGGGAGGGAGGGAGGGAGGGAGGGAGGGAGGGAGGGAGGGAGGGAGGGGAGGGAGGGAGGGAGGGGTGATCAGCAATAGGCTGTTTTGTGGTTTTATGCCAGAGATCATTGTGTGTGTGAGCTTTGTCATGGCAACGCTGCCAGCAGGAGAAAAAATACTTGAGTGCAATAGACGAGAGGAGAGAGAAATAGGAGAACAAAGATAGAGTGGTTTGTTAGCCTCCCTTATGGACCAAACTAGATTGAACATGTAGTGTACGCCTAGCCCAAGTGTTGTTGTTTTTGCAGTGGGTGAAATGGACCCACTGTGAACAATGAGACATACTACACCGGCCAACCAAACAACACAGTGAGGCAAGCTCTCTCGCGCTGTTGAGTAATCTTCTTATGCTTCAAGTCTATTTAATAAGATCCACAGCCTGACCCAGGGTGAAATAGCTACAGAAATGATATCAGTCGTCTGTTTTCTTCTGACAACCTCTTCATGCTATCTGTCCTTCTCTGTACTTCACGGTCCAGCGATGTCACTGAAGCCCTCATTGTGTGGTAAATGCTGCCTTCGCGTCCATTCTAGCGTTGTCTGATGTAACTTTGCTCTGTGACATTAGAAGGCAGTAGGCTGCAGAGGCATGTCCTTGCACTTTATCCTGTGGCTTACCGCATCAATTCAACACTGAACAAAAACATAAATGCAACATGTAAAGTGTTGATCCTATGTTTCAAGAGCTGAAATAAAAGATCCCAGAAATGTTCCTTACTCCCAAACATTTCCTTATTTCTTTCAAATGTTAGTGAGAATTTCTCCTTTGTCAAGATATTCCATCCACCTGACAGCTGTGTCATATTGAGAAGCTGATTAAACAGCATGTTCATTACACAGGTGCACCTTGTGCTGGGGACAATAAAAGGCCTCTCTAAAATGTGCAGTTTTGTCACACAACACAAAGCCACAGATGTCTCAGGTTTATAGGGAACGTGCAATTGACATGCTGACTGCAGGAATGTCCATCAGTGTAACGGCCGTTGTTGGTGGAAGAAGGTGAGGACCAAGGTGCAGCGTGGTATGTGTCCATATTTATTAAAATGAACAAGGAAATAACAAAATTACACACAACAGAAAACAGAAAATAATCACCCACCAAACACAATAGAAAACAGGCTCCCTAAATATGGTTCTCAATCAGGGACAACGATTGACAGCTGCCTCTGATTGAGAACCATACCAGGCCAAACACAGAAATAACAAATCATAGAAAAACTAACATAGACAACCCACCCAACTCACGCCCTGACCATACTAAAACAAAGACATAGCAAAATATCTAAGGTCAGAATGTGACAATAAGAGCTATTGTCAGAGAATGGAATGTTAATTTCTCTACCCTAAGCCACCTCCACTGTCATTCTAGAGAATTTGGCAGCACATCTAACGGGTCTTACAACTGCAGACCACGTGTAACCATGTAACGGTTTTCTTGACTTGTAGGAGAGGCGGACCAAAATGCAGCGTGGTTTCTATTCATGGTTCTTTAATAAAGCACTTCACATGAACAAACTAACAAACTAACAAACTAACAAACTAACAAACTAACAAACTAACAAACTAACAAACTAACAAACTAACAAACTAACAAACTAACAAACGTGAAAACCCTAAACAGTCCTATCTGGTGCAAACACAGAGACAGGAACAATCACCCACAAAACCCAACACCAAACAGGCTACATAAATATGGTTCCCAATCAGAGACAATGACTAACACCTGCCTCTGATTGAGAACCATATCAGGCCAGACATAGAAATAGACAAACAAGACATCCAACATAGAATAACAAACATAGACTGCCCACCCCAACTCACGCCCTGACCATACTAAATAATGACAAAACAAAGGAAATAAAGGTCAGAACGTGACAAACCATGCCAGCACAGGACCACTTCACGTGATCTTCTGAGACCAGCCACCTGGACCGCTGATGAAACTATGTTTTCACAAACAAAGAATTTCTGCACAAACTGTCAGAATTCATCTCAGGGAAGCTCATTTGCGGGCGGCTCGTCATCCTCACCAGGGTCTTGACTGCAATGCTCACATTCGATGGCCACTGGTACGCTGGAGAAGTGTGCTCTTCATGACTAAATCCCGGGCAGATGGCAGACAGTGTATGGCGTCGTGTGGTCGAGCGGTTTGCTGATGTCAACGTTGTGAACAGAGTGCCCCATGGTGCTTAACCCAGTTCACAAATCAACAACCTGATCAACTCTATGTGAAGTGGATGTGTCACGCTGCATGAGGAAAATGGTGGTCACACCAGATACTGACTGGTTTTCTGATCCAAGATCATACCTTTTTTGAAAGGTATCTGTGACCAACAGATGCATATCTGTATTCCCAGCCATGTGAAATCCATAGATTAGAGCCTAATGCATTTATTTCAATTGATTGATTTCCTTAAAATAACTGTAACTCAGTAAAATCTTTGAAACTGTTGCATGTTGAATTTATATTTTGGTGACCTCACCTTTTTATTCACACTACTGGTGATGTCATCCTTTACAGGCCACACTTATATCTATAGGTAATTTCAGACATCGTTCAATCTCTCTCTGCTTGACAATGTCCCCACGAGGGAGAATGTTCCTTATTTTACTGTCATGGTTGGGACTTTTGGGGATTTTAAGTCCCCGCAAGGATAGAAGAACCAACACACACATGCAGACACACACACACGCAGACACACACACATGCAGCACACACACACACACAGACACACACACACACACACACAGACACACACACACGCAGACACACACACAGACACACACACACACAGACACAGACTCCTGTATGAACTCCCATCTGTTAAGTCCTTTATGTGATCAATCTATTGTTTACATGGCTTGTGGACATGGCATAATGATAAGTACTCTCAAAGCATATCAGAGTCATCAAAATTAATAGATTTTCTTTTCTGCTGAGGATATCACCTATCTCTCTCTCTCTCTCTCTCTCTCTCTCTCTCTGTGTGTCTCTCTCTCTCTCACTGTGTCTCTCTCTCTCTCTCTCTCTCAAATTACACAACATATACCCAATACACACAAATCTAAGTAGGAATGAATTAAGACAATATACATATGGACAAGCGATGGGCTGGTTATCTGGACTCGGGTGGTTTTGTATTCAATATATCCTCTCCTCGATTTCCTAGTTTTTTCTCTCCTCTTCCTCCTCCCTTTCTCTTTGTAATGTGGTGCTCCTGCCTTCAGTCTGTCTGTGGGAGCGTCTGGAGAGGAGTTCTTCAAAGCGGAGGCTTAATCTATTCTTTATTATGAGAGAGAGAGAGGGCGAGAGAGGGAGAGAGAGAGAGACGAAGAGAGAGAGAGAGAGAGAGAGAGAGAGAGAGAGAGAGAGAGAGAGAGAGAGAGAGAGAGAGAGAGACGAAGAGAGAGAGAGAGAGAGAGAGAGAGAGAGAGAGAGAGAGAGAGAGACGAAGAGAGAGAGAGAGAGAGAGAGAGAGAGAGAGAGAGAGAGAGAGAGAGAGAGAGAGAGAGAGAGACGAAGAGAGAGAGAGAGGAGAAGAGAGAGAGAGAGAGAGAGAGAGAGAGAGAGAGAGAGAGAGAGAGAGAGAGAGAGAGAGAGAGAGACGAAGAAGAGAGAGAGAGAGAGAGAGAGAGAGAAGGAGAAGAAGAGAGAGAGAGAGAGAGACGGAGAGGAGAGAGAAGAAGAAGAGAGAGGATAGAGAGAGAGAGAGAGATGGAAAACAAGAGATATAAGGGAGAGAGAGAGGTAGAGAGAGAGAGAAAGAGGGAGGGAGAGACGAGAAAAAGGGATAAAGAGAGGAAAGAGAGAGAGAGAGAGAGAGAGAGATATAAGGGAATAGAGAGAGAAGAGAGAAGAGAGCGATGAGAGAGAGAGAGACAGAGAGAGAGAGAGAGAAAGAGAGAGAGGGAGAGAGAGAGAGAGAGTGAGTGAGAGACAAAAAGAGAAAGAGAGAGAGAGAGGGAGTTGGCTAGAGGTCTATGCCAACACTTTTGCCACCTTAGTGGAGCAATGCAATCTCTCTATTCAGTTGGGTTTTTTTCTCACTTTTTCTCTCCCCCTTCTTCTTCTTTTAGTGGTGGAACCAGGTGCTAAGCTACTTAGTTCACGCTCCTTCACTATTTCATTTAGCCAAATACTAAAACACACATCAGAGATCGGAAATAATAATCTGGGAATGTATTTAATCTGCTTATTTTTTCGTGGAAGATTTACCACCTAATTACACCGATGACACTTACACCTTTTATTAACTCATCAAAACTTGATTGACATTTTTTTTTTGCTGTGTAATCTAATCTCTATCTCTAAACGGCAGGATGAGACGAGGAAAATACACCTTTTTTATTTTCCTTTTTTCCTTCACTTTCAGATTTATGTGTGTTGGTTAGCAGAGTGAACTCATTGGCATGCAGGGCTGTTCCCATCTATAGACCAGAGAGGAGGTCAGAGCCGTCGATGATTACACAGATGCAGTGTTTGGTTAAAGGAAGAGAGACAAAGGAAGAGAGACAGTACTCTTTGACTCTGAGTTTCTTTCATTGAAAAATAAAACAACTCTGGGGTCCTACTGTGTTGAGTTATTTTCTGTTCTGACTCAGATGTAATGGTAAAAACCTACTACAAAAGTCTTCTTGACTTTTCAATGCTGTACAAGCCTAGAGATGTACTGCATTTCTCCACTCAGAGGTGCAGAATAGCAAAGGGCATTCTACAGAGACATATGAGTTTGGGTCAGAGTACTCTTTTCATGTAAACCCTCATAGTGGTAGAGCGAGGTGGGAGGAGAGAGAGAGAGAGAGAAGAGTAAGAAGGAAGTAGAGAGTGAAGGGAGGAAGCATATAGAGAGAGGACAGGAGGAAGTAGATGGAGAGAGGAGGAAGTAGATGGAAAAAGGAGGGTTTGAGTGGAGCAGTGGATCATCAGTGATGTTCTATAATTACGGCATGCCATCAGAAGTCTATAATTACCACTCTATAGGGATTACCATGGTCAAAGTCACTGAGAGAGAGGGGGAGTAGGAACAGAGAGAGGAAGCGAGCAGGAGATAAAGAAACAGTTACAGGGGGAGATGAGTGTACATGTGAATGACAATTATTCCATCCACTGGGGCCATAAATTAGATAACACCTTAACTAGCTGGACAGCTCCGTGTACAGAACCCACATATACAGTACCAGTCAAACGTTTGGACATACCTACTCATTCAAGGGTTTTCCTTTATTTTCTTTTTTTCTCTTTTATACATTGTAGAATAACAGTGAAGACATAAAGACTATGAAATAACACAAAAGGAATAATGTAGTAACCAAAAAAGTGCTAAACAAAACAAAATATATTTTAAAATTGAGATTCTTCAAAGTAGCCACCCTTTGCAGTGATGATAGCTTTGCACACGCTTGGCGTTCTCTCACCCAGCTTCATGACTTAGTCACCTGGAATGTATTTCAATTAACAGGTGTGCCTTCTTCAAAGTTATTTTGTGGAATTTCTTTCCTTCTTTGAGACAATCAGTGATGTTGTGACAAGGTAGCGGTGGTATACAGAAGATAGCCCTATTTGGCAAGAACAGCTCAAATAAGCATTGAGAAATGACAGTCCGTCACATTACTTTAAAATATGAAGGTCAGTCAATCCAGAAAAAGCAAGAACTTTTAACTTTTGTTCAAGTGCAGAGTCGCAAAAACCGTCATGTGCTGTGATGAAACTGGCTCTCATGAGGACCGCCACAGAAAAGGAAGACACAGAGTTACCTGAAGACATTAGAGTAACCAGCCTCAGATTGCATCCAAATTAATGCTTCACAGAGTTCAAGTAACAGTCACATGTCAACATCAACTGTTCAGAGACGATTGCTTGAATTGGACCTTCATGGTTGAACTGCTGCAAGAAACCACTACTAAAGGACACCAATAAGAGTAAGACACTTGCTTGGGCCAAGAAACAAGAGAAATGGACATTAGACCGGTGGAAATCTGTCCTTTGGTTTGATTCAAAATGTGAGATTTTTGATTCCGACCTCCGTGTCTTTGTGAGACGCAGAGTAGGTGGACAGATGATCTTTGCATGTGTAGTTCCCACATGAAGCACGGATGAGAATATGTGATGGTGTGGGGGTGCTTTGCTGGTGACACTGTCCGTGATTAATTTAGGGACACTTCACCAGCATGGCTACCACATCATACTGCAGCGTTACACCATCCCATCTGGTTGCACTTAGTAAGACTATATATTTTTTTTTCAACAAGACAATGACCGAGCAGACCTCCAGGCTGCATAAGGGCTATTGATCAATAAGGAGAGTAATGGAGTGCTATATCAAATGACCTGGCCTCCACAATCACCTGACCTCAACCCAATTGAGATGGTTTGGGATGAGTTGGACCACCAAGTGAAGGAAAAGCAGCTAACAAGTGCTCAGCATATGTGGGAATTCCTTCAAGACTGTACAAAAGTTTATTAGGAGCACCCCTTATTATGATTTCTCGAAGAACCTTTGGGGGTTAATTTTTTTAACTCCCAGTCCACCCTCCCTACGTACAAAAAAAATATTTTTATAATAATAATACAAATATTTTCAATATTGATTTAAATAATTCATAGTTTATTTACTGGCACCACAATTGTGAATTAATATTTACAAAACAAATCACATGACAAAATTGCAACAAAAAAAAAGTTAACTTTATTTAACAAGACAGTTGAGAACAGTTATGATGCCCTACCCCAGATGACGCTGGGCCACTTGTGCCCCGCCCCCTGGGACTCCCAATCACTGAGATGTGCAAGAGGCATCACTGGCGGCTACTGTGGTCTACACAATGAGAAAATATGGAAAAATAATTAAATAATTATATTTTTATCCTATAAAGCAGCCCATATGCTTTCCACCTGGCTACTCCTACCCCGGACAACAGCACTGCACCCCCAACAGCAACTCGCCCAAGCCTTCCCCATTTCTCCTTCTCCCAAATCCATTCAGCTGATGTTCTGAAAGAGCTGCAAAATCTGGACCCCTACAAATCAGCCGGGCTAGACAATCTGGACCCTTTCTTTCTAAAATTATCTGCCGAAATTGTTGCCACCCCTATTACTAGCCTGTTCAACCTCTCTTTCGTGTCGTCTGAGATTCCCAAAGATTGGAAAGCAGCTGCGGTCATCCCCCTCTTCAAAGGGGGGGACACTCTTGACCCAAACTGCTACAGACCTATATCTATCCTACCGTGCCTTTCTAAGGTCTTCGAAAGCCAAGTCAACAAACAGATTACCGACCATTTCGAATCTCACCATACCTTCTCTGCTATGCAATCTGGTTTCAGAGCTGGTCATGGGTGCACCTCAGCCACGCTCAAGGTCCTAAACGATATCTTAACCGCCATCGATAAGAAACATTACTGTGCAGCCGTATTCATTGATCTGGCCAAGGCTTTCGACTCTGTCAATCACCATATCCTCATCGGCAGACTCGACAGCCTTGGTTTCTCAAATGATTGCCTCGCCTGGTTCACCAACTACTTCTCTGATAGAGTTCAGTGTGTCAAGTCGGAGGGTCTGCTGTCCGGACCTCTGGCAGTCTCTATGGGGGTGCCACAGGGTTCAATTCTTGGACCGACTCTCTTCTCTGTATACATCAATGAGGTCGCTCTTGCTGCTGGTGAGTCCCTGATCCACCTCTACGCAGACGACACCATTCTGTATACTTCCGGCCCTTCTTTGGACACTGTGTTAACAACCCTCCAGGCAAGCTTCAATGCCATACAACTCTCCTTCCGTGGCCTCCAATTGCTCTTAAATACAAGTAAAACTAAATGCATGCTCTTCAACCGATCGCTACCTGCACCTACCCGCCTGTCCAACATCACTACTCTGGACGGCTCTGACTTAGAATACGTGGACAACTACAAATACTTAGGTGTCTGGTTAGACTGTAAACTCTCCTTCCAGACCCATATCAAACATCTCCAATCCAAAGTTAAATCTAGAATTGGCTTCCTATTTCGCAACAAAGCATCCTTCACTCATGCTGCCAAACATACCCTTGTAAAACTGACCATCCTACCAATCCTCGACTTTGGCGATGTCATTTACAAAATAGCCTCAAATACCCTACTCAACAAATTGGATGCAGTCTATCACAGTGCAATCCGTTTTATCACCAAAGCCCCATATACTACCCACCATTGCGACCTGTACGCTCTCGTTGGCTGGCCCTCGCTTCATACTCGTCGCCAAACCCACTGGCTCCATGTCATCTACAAGACCCTGCTAGGTAAAGTCCCCCCTTATCTCAGCTCGCTGGTCACCATAGCATCTCCCACCTGTAGCACACGCTCCAGCAGGTATATCTCTCTAGTCACCCCCAAGACCAATTCTTTCTTTGGCCGCCTCTCCTTCCAGTTCTCTGCTGCCAATGACTGGAACGAACTACAAAAATCTCTGAAACTGGAAACACTTATCTCCCTCACTAGCTTTAAGCACCAACTGTCAGAGCAGCTCACAGATTACTGCACCTGTACATAGCCCACCTATAATTTAGCCCAAACAACTACCTCTTTCCCAACTGTATTTAATTTGTATTTATTTATTTATTTTGCTCCTTTGCACCCATTATTTTTTTATTTCTACTTTGCACATTCTTCCATTGCAAAACTACCATTCCAGTATTTTACTTGCTATATTGTATTTACTTTGCCATCATGGCCTTTTTTTTGCCTTTACCTCCCTTCTCACCTCATTTGCTCACATTGTATATAGACTTGTTTATACTGCATTATTGACTGTATGTTTGTTTTTACTCCATGTGTAACTCTGTGTCGTTTTATCTGTCGAACTGCTTTGCTTTATCTTGGCCAGGTCGCAATTGTAAATGAGAACTTGTTCTCAACTTGCCTACCTGGTTAAATAAAGGTAAAATAAAATAAATAAATAAATATCGGCCCGAGCCCGATCATCAAGAGATGTGCTGTACTCTATGTCAGAGAGGTGTTTTTGGGACCACATCGTGAATTTGTAGCAATGCAGATGTCACTGCGATGCAGTGTCTTAGACTGCTGCACCACTCGGGAGGCCACATACACAAGATTTTTCGTGCTGATCCATTGCCTTGCACAAAGTATCAAAATACTAAAAAACGTATTGAACTGAGACATTCAATGACATCTCCAAGAGAAATGCTGGACCCTATATCAGAGAGGTGTTTTTGGGACCACATCGTGTCTATAGTCCTACTCAAATCCCTTGTGATTGAAAACTTTAACGATATTTTGGAGAATATTTAGTTTTCAAGTAACCAAAAGATATTGGCTGTACTAGAGAATTTAAAACTGTGTTTTGTAAGAACATAGTATATGGGATTGATTTTAAGAACTTGCACTTAATTAATTAACATGATGGTGTTTCTATTCCAAGAAAATTGAAACCCTCAGGGTTTACGGCAGGAAAATATGGCGCTGTACAACGTGATGCAGTCAGTAGGATGCAGTACAGTAAGAGCAAAATAACCATAACATTTCCACACTCTAATTGTGATCTAACCAATACCCAAACGAAGATTAAAGTGAAAATTAAAATGTTTTTGATTTATCAAGACCATTCCACATGCTTGTCTCTGAGCAGAGCTGTGTTGACCTATGAATGCATACTTTTCCCCCTTCCACTTTCCTCTTCCATTAATTTTGAAATAGTTTTTTCCAGTAAGCATAATCAGTCCTCTAACTCCCCATTGCGCTGGTCTGGAGCAACGAAGCAGTGACGCAGGGTACCTGTAACGGCTTTCCTGTGGTGAAGTCGGACCAAAATGCAGCGTTGTGATGATTCATGTTTGTTTAATGAAGGAAAAATTATACATGAATAAACTACAAAATAATGAAATGTTGAAAACCTAAACAGTCCTACGTGGTGCAAACACAGAGACAGGAACAATCACCCACAAACACACAGTGACACGCAGGCTACCTAAGTATGGTTCCCAATCAGAGACAATGACTAACACCTGCCTCTGATTGAGAACCATATCAGGCGAGACATAGAAATAGACAAACAAGACATCCAACATAGAATGCCCACTCAGATCACACCCTGACCAACCAAAACATAGAAACATACAAAGTAAACTATGGTCAGGGTGTGACAGTACCGTACTAAACCACAAATGAGCTCTAAGTCCCGCAGTATAATCTCAAAACCTTTAGTTGAGCAACCACTGTATGCTGATCACCTGCTGGCTGCTTTTCCTTTACTCTGCGGTCCATCTCATCCCAAACCATCTCAATTTGGTTGAGGTCGGGTGATTGTGGAGGCCAGGTCATCTAATGCAGCACTCCATCTCTCTCCTCCTTGGTCAAATAGACCTTACACAGCCTGGAGGTGTGTTGGGTCATTGTCCTGTTGATAAACAAATGATTGTCCCACTAAGCGCAAACCAGATGGGATGCAGTATTGCTGCAGAATGCTCTGGTAGCAATGCTGGTTGTGTGCCTTGAATTCTAAATAAATCACAGACAGTGTCACCAGCAAAGCACCATCACACCTCCTCCTCCATGCTTCACAGTGGGAACCATACATACTGAGATCATCCGTTCACCTACTCTGCGTTTCCCAAAAATATCACATTTGGACTCATCAGACAAAAGGACAGATTTTCACCGGTCCATTGCTCTTGACCCAAGCAAGTCTCTTATTCTTATTGGTGTCCTTTAGTAGTGGTTTCTTTGTAGCAATTCGACCATGAAGGCCTGATTCACACAGTCTTTTCTGAACAGTTGCTGTTGAGATGTGTCTGTTAATTGAACTCAGTGAAGCATTTATTTGGGCTGAAATTTCTGAGGCTGGTAACTCTAATGAACTTATCTTCTGCAGCAGAGGTAACTCTGGGTCTTCCTTTCATGTGGCGGTCCTCGTGAGAGCCAGTTTCATGACAGCGCTTTATAGTTTTTGCATCTGCACTTGGAGAAACTTTATAAGTTCTTGGCATTTTCCGGAGTGACTGACCTTCATGTCTTGAAGTGATGATGGACTGTCATTTCTCTCTGCTTATTAGAGCTGTTGTTACCATTGTCCTGCCAGTCATTTGAACCTTGGCTGGAAGGAGTCAGTGCCATTCTCATGCACATATATAGGTGCTCATTGGTGAGTCTAGAATGATACTTATTGTTAATTATGTTAATTGTGGAGAAAGAAGACTCACAACTGTATGTAGAGCCAAACATGGTCGCGGTGTGCAGTGCTACTTTGGTTAGACCAGGGAACACAGTCTCAGACACAGCCTGCAGCCAGAACGTGTGTTGATCAGTTCGTTGAAAGCGCTCTCTTAATGCAACATTAGCTTGCAGATCAATCTGTTCCGTCTGTCGAGATCCAGCATGTGCCCACTTGAAGGTCTGTGTCACCTCATCTGAAAGTCCCCTGACATCTGTGATGAGGAATGGATTCTCAGTTAGAAGAAGGAGCTGCTGTTTAAGACTGACGCTGTCAAAGCGATTTCTGAAGTCTCCAATCAGCTTATCTATGAAGTCAAGATGAGGAGAAACATCTCTCTCACCCTGAATCTGTTCCTGCACTTTGAGAAGTGTGCACAGCCTCCTTGAAGAACTTCCTTGAACACTTCCAGTTTCCTCTGGAAGGAGCGGACAGATGGCATGAAATCACAAACTGAATTGTTCTTGCCCTGTAGTTTCACATTGAGCTCATTAAGGTGTGACTTGATGTCTACCAAAAAAAATAAAAAATCAATTTTGCTCTTGTCTTGCAAAAAAGTGAAAACTGTGCTGCCTTCTGACTCTTGAGCTGTACAAGAAAGCTGTTATTTCCTTTCAAATGGACCAACATCGTTCCAGCACCCTGCCTTTACTGAGCCATCTTACATTGTTGTGCAGCAGTAGGTCATTTGCATTTGCCTCAACTTATTTCAGGAATTCTCTCAGCAGGTGATGTGGATGAGATGAGGATACCCTGAGGAAGTTGATGAGTTTCATCACTGTATTCAACACTTCAGCATACTCTTCTGACAGATTGGCACACTGGACAGACTGATGAATGATGTAAGCTGTGAGATCAGGGTTGTCCTCTTTCAGTCGTGCCACAGCTCCTCTCTCTCTCTTCCTATCATGGCCCCGTCTGAGGAGATAGAGACCTCTTGTTTTAGCTCTATCCTCTTTCTCAGCATCTCCTTTATGGCTTTATGTATATGTCCTTTTCTCTTGTATGTGTCTCGAGTGGAGTTACACCTAACAGGTCTTCACAGAATTCCTCCTTCTCTGTGTGGTAAAATATAACATACACCAGAAGCTGGGCATTATCACTCACATCAGTAGATTCATCAACAGCATAATGCTCTGCATGGTGCACTCCGAATAGCTTCATTAAAGCTGTGTATATACATTGTCTGTGAGTATTTCACTCTTTCTTGCTGTTGTTTTATGTGACATTGGGATTTGCTTTATCTTTTCACACAGCTTGTCTTTTTGTTTACCATCAAGTAAAGTTTCAGCAACAACATTCATCACAGCTCAATCACCACTCCCCTGTCAGTAAATGGCTTGTTGTGTTGACCCAAAATCCAAGCTATTTTAGTGAACATTCATTGAACGCATGGGAAAGGACTCTGGTGGATGGATCACACTGGGCTTTGAGTTGGTTTATTTTGTGTGCCCTCACCTCAGACTTCTGTGGATATGTGGATATGTTTGCTCAAAAGATCTGTGCTTTGTCTCATAGTGGCGCTTCACGTTGGCACTTTTTATTAGAGCCACGGTATCTGAACATATCAGGCAGAGTGGTTGGACACTCACTGTGGGAAGGATAAAGGTATAGGTATCTGAACATATCAGGCAGAGTGGTTGGACACTCACTGCAGGAAGGATAAAGGCATAGGTATCTGAACATATCAGGCAGAGTGGTTGGACACTCACTGTGGGAAGGATAAAGGTATAGGTATCTGAACATATCAGGCAGAGTGGTTGGACACTCACTGCAGGAAGGATAAAGGCATAGGTATCTGAACATATCAGGCAGAGTGGTTGGACACTCACTGCAGGAAGGATAAAGGCATAGGTATCTGAACATATCAGGCAGAGTGGTTGGACACTCACTGCAGGAAGGATAAAGGCATAGGTATCTGAACATATCAGGCAGAGTGGTTGGACACTCACTGCAGGAAGGATAAAGGCATAGGTATCTGAACATATCAGGCAGAGTGGTTGGACACTCACTGCAGGAAGGATAAAGGCATAGGTATCTGAACATATCAGGCAGAGTGGTTGGACACTCACTGCAGGAAGGATAAAGGCATAGGTATCTGAACATATCAGGCAGAGTGGTTGGACACTCACTGCAGGAAGGATAAAGGCATAGGTATCTGAACATATCAGGCAGAGTGGTTGGACACTCACTGCAGGAAGGATAAAGGCATAGGTATCTGAACATATCAGGCAGAGTGGTTGGACACTCACTGCAGGAAGGATAAAGGCACAGGTATCTGAACATATCAGCCACAGTGGTTGGACACTCCTCTTTGAAAGCTACATTTTCTGTATCGACTTTCCTGACTGTTGCGCACGCCCTTCTATAATTTCTCCCCTCTCTTCCGCTTTGGCTTCTCTCGCTGTCTCTCTCTCTCTCTCTGACATCAGTCCCCTAACATGCATTGTAAACATTCACTTTGACTGGATGAGTTTCGTGATGGGATTTAAATAACTCACGTGATTGGACAACACACAGTACCTTCCCAGCTACGCTGAGCCAGCGCAGTATGTGTACATTGAAAAAAAGGGTTTCTTCATCAGTATTTAAATGAATTATTATTTCTGAGAAATGTGTCTCGGTCCAGATAGAACCATCACTCGGTCCAGATAGAACCATCACTCGGTCCAGATAGAACCATCACTCGGTCCAGATAGAACCATCACGCGGTCCAGATAGAACCATCACTCGGTCCAGATAGAACCATCACTCGGTCCAGATAGAACCATCACTCGGTCCAGATAGAACCATCACTCGGTCCAGATAGAACCATCACTCGGTCCAGATAGAACCATCACTCGGTCCAGATAGAAACATCACGCGGTCCAGATAGAACCATCACGCGGTCCAGACCAGGACCGAGGTACGCCAATTGTGCACCGCTGCACTACACATATAGACAAAAGAGCTAAGAATGAGTTAGTCCAAGCAAGGAGGAAAATCATTGATGTGTAATAATGTAATTGTGTTTGTGATGTTTACATTAATGACAGACAATTGGCAGGGCTTCTCACAGTGCTTGGAGAGGAAACATTCAATGTGCCAGTGGATGAGTGGGCACATGAGACGTGGCTTCTGTTCATGTCAGGACAGAGTTGACAATTGTAGTAGAGTGGAGTTGTCATCACCTCTCAGGGAACAGGAGGGGACTTAGCTGGAAATATAAATAGCAGGTATATCCATGTGAGCTGTGCCATCTTCAAGATTCTCCATGACATCTTAGAATTCACAAAGTCAAACACAGACTGTGCATCTCACCCACTTGACACATCAAAGTAGCTCAAGAAACGTTCCTGAATAAAGCCCTGATTATCCACATACCTGATGATAACTGACAACTGCGAGCAGACTGGTGGAACCATAGGTCCCAGAGCGGTGGGGCAATTTCTACCTCCTGGTGCCTGGAGTTGTTCCTTATCTGGTAACCTAACAAGGGAAACTATGGACTCTATAGGGTAAGACAGTAATTAATCACTTGTAAAAAGTTTTTATATGGGCTATGATGGGACCAGCTTTTCCTAATCAGGTCACATGGTTAAAAAACACAACTCCCGGTAAAAACTGCAGCAACCTTATACTTGTTCACATGATTTATATTTAGAATAGACTAACAGGTGGGTTTCGTCTTCCCAGACACAGAGACAACAACTGATAGACAATAGAGCTCACAGTGCTGAGTGTCACGTTCTGACCTTAGTTCCTTTGTTTTGTCTATGTTTTAGTCTGGTCAGGGTGTGAGTTGGGTGGGTTGTCTATGTTTTAGTATGGTCAGGGCGTGAGTTGGGTGGGTTGTCTATGTTTTAGTATGGTCAGGGCGTGAGTTGGGTGGGTTGTCTATGTTTTAGTATGGTCAGGGCGTGAGTTGGGTGGGTTGTCTATGTTTTAGTATGGTCAGGGCGTGAGTTGGGTGGGTTGTCTATGTTTTAGTCTGGTCAGGGCGTGAGTTGGGTGGGTTGTCTATGTTTTAGTATGGTCAGGGCGTGAGTTGGGTGGGTTGTCTATGTTTTAGTCTGGTCAGGGCGTGAGTTGGGTGGGTTGTCTATGTTTTAGTCTGGTCAGGGCGTGAGTTGGGTGGGTTGTCTATGTTTTAGTCTGGTCAGGGCGTGAGTTGGGTGGGTTGTCTATGTTTTAGTATGGTCAGGGCGTGAGTTGGGTGGGTTGTCTATGTTTTAGTATGGTCAGGGCGTGAGTTGGGTGGGTTGTCTAAGTACGTTTTTCTATAATTTGGTATTTCTGTGTTTGGCCTGGTATGGTTCTCAATCAGAGGCAGCTGTCAATCGTTGTCCCTGATCGAGAACCATATTTAGGGAGCCTGTTTTCCATTGTGTTTTGGTGGGTGATTATTTTCTGTTTGGTGTTGTGTTGCACCTTACAGGACTGTTCGTTGGTTGTTTATTGTTTTGTTTTCAGTGTTTATTAAAATATTTAAAATATGGACACTTCCCACGCTGCACCTTGGTCCTCCTCTCCAGATGACAACCGTTACACTGAGTTTGCTTCATGTATTGTTATGCAGTTCTATGCAACTGTAGGCTTGATTAAAAAATACTTTTATATTGATTGATTCATTCCAGTTACGCATTTTGGATTGAAAAGTTGGGAAGCCTAACCAGCCCAGGTTTTGAATATTAACCAAATGTGATCATATTCACATTTCCTCCTGACAAACAAATGGACTATAAAAACATAACATTACCAATTTAGTTTACCCTGACCAGATGGACAGCGCACATAGGCTGTATGCTTTTATTAGTAGCCTACAGTTCATCAGACTAAAAATAATCTTATTTTCATCTCATACAGCATGTCAGATCTCTAATGTTAAGGTGGAGCCTAGGCTGCTGCAACATTTGTGTAATGAGTTTTTGCTTGTGTCTGTGTGGAGTGATTGTGTCATCACCTCAGCTAAACAAACACTGGAGCAAAGTGGAAAGCCAACTTCAGCGTGAAAAAATGTGCTGCATCAACCTCACTTTTTTATTTCATTTTTAATGGATGATGCGATGGAAGCCATCAAGTCATCCTGAATTGATATCGACATCCCAAAGAAGACCAGAAATTTCCAGATGCTCAGCAAGTAAAGCATTGCAAAGTAAAATTACTTCTGCAAGTTCCTTGCAGTTGTCCTTGTTAGCGGAAAATGTTCCCTTTCACCTTAAAAGCCAACTCTTACCAATACGCTGTTTGTGATCCTGTTTCTTCTCACCTTCTCGTGTTGCACAGTTTGAATACCCAGACGTTCGTCAATTACATGATTGATGCAGCTTTCTCCAAGAAGCTTGAATCTGATGGGGACAAAGGAAGGGGTTCTTCAACAAAAATCCAATACATTATTTTTAGCATTAGCTAGCCATTCTGGTGGAGAAAACGTCCCTCTGGAAGCTAGCTAACGTTAGCACTTGCTACTAAAGTTAGCAAGGCAAATTTAAATTGAAAACTAAAGTTCTAAAGCCAAGAAAACAATGTGTCTACCTCCTCCGTCTCCTGTAGTTCGAAGCAACTATCACTTTTCACTCTCAATCTCTATCCAATATGTCACCAACTCACCAGACTTCTCAACACATGGAACCCCCATAATGGTCTGTGGCACATCCCTAATACATCACGCCATGTTCGTTCTCTGATCCTAATCCTATAATTGGATAGACACTATATCAGTTCACATTGCAAAAGCTGGTTGGAGGACGTCCTCCAGAACTGGTCCTAATTACCTTGTAAGTCTATGGAAGAGGGTTAGGCCTAGAAGCCTCCTAGGTCTTGTATTGAAGGCAATGTAACCAGATGAGGACAGAGAATAGCTGTCCTCAGGCTATACCATGGTGCTAGCCTAGAGTGTGTTGTTGATGCTACTGTAGACCTTCATTGCAAAACAGTTTGTTTTAATAAAATATTTGGTGACGTGAGTATATTTAGTGTAGTTTTATCTAAAAAGGATAACTTTTGTATTGTTTCGTTATTTTGAAATGTTCTGATATTCACTGAGTAGGATGGTCCTCCTCCTCTGATGAGCCTCTACTGGTAGGAGTCCTCTACACAGGAGAGCAGGGGAGTAAACTGCTGTTTTTGGATTAGGATTATTAAAGTAGGGATAAATCCTTTTTCTTATATTTAATGTTGCTTCAATGCTCTTTTACTATTCATTCCTCACCGCCTCCCCTCTTTCTCTCTATCCCCCCTCCTTTATCTCTCTCCTTCTCTTTCCTTTGGTCTCATGTTCTCCCCAGATGTAGAGGAATGCTGATGTGTGAATTCCTTCCTTCCTCTAATGAGCAGGTGAAGACTCTGCGTTGCATAATATAAGGAGTTTAAAATTATTTCCACTTTTACTTTAGTTTTTTAAGTATATTTGAACAAATGCATTCACTTTCTATACTTAAGTATATTCAAAACCAAATAATTTTAGACTTACTCAAATATAATTTTACTGGGTAACTTTCACTTTTACTTCAGTCATTTTCTATTAAGGTATCTTTACTTTTACTAAAGTATGACAATTCACTACCTTTTCCACCACTGCTCAAGAGAATACATGCAATGTGCACATTGCCAATAAAATGAGGTAGAAACTGAGCTCCATTTTCTAACCTGCCAAATGTATGACCATATTAGAGAGACATATCTCCCTCAGATTATACAGATCCACAAAGAATTAGAAAACAAATCCAATGGTGATACACTCCCATATGTATTGGGTGAAATGCAACAGTTTGCAATCTCTGCAGCGAGTTGCCACAGGGAAAGGGCAACCAGTGAAGAACAAACATAAATGTAAATACAAGCCACATTGTTATAACACTCCACATAGAGAGGTAGAGAGAGAGAGAGAGAGAGAGAGAGAGAGAGAGAGAGAGAGAGAGAGAGAGAGAGGACAGACTGACAGAAAGGAGGACAGACTGACAGATTGACAGAAAGGAGGACAGACTGACAGAAAGGAGGACAGACTGACAGAAAGGAGGACAGACTGACAGAAAGGAGGACAGACTGACAGAAAGAAGGACAGACTGACAGAAAGGAGGACAGACTGACAGACTGACAGAAAGGAGGACAGACTGACAGACTGACAGAAGGGAGGACAGACTGACAGACTGACAGAAAGGAGGACAGACTGACAGACTGACAGAAAGGAGGACAGACTGACAGACTGACAGAAGGGAGGACAGACTGACAGACTGACAGAAAGGAGGACAGACTGACAGACTGACAGAAAGGAGGACAGACTGACAGACTGACAGAAAGGAGGACAGACTGACAGACTGACAGAAAGGAGGACAGACTGACAGACTGACAGAAAGGAGGACAGACTGACAGACTGACAGAAGGGAGGACAGACTGACAGACTGACAGAAGGGAGGACAGACTGACAGACTGACAGAAGGGAGGACAGACTGACAGACTGACAGAAGGGAGGACAGACTGACAGACTGACAGACTGACAGAAGGGAGGACAGACTGACAGACTGACAGAAAGGAGGACAGACAGGCAGACCATTTCTCCCAACAACACAGTATTGTGATCCCACATAGGGCTGTATTAGCACCACACAGGCAGTGACCGTTGAGTCACGGTAATCTCCTTTTATGCACTCTGGACATGCGTTGATAGTACTGAACTCATTAACTACCTTCAGGTCGCTAATGGCCTGGTACTCAGGGCTCTATTGTCCCTCCATCAGGTCCTAATGGCCTGGTACTCAGGGCTCTATTGTCCCTCCATCAGGTCCTAATGGTCTGGTACTCAGGGCTCTATTGTCCCTCCATCAGGTCCTAATGGTCTGGTACTCAGGGCTCTATTGTCCCTCTAACCACTCTGACATCAATGCAAATACAATCTAAAATCACATCAAACACTTACCATCAAAACAGTATGTGCTTTTAAATCGAACCTCACTGTGATCATTGATGTGAAGAAAGAAGTTCAACAACAGGTTGAAACTGAATGGGAAACATAGTTGTTGTGGATGTTGCTTCAATGCCTAACAACAAAATGGACAGTGCTTTCTAAGGTGAGAATTCGTTCAAAACACCATATGCATATTAGAGCTTAGTACACATAGGCCATTGTATACTGACCAACAGTATACGTGCAATATGCAACAATTTCCAAAACTTTACTGAAATAATTTAATTAGGCCCTAATCTACTGTATGGATTTCATATGACTGGGCAGGGGCACAGTCATGGGTAGGCCTGGGAGGGCGTAGGCCCACTCACTTGGGAGCCCGGTCTACCCACTGGGGAGCCAGGCCCAGCCAATCAGACTTAGTTTTTCACCACAAAAGAGCTTTATTACAGACATAAATACTCCTGAGCACCCCCCCCCCCTCCCTCTCCTCAGACGCAGATGAAGCCGGATGTGAAGGATCTGGATTTATGGGGTTACACGGGATCTGCGGTTGTGAGGCCGGTTGCATGTACTGCCAAATTCACTAAAACAACATTAAAGGCGGCTTATGGTAGAGAAATTAGCCTTTTATTGTCCGCAGCACAAGTTGCACCTGTGTAATGATCATACTGTTTAATCAGCTTCTTGATATGCTACAGCTGTCAGGTGGATGGATTATCTTGACAAAGGAGAAATGCTCACTAACAGGGATGTAAACAAATTTGTGCACAACATTTGAGAGAATACGTTTTTTGAACATTTAGAAACACTTCTGGGAGCTTTTATTTCAGCTCATGGAAAATGGGACCAACACTTTCCATGTTGCGTTTATATTTTTGTTCAGTATATAACACAACCAAATAGACTACTGCACAGCCCTATTACGCACAGCAAAACAAAATAACAAAAACGTTTTCTGTTTAGCTGTTTCATTAATTTAAAGAGTGTAAGTAACGTAATAAAGAAAAGCTAAATCTGTCAGTTTAAGCTAGAGATATCATTGGCTACGTTTCAAACAGCCAATCACGTCTGCCTATGTCAACCTTCTTCATCTGCAGTGAAAGGTGGCCGAGCTACAGCGATGTTTGTCAGACCATGAGACATCCCAATGTTTTTCAGACCAAGAGACATTCCCGAAAGTTGGTCTTTTCACAAAAATGTCTGAACGGTTTGGCCTACATTCTAATGGGACCACTTTATGGAAATATGAGACTCTCCGTTTTGCTCTACAACCCCCACAAGCCCCACTAGATTCGTCTGAAGTTGGTAAAACTGATGTGCCAACTTCTGTTTGTAGTGTCCGACCCCACAGTGGAATGGGAAGACTCACAAACTCAATGATGTTCTCTGTTTTGCTCTAAGGCCCCCAGAAGTGTCACAGGACTCATCTGTAAGTAACCCATACAAATGAATGGAAGTATGGAGAGATATATGCAGATATTAAAACCTCTTTGGGGTAGGGGGCAGCATTTTCACTTTCGGATAAATAGCGTGCCCAATTTCAACTTCCTGCTACTCATGCCAAGAATATAAGATATGCATAGTATTAGTATATTTGGATAGGAAACACTCTGAAGTTTCTAAAACTGTTTGAATCATGTCTGTGAGTATAACAGAACTTATGTAGCAGGCAAAACCCCTTGTTATCAAACTATAGTTTTGGCAAGTCGGTTAGGACATCTACTTTGTGCATGACTCAATAAATATTTTCAATAATTGTTTACAGACGGATTATTTCACTTATAATTCACTGTATCACAATTCCAGTGGGTCAGAAGTTTACATACACTAAGTTGACTGTGCACCTGTTAATTAAGGCTATGGCAGAATACTGCCCCCGTTGGAGAAATGCGTGCCCATAGTAAACTGACAAAAAATCTGTAAAAAATTGCTAATATATGCATATAATAAATATTATTGAATAGAAAACACTCTAAAGCTTCTAAAACCGTTCAAATTATGTCTCTATGTAAAGCAGAACTCACAGGGCAGCCATTCTTCCAAACTCTTTCTGTCATCAGAAAAGTTGGCCCAACTTTGACGTCATCGCCCCCACCCTTCCCAACCAGCTACAGATCTGGAAACAGTTTCTATCTCTTCAGCGCGATGTCCTCTTTCAATGGGGCACGCAATAATACCTCTGCCATTTTCTCCCTTTGTTCCAAGATCCACCAAACGATATAGGCTTCTCCTTTCGAGCTTATATATTTTATATATGATTAAAACATGTTTTAGCTCGAATCTGAACTTAGTTTGACCAGTTTAGTCGACATATAATATGTAATTTTGAAGTTTCGATGCGCAACCCATAGATTTTTGAGTGCTTTTCAGCCGAAATTTGTCTTGTTTGATAACCCAAAGACACACATTTGAAAGGCAAACGCTGGTTTTGGTAAGTATGACTTCTTCCACGACTTCTGATCGAACAACGGCAAAGGTAAGGGAATATTTATGTGGTTATTATGTGTTTCTGTGAACTCCGAAATAGCGAAGCCATATTGCTAATCTATGAGCGCCGTCTCATATTATTGACAAGTGAACGAATTCTGTAACGTTAAAAATAAATGTAACACAGCTGTTTTATTAAGAAGAAGTGTATCTTTCTAACTATATGTAGAACATGTATATTTAGTCAACGTTTATGATTTGTATTTCTGTTATCTGGCAGAGTTATCATAATTTCTCCGGACATTGTTGTAGCATTTTTTGACCATGACCTTCAATGTAAACCGTGATTTATGGATATAAATTGCATATTATTGATATTATTATTAATGTACTGTATAACATGTCCTATTCCTGTCATCTGATGAAGATTTTCAAAAGGTTAGTGAATTATTTTTATTTTAATCCTGCTTTTGTGATTGCATCTATTGTTCTATATCTTTTGGTGGTGGTTTGACATAAATATGTGCTATGTTTTCGCCGTAAAACATTTTAGAAATCTGACTTGGTGGCTAGATGAACAAGGTGTTTATCTTTCATTTGAGCTATTGGACTTGTTAATGTGTGGAGGTTAAATATTTCTAAGAATATTTTTGCGTTCTGTGCGCCACTGTGTCAGTTGAGCAGTGGGGGATGGTACCCCTAGAGGTACGTGTGGGGCCATGTTTAAACAGCTTGGACAATTCCAGAAAATGATGTCATGACATAATTTGAGTCAATTGTAGGTGTACCTGTGGATGTATTTCAAGGCCTACCTTCAAGGCCTACCTCAGTTCCTCTTTACTTTAACAGCATGGAAAAATCATTAGAAATCAGCCAACACCTCAGAAAAAATTGTCGACCTCCACAAGTCTGGTTTATCCTTGGGAGCAATTTCCAAACGCCTGAAGGTACCACATTAATCTGTACAAACAATAGTACGCAAGTATAAACCCCATGGGACCACGCAGCCGTCATACCGCTCAGGAAGGAGACGCATTATGTCTCCTAGAGATGAACGTACTTTGATGTGAAAAGTGCAAATCAATCTCAGAACAACAGCAAAGGACCTTGTGAAGATGCTGGAGGAAACAGCTACAAAAGTATCTATATCCACTGTAAAACGAGTACCATATCGACATAGCCTGAAAGGCCGCTCAGCAAGGAAGAAGCCACTGCTCCAAAACCACCATAATAAGACTACAGTTTGCAAATGCACATGGGGAGAAATATAGTACTTTTTGGAGAAATGTCCTCTGGTCTGATGAAACAAAAATAGAACTGTTTGGCCATAATGACCATCGTTATGTTTGTAGGAAAAAGGGGGAGGCTTGCAAGCCAAAGAACACCAACCCAACTGTGAAGCACGGAGGTGGCAGCATCATGTTGTGGGAGTGCTTTGCTATAGGAGGGACTGGTGCACTTCACAAAATAGATGGCTTCATGAGGAGGAACATTTTGTGGCTATATTTAAGCAACATCTCAAGATATCAGTCAGTCATACTTCCAAAGTTGTGAAAAAATGGCTTAAGGACAACAAAGTTAAGGTATTGTAGTGGCCATCACAAAGCCCTGACCTCAATCCTATAGAAAAGTTGTGGGCAGAACTGCAAAGCGTGTGCGAGTCCAAGGAGAAATG